>NC_087162.1:18170447-18180447 GCF_035594125.1 Scylla paramamosain | reverse complement strand
AAAAGGTTTGGGTAACATTTATGTAAGTCTGTTTTATGGAAATGATGATGTACAATGAATGAAAAGTATCTGCCATCGCTTTTCAAGGCACTTTTTAGTCACATAAGTCACTACATCTTCGTCCTCAAGTCTGCAGAAGTTTATATGCAGAAAATCACAACCTACACATTTTTTTTTCTTCTTTTAAATGCCTGTGAATAACTTTGCTTAGCATGACTAAAAAATCGTGTTCTAAAACTGTGTGTAAGTTTATAAAAAAAATACAAGTTCTTTGCATATTTTCTTTATATACATGCCGTGTGAGGTTAAGTTTGCCAAGCGTCATCAAGCAACATTTTTCCAACTTTTATCGGAGTGTTTTTTCAAATTTCTTACATAAAAATTTATTTGTATCTAAATTTGCAAAAAAATAAATAAATAGATAAATAAAAAATAAATAAATAAATAATAATATAAAAAAAATAGATATAGAAAAGTAATGAGTTGGACGTTTTCTTTCTCTCTTTAAAAAATGTTTGTGATGAGTTACGTCAATCGTGATCAAGCAACAATTTACCCATTTTCTGTTTTAGCTTGATTCATAATGCTTGTATAAAAATATATTTTTATCAAAGTTTACGTAGAAATAAGGACTTGGCCACTTTCTTTAAATGTTTGTGGTAAGTTTGTGTCAAGTGTGATCAAGGAACATATTTCCAACTTTTTATATTAGTTTATTTGAGAATTCTTGCATAAAAACCTAGTCGTATCTAAATTTACATAATGAGATGTACAGTTTCTTTCTCTCTTTAAATGTTTGTGATACCAGTCGTGATCAAACGATGATTTTACAACTTTCTGTATTAATTGTATTCAGAATTGTTATGTAAAAACCTGTTTATACCAAAGTTTGTAAAGAAATAATGAGTTGGACACATTTCTTTAAATATTTCTGATGCGTTATGTCAGTAGTGATCAAGTGACTAATTTCCAACTTTTACCTATGTTTCATTCAGAATTCTTACAAAGAAAAAAAAATGCATGTAAGATTATAGCAAAAAAGTAATTCTCCTTTAAATGTGTGTCATTCGTGATCAAACGACAATTTCCCAGCTTTTTTTTTGTCTTACTTTGATTCAGAATTTCATACGAAAAATCATTTTGTATCTAAGTTTATATAAAAAAATAGTGAGTTGCATATTTTCCTTCTTTCAATATACATGATAAATCTGTCAACTGTGATCAAGCGACCAATTAACAACTTTGACCATAATTTCATTCACAATTCACATAAAGGTCTATTTGTGTCTACGTTTACACAAAAGATCACGAGTAGTACATTTTCCCTGTGTATGTGTGATCAGGGCTGTTGTCAGTGTGGCAGCGAGACAGTTTCGGCAGCTTATTAGACTGTGGCTGTTGTGAGGCATGAGGTGCGTCGCGTGACAGGAGTGGGGAGAGATGACAGCTCAGCCCCTCCTCCACTTACTTGAGCCTAAACCTCCCGGCGCGTGTGTGAGAGACGACACGTGGGATGAGAGAGAGAGAGAGAGAGAGAGAGAGAGAGAGAGAGAGAGAGAGAGAGAGAGAGAGAGAGAGAGAGAGAGAGAGAGAGAGAGAGAGAGAGAGAGAGAGAGAGAGAGAGAGAGAGAGAGAGTTTCAAATGAGTTGGTAATTGCTCATGTGTTTAGGTACGTATTTCTGTTTTTTGGTTGTCTGTTTGTGTGTATGTCTATTTCTTTATTTATTTGTTTGTCTGTTTTCGTCTGTCTATCAATCTGTCTATCTGTATCTCAGTTTGTCTTTCTATTTGTCTCCCTGCTTCTTTGTCTGTCTTCCTTTCTCCATCTGTCTACCTGTATGTCTGTCTGATACTTCCTTTCTCCATGTCTCTGCTTTTGTCTGTCTGTCTGCCTATCTGTACTATGTCTGTATGATTCCCTCTTTCTTCTTATATCTCTGTCTAATACTGCCTCTCTCTCTCTCTCTCTCTCTCTCTCTCTCTCTCTCTCTCTCTCTCTCTCTCTCTCTCTCTCTCTCTCTCTCTCTCTCTCTCTCTCTCTCTCTCTCTCTCTCTCTCTCTCTCTCTCTCTCTCTCTCTCTCTCTCTCTCTCTCTCTCTCTCTCTCTCTCTCTCTCTCATTCCCACCTGCTACTGTCTCTTACACTCGTCCATGCCAATCTCACAGGAAAGTTATATAGAAAATATTGGTCTTTTATTTATTTTTTATTATTATTATTTATTTATTTATTTATTTTTTTTTTAAGTTGAATACAGGCAATCTCGTGGAAATTGAAGGGTGGGCAGCCGGGAAAGTTCAATGGAAGCTGAAGAGGAGGAGGAGGAGGAGGAGGAGGGAAGCATCATATGGTTGGGTCGTGATTTGACGAAATTTTGAGACTTCTGCGGTACAAATTGTGTGTATATGTGTGTGACTAGTAACAGTAGTAGCAGTAGTAGTAGTAGTAGTAGTAGTAGTAGTAGTAGTAGTAGTAGTAGTAGTAGTAGTAGTAGAATGAGGAGGAGGAGGAAGAGGAGGAGGACGAAGAGAAGGTGGTTTTATTATTAATCTTGAAAATTCTCTCTCTAAATCATTTTTCGAGAGCGGCCATTGAGCGGCATTTTTTCCGTTCTTTTGTGTCTTTGACGAGCCTCCTGTACACGTAGGAAAAAAATATTAATGATGGTGCTAGTAGTAGTAGTAGTAGTAGTAGTAGTAGTAGTAGTAGTAGTAATAGTAGTAGTAGTAGTAGTAGTAGTAGTAGTAGTAGTAGTAGTAGTAGTAGTAGTTGCTGCTGTAGAGTATTGGAACAAAAAGTCTCTCTCTCTCTCTCTCTCTCTCTCTCTCTCTCTCTCTCTCTCTCTCTCTCTCTCTCTCTCTCTCTCTCTCTCTCTCTCTCTCTCTCTCTCTCTCTCTCTCCTTCCCTTATAAATGCATCTTTCTGCTCATCCATCTTGTTTGAAAATAATAAAATTTATCCACCTCCCTTTTTTTTTTAATGTAAAATAGAGCTTACTGAGTTGAAACTAGACTCTTTTCTATCTTGATTAGCAACTTTCCAGGATCTTATCTATGCCTTTCTTGTTATATTCCTTAAAGTAGCTTAGGCTCCTGGAGCGGATCTTCTTAATGCACGTTTCTCCAGTGAATATAAATTGAAAAGCTTTAATCTCCTGTACTTAACGACATTAAAGTAATTTTCCTCATCCTTCTCTTCTCTGCATCGACCCTGACAGACAGACCTGTAGTAGAGTACTAATAGTAGTAGTGATGGTGGTTGTGGTAGTAGTAGAATTGGTAGCATTAGTAGTTGTAGTAGTAGCAATGTTGTTGTTGTTGTTGTTCCTTTAATAGTAGTAGTAGTAGTAGTAGTAGCAGTAGTAGCTGCAGCAGTAGTAACAGTTTTTGTAGTGGTAGTAGTAATAAAAACAGTAGTAGTGGTAATAGCAACAGCAACATTAGTATCAAAAGTGCAAATGACATCAGCAATAGTAATAGTTATCGCGTGAGTCTTTCCAGTTTTCTAATAATTACGAACGCCTTGATTCCTGAATTAAGGTGTGCCCCGGGAGGCGAGGGAGGGGAGTGCCTAACGTCTCGCCTGTCATAACTTAATATTCGAGAAAGAGGAGCGACTAGATTTAATTATCTCGCAGAGAGAGAGAGAGAGAGAGAGAGAGAGAGAGAGAGAGAGAGAGAGAGAGAGAGAGAGAGAGAGAGAGAGAGAGAGAGAGAATTTCACCTCGTCTGTGTCGCACTTTGTCGTAATTGTGTACATGCTTTAGGTTATGCACACACACACACACACACACACACACACACACACACACACACACACACACACGTTGTCTATCATGTGCGGTGAAATTTGATTGAGTTAGGGGCAATAACATCACAGACCTCTCTCTCTCTCTCTCTCTCTCTCTCTCTCTCTCTCTCTCTCTCTCTCTCTCTCTCTCTCTCTCTCTCTCTCTCTCTCTCTCTCTCTCTCGTGCCTCTAACTCACTCCCTATTTCATTATGTTCCTGTTTACATCTATTTCTTCCTTCCCTCTCCTTCCTTTCTTCCTTTCTTTCCTACTTGCTTGGTTCCTTGCTCCCTTGTTTCCGTGTTCCTTTCTATCAGTCTTTTTTCCTCTCCTTCCTTCAGCCCTTTCTTCCATTCCTTTCTTCTCTTTCTTGCTTCTCTACGTTTCGTCTCTTTCTTTTTCCTTCTCATTTTATTTCAGTTCCCTTTGCTTTCCTTTTCTGTGTTTTCTTTTAACTTTTCTCCCTTTTCATCTCATCTAAACTCCTCGCTTGTTCCTCTGTGTTTTCCTCTGCTTTCCTTCCTATTCTTATTTCCTCTCCCCTTCGCCTCTATCTCCTCTTCTCTTCTCTTCCTCCTCCTCTCTTCTTCGATCTCATCTCATTTCCATTTTTTTCTGGTCGTCTGTTACATTACCCTCCTTTAGTCTCCTGTCCTCTCGATACTTTTCCCCTTTCCTCTGTTCTCTTTTCCTCTCCCTCTTTTCCAGTCTTTTCCGTTCTACCTCACCATGTCTCTTTCTCTCCTTTTACTGTCATCTCATCTTATTCCTTTTCTATTGTACACTATTCTAATTTACTCTTTTTTCTCCGCCCTTCTTGCTGTTTTTCATTTTCTCCCGACCTGTCTCCCATCTCTCCCCTTCCTCTCCTTCCCGTCCCCCTCCCTCTCCGTCTTCTGCGCAGTAATTGGTGATGCCCTTGTACGGTTCCAGGCACCTCGATGTTATTATGAAAAAAAAGTACCTCGATATGGAGACGTAGATGGGTATATTGTGCTGTCAATATCCCCACCTGTTCCTCAATTCCTTCCCTTCCCTGCAGCTTCACTTTTCTTTCTATTTTTCTGTCCTTCCCTTCCTTCCCTTCCCTGTAAATCTTTTCGTTCTTTCACTTTCCCCTGCCCTTCCTTGCCTTTCCTCCTCTGTAACCTTCTGTTTCCTTCACCTTTCCTCGCCCTTCCCTGCCTCCTCTTCTCTGCAACCCTCCCTTTGTTTTCTTATTCCCTGCCCTTCTCCTTCACTTTCCTGGATTGTCTCCCCTTCTCGCCCTCTTCCCTCCCCATTTCTTTCCCTCTCCACGCCGTGTTTCCTTCATTTTTACGGCTTCATTGTTCTTGGAATACGTAGATGATCAGTCCTCTATTTTTTCCTTTCTTTTCTTTCCCATTTTTTTCTTTGTCTTTTGATTTTTTCCTATTATTCTCTTTTCTTTTCAGTTTTCTTTTCTCCTCTCCGTTACGTTTTTTCTTCCGTTATCTGTTCTTTTCATCCCTTCATATTCTCTCCTCTTCTATGGATTTCTGTTCTTTTCCTTTTTGTTTCCTTTCTTTTTTTACTCTTCCCTGCTTTTCCCTTCCCTTTCCTCCACTAATTTTCTATTTTCTTCTCTCTCTCTTCCATTTCTTCCTCTATTTAATAAACCTACTTTGAATGCACTTTACTTCCTTTGCATCCCTCTCTTCTACCACCACCACCACCACTACCACCACCACCACCACTACCACCACCACCACCACCACCACTACCACCACATTCTCCTCCTCCTCCTCCTCCTCCTCGGCATAATAATTGGACGTCATTTTCGTGGTTGATTGAGTTTGTTGTTGTTGTTGTTGTTGTTGTTGTTACGATGATGTTGACGGCTCGGTTTTATTGAATTTTACACACACACACACACACACACACACACACACACACACACACACACACACACACACACACACACACACACACACACACACACACACACACACACACACACACACACACACACACACACACACACACACTGCAGTGCTAATGTAACCTATAAATCAGTACATGGAAGATAAGATTGCTAAAATTAACTCAGGACACAGTGATGAGCCTCCCTTCCTCAACCCGGATCAAAATAGCATGCATGACAAGAGCAGAGTGCCACTGATTGCTGCGGGAGACTATGAAGGTATTACAGGGGAGGGAAGCTGCAGCCAGTGTGATGCATAAGAACACAAGAACATAGGGCAGCTGCATGACGCCAGTAGGGTTGCACGTGTCAGTCCCTGCATAACACGTGCCCGCCTGTGTTCACATCATTCCTGTCCCTGAGTGTGCGGTCTTTTGAAAGGTCTCATTTGACTCAATAGTAACCTGATCTCTTAGTCTGTTTCTGTTATCTGTCTATCTGTTTGGGAATATAATACTAGTACTTATGCTATTTTAGAATGTAGTAAGCAAAATATATAAAAGTACAGAATGTTTACCGGGGATAGTTTTGTGATAAACAAAATATTGGTATTCTTTACACTAATGTTTAAAAAGAAATACAATAAAGAAGAAGCCGTACACTTTGCAATCCCTATATACCGATATACACATGTCATCTCAACTCTTGTCTTTGTTAATGCAAAACTTTATTTAGTTTTTCATTATGTGTGAAGGAGGCCAGCCAAGGACACAAATAACAGAGTTAAAAACGTATTAAATTGTCTTTCTGAAAAAAAGTAAAATAGAGAAGAAAAAATGTTTCCAAATGGACAGACCAATTTAGTGCTGGAGAGGTTTCATTACTCCTCTATTGAAAAAGTTCACGGGAGGTAAAAATATTGCATTACTGTAGTATACGTTATATATATATATATATATATATATATATATATATATATATATATATATATATATATATATATATATATATATATATATATATATATATATATATAATATTAGTTCCACTACAGTAGATTACTTTAAATTAACTTCAGTATTTCAATATCATAAACAAATACAATAACAATAACGTATGTGAGATATGAAAGAGTTTGCTACATAGTTTAGTAAGAAGAGTCTGGGCAAAAACTTACAAGGACGGTTCACGCACCACACACACACACACACACAGGGAGAGAGAGAGAGAGAGAGAGAGAGAGAGAGAGAGAGAGAGAGAGAGAGAGAGAGAGAGAGAGAGAGAGAGAGAGAGAGAGAGAGAGAGAGAGAGAGAGAGAGAGAGAGAGAGAGAGAGAGAGAGAGAATGATGTTGTGTGTTCATTCCGTTTCACTTTTCGTTTATTCGCTTTGGTGACTGACTGTTTTCTCGTTTTGTCGTTTTGGAACCACTTACCGGCTCTTTCTTCCACTCACCCACCCACTCACCTACCCACTCACTCACTACGTGTATATAAGACTTTTTTTTTTACCTACTTACTGATCTCACAATTTGTCAGTTTTATCTAGTAGTCTATCAGTCAATCTATCTGTATCTATCTGTTCATCTACTAGTAGATATATTTATGTTTGTCAGCGTGTCTACTTACTGGTTTATTTATCTATTGATATATATTTTTATTAAACAAACCATCTATCTATCTATCTATCTATCTATCAAACAGTCTATCTATCTGTCTATCTCTCTATCTATATATGTCTATCTGTCTATCTATCTATATCTGTCTGTTTATCTATCTATATGTCTATATCTATCTATCTATCTATCTATCTATCTTTTGTATCCATTTTCTTTCTTTTATTTAAAATGTTATATCTGAGTGAGGATCCTTTGACACAAGTTACTGAAAATCATCGGAAAACTTGAGTTGCGATCAGTCTTGTGAAATTGCCTTCTTTTTCTTCTTTTCTTCTTATTCTTTCCTTCATTTTCTCTTATATTTTTCTATCATATTCTTGAGTTTTACTTGTATATAACTACTATTATTATCATTATCATCATCATCATCATCATCATCATCATCATCATCATCATCATCATCATCATCATCATCATACCACCGCCACCACCACCACCATCACCACCATCACCACCACCACCACCACGATCAGTAACTGTCACATTAAACATTATACAACAAAAAACACGACACGACAGAAGATGGCGATTTAGGTGTGTGTGTATGTCTGTGTGTGACTTCGATTACTGGTGATTTACATGCTGAGTCATGAAGGAGGAGGAGGAGGAGGAGGAGGAGGAGGAGGAGTGGTGCTGTGTATTGGTGACTTGGTAATAAAGTGCTCATATGTTTCAGTGACTGGTGCTTCCTGCATGCTTGAGAACTGGTGGCTGGGTGCTTCTTTCACGTGGCAGTTGTTGTGAGTGGTTGAGGCGTTATTAACAAGGGACAAGTGGAGGAGGAGAAGCAGGAGGATGAAGAAAGGAGTGAGAGATCATTTTATACCGTCCACTTCCCTAGTGCAAGAGTTTACCAGGTGTTATGAGTCCTTGAGGCGTTATTCACAGGTGCAAAGAGGTGAAGGAGGAGAAGAAGAGGAAGAAGAAGAAGAAGAAGAAGAAGGAGGTTGAAGAAAAGAGTGAGTGATCATTTTATCCCGTCTACCTTCCAAGTGCAAGAGTTAACAAGTACTTTCTTTCTTTTACTTTACTAATAAACTCTGGAACACTCTGCCGAAGTTGAAGAAAGGATTGAGTCATCATTTTATCCCATCCACCTTCGTAATGCAAGAGTTAACCAGTACTTTCTTTCTTGTACTTCACTAATAAACTCTGGAACTCTCTGACAGCATCCGTATTTCCTCTTCTCACGCCTTGACCTTGTTTTAGAGCTCCGAGGCACATCCATTCCTGCACTGGCTCTTACTCTGGGACTCTCTAATTATTTTGGAGGGAGGGACAATTCATGGGTATTCTATTTTGGATTTTTTTTTTTTGCCCTTGGTTTGTCTCCTCTGTGGAGTAAAAAGATCGTAGCAGTAATGGCGAAATCTTGAAACTGTCAATCGTCAACACCTTCCTTTGCAATTTTCTGATCAGCTCTTCCTTTTCCAACATTTCCTCTCCTCCTCCTCCTCCTCCTCCTCCTTCTCCTTCTCCTCCTTCTCCTACTACTACTGCTGCTACTACTACTACTACTACTACTACTACTACTACTACTACTACTACTACTACTACTACTACTACTACTACTACTACTACTACTACTACTACTACTCATCCTTATCCTCTTTTTCATTTCTTGCATTTCCTCCTCCGTACGTTATTCTATTTATGTTAAGAGGATATGAAAAAGTAGCAATAGGTACAGGAGGAAAAGGATTAAGAGGAAAAGGAGGAGGAGGAGGAGGAGAAAATGAAGAAGAAAAAGAAAAGAAAAAGAAGAAAGAAAAAAGGAGAAGGAGAAGAAAAGAAGAAAATAGTAATAATAAGAAGAAAAAGAAAAAAGAAGAAGAAGAAAGAAGAAAAGAAAAAGAAGAAGAAAAATGATGATGACAGGGGTTACCATCATCGTTATTTAGAAACTTCTGCTTTGAAAAGAAATATTGGAGAAACAATAACATTAGTAGCCTGGGTCCAAAAATCTCTCTCTCTCTCACTCTCTCTCTTTCCCTCTCTCGCTCTCGCTCGGTTAGTAAGAAATGAGCCTAAAGTTTTCTCAGGTTCGCTTCCCGTTCCACTGTCATTTCTCTTTGTATTCTCTGGTATTTCCTTTCCTGTTTTTGGACTGCTCCTTTCTTCTCTCTCCTCATCCCCCCTCCTCCTGTCCTCCCTGCTCCGTGAGTTATCCTTTTCATATCCTTTCGTTATGTCTCATGTTGCTTCGTGTTTCCTGCAGTCTTTCGTTTGTTTTCTTCCGATATGAGTTGAGTATCAGGAAGACTTAAGGGAAAAGTGTTATCCGTACTAGAGGAAGTGTTGGTGCTACGGGTTGAAAAATGAATGGGTATAATACATCTGTACCAATAATTGTAGAGAGAGAGAGAGAGAGAGAGAGAGAGAGAGAGAGAGAGAGAGAGAGAGAGAGAGAGAGAGAGAGAGAGAGGGGAGGAATGTTCGTCATGAAGTGCAGTAAATTAACACGTGCCCGTCTATGCCTCGGCAGTGATAGCGCACAGATTCAGCAGAGCGTGAACATCAGTAAATTACCAGTGAGTAACAGTGACACCAGCAGCAATTATTAACCATCAAGGCAGAGTGTCGGGTTCTCGCGTCCCGCCACGCTGAAATTCTTTGTAATTGCCTGCCATTCAGTCTTAATATATATATT
>NC_087162.1:18155447-18160447 GCF_035594125.1 Scylla paramamosain | reverse complement strand
AGAGAGAGAGAGAGAGAGAGAGAGAGAGAGAGAGAGAGAGAGAGAGAGAGAGAGAGAGAGAGAGAGAGAGAGAGAGAGGTGAGAAAATAAATGATGTGTAAGAGAAAGAAGCTGAAGGAATGGAGGGTAGAGAAGAAAGAGGGCAAGGAAAGGGAAGAGAAAGAGAGAAGAGAAGGAGAGGCAGGAAAGAGAAAGAAAATAAAGACATTTAATAGAAAGAGAGTAAGAAAGGTAAATGAGAGGGGGAAAATGAAGAAAAAGTGAGGAAAATTAGAGAGAGAGAAGGAGAAAAATGAGAAAGAAATGAGGAAAAAAGAGAGACTGGAGAAATGGTTAGTAAGAAGGACTGGAACGGAGGAAAGGAGAAAAGAAAGGAAGAGAGGGAAGAGGAAAAGAAACAGTGTGTGGAAGGAATGTAAAAGAGGGGAAAAAGTTGAATAAAGAGAAAACGGAGGAGGGAAGATGCGAAAATGATGAAGAAACAGAGGTGAAGAGAAGGGAATAGAGAAGAAGGGAAAAGAAGGAGGGAGAGCGAGAATGATGAGAGGAAAGAAAGGAGAAGGAAAGGGAGAAGAGGAAGGGGAGGAGAGAAGAGAAGAGAAAGAAGAGGAGGAGAAAGAAAAAGGAAATGAAGGAAAGAGAGAGGAAGAGCAGGAGAAATAAATGGAATAAGAAAAAAACTAAAAAGGAGAGACGTGAGAATGATTAGAAGAGAGAGAGGAGGAGAATGGAAAGCAAGAGGGGAAGAGGCGAAGAAGAGGATGAGAAGAGAGGAGGAGGAAAAGAAGGAAAGAGAGAGGAGAAAAGGAGGAAAGGTGAGATATGAAAATTGAAAAGAAGAGAAGCCATAACGATTAGAGAAGAGAGGGGAGGAGAAGGAAGAGAAGGGGGAAGAAAAGAAGAAGAAGAGGAGAGGAAAGGAAGAGGAAAGGAAGGAAAGAAAGAGGAGGAATAAGAAAAATAGGATAAGAAGAGAACTGAGAAGAAGAGAAACCGTAATGATTAAAGGAGAGATGGGAGAAGGGAGGGGAAGAGGGGAAGAGAAGGACGAGTTTGTGTCATGTTTAATAGTAGCAGTCAATCACTCACACTTGTTAGTCTAATGCGCAGCGCTGCTACGGAATGCGACTTATAGAAATACGCTGCGCTTTTATGGAATACGCCTTCCCTTACTGATTTCTTGTACGATTTTTATTTTACGTTGCTGAATAAACTGGCGCTCTTGTACGTATTAGCTTTTATTTATGCATTTATTTTGTTATTCGTTTATTTATTCCTTCGTCTATAGAATTAATTTATGCATATTTTGGATCTGTAGTAAATCTGTATATTTTTTCAGGAAATGTTACTCTCTCTCTCTCTCTCTCTCTCTCTCTCTCTCTCTCTCTCTCTCTCTCTCTCTCTCTCTCTCTCTCTCTCTCTCTCTCTCTCTCTCTCTCTCTCTCTCTCTCTCTCTCTCTCTCTCTCTCGTTTAAGAACGTGTCTCTCGTTTAGGGACATGTCATAATCACTCCTTTTTTTTTTTTTTTCGTGTCGTCCTTCCTTTCCTCCTCCTCCTCCTCCTCCTCCTCCTCTTCTCTGGCCGTCGTAAGAGGCACTGTTTCCCAGGAGGGACACTTTCAGTGTCGTTACAAAAGACGCGAGTCAAAATACCACGTGGGAACAAACGACTTGCAGAAGACAAGGTCAGACGCTCTTCTCAAAAAGTACCGATTGATGACCCGGAAATATAAATCAAAATCTAAAGATAAGACATTCAGCACGAGTTCGAGGTTCATCAATCTATGCCGAAAGGAAGGTGTTCAGCATATAAATCTGTGGAACAACTTCTCTGACCAGAGAATTCTGTCCAGAAAGGACGGATTACACTTGAATTCAGTAAGGTCAGCAAGACTTGGACGCCTCTTTCACGATGCGGTATATGACTACAAATAAATGCGAGTCAACAGGAACATCCAGCAACACCGTAGTAATTAATGATGAACGTGCTTCATCTGTTCGCGAGAGTCTCAAGTTTTGTTATGTCAGTGCACGCAGTTTGAAAAATAAATTTCATGATTTAGAAGAGATCTTTTACATGGATGAACACGATATCATCGGAGTGACGGAATCCTAGATTAATACATCAAGCAGAGATTTCTTAGCTGAATTTGCACTTCCAGGGTGCACTCTGTTCAGCTGTAAAAGACAGTGCAGAGAAGGAGGCGGGGTGCTCCTCTACGTTAAGTCTAGTCTCCATCCCATCAAAAAATTCACAGCAAAAATAAGTAACATAAATGCCTCCTACGTTCAACTGAACTTAAAATCACATAAAATTATAATTGGTATTATTTACCGAACGCCAAGTCAGACTCAAACTATAGATAACCAACTTTATGAGCAAATAATATAAATTTTTAACCAAAATGAGTCAATTACTGTGGGAGACTAACTTACTAGTCCACAGATGGGGCGATCCTTTAAATTCGCATTCGGATTACAACTTGTATAGTAACCTACAGGAAAGTAGTCTACACCAACTTGTAACACATCCAGCAAGAGGTGAAAATATATTAGATCTTGTATTAACGACAGATGAAAACATCGTTAGTAATTTAAAAGTCGGACCGGTACTCAGCACCAGTGACCACCGGGTGATTATGTTCAATTGGATATCAATAAATCTACAGTAAATGAAGGTAGAGGAAAAGGTACCCGACTATTCAAGGGCAAATTTTAACAAATTAAACATTCTGATCAACTGTGACTGGAATGTTATCTTAGAAGGTACTAACATTAGTGCAGCATGAAAGGCATTCACTTCACACCTTAACAAAGCTCTTGTAAAATCTATTCCACTGAAAAATAGGCGAAAAATCGTTAACAATAAACCCAAATGGTGGAACGCGGACATCAAAAACAGCCTCTCAGCCAAAAAAAAAAACGCGCGTATCATAAATACAAACCAAAAATAACGATGACAAAGCAGAACATGATCGATTGCGGTGTCATTGTAAAAAACTTATAAGAGACAATAAGAGAAACTTTAAACTTTATATTGCTAATTCATATAAAACAGATCCCAAGGAATTTTTCAGATACATTAGAAAGAAAAAAGTATTAACCTCTACAACTGGGCCTTTTGTCTTGAAAAATGGCAAACACACTGACAATGAAACTCAAATGGCTGAGAATCTAAACGACTACTTTGCATCCATATTCACTTAAGAAAAAAATTCTGAATATCTACCTCACATTCAAGACCTAAATAACAACGCACCTTTTTTTTTTTGTTGAGCGCGTGCAATTTCCAAGAAAAGGAATTTTAGATGCGATTAATAAAATTGAAATAAACAAAACACCAGGACCGGATAAAATCTTCCCACGAATACTGAAGGAGACCAAAACCGAGCTTGCCAAGCCTCTATCCATATTATTCATCAAACCATTAAACATTCGGCAAGTCCCAGACGAATGGAAACTAGCTAATGTTACACCTAACTTTAAAAAAAGATGATAAATCGCAACCTCATAATTACCGTCCCATAAGCCTCACATCTGTAGTGGGTAAACTTATGGAGTCAGTAATAAGGGATAAAACAGTAGAATTCCTGGAAAGTAGCCATATCATAAAGGACACTCAACATGGATTTAGAGATAAACGTTCATGTTTCACGAATTTACTGGATTTTTTTTTTTTTTCATGGCGTGCATAATATGCATGATAATACCAAGACAGTAGATATAATTGATTTTGATTTTTAAAAAGCATTTGTTAAGCGCCTCCTACATAAAGTTAAAACCCAGGGCATATCATGTGACCTCGCTGCGTGGATAGAGGATTGGTTGACAGACCGCAAACAGCGAGTAGTAATTAACGATAATCCTTCAAAATGGATTAATATAAGTAGTGGCGTTCATCAAGGATCAATCCTAGAACCGATTCTCTTCATAATATATATATATATATATATATATATATATATATATATATATATATATATATATATATATATATATATATATATATATATATATATATATATATATATATATATATATATATATATATATATATATATATATATATATATATATATATATATATATATATATATATATATATATATATATATATATATATATATATATATATATATATATATATTATATATTATATATATATATATATATATATATATATATATATATATATATATATATATATATATATATATATATATATATATATATATATATATATATATATATATATATATATATCAATGACATAGACAAAAGGAATCACAAGTAAACTGTCAAAATTTGCAGATGATACTAAAATTGCCAACAAGGCTGACTCACCAAACCAACATCAAATTTTGTAAAAAGACATAGACACTCTCAATGAATGGTCTGAAAAGTGGCTTAAGAATTTTAATTTTGATAAATGCTTCGTATTACTTATAGGAAACAGTAATTCGCAGGATAATTATAAAATGGGTAACACCCTAATCAAAAGTGTGGATGCCGAAAAAAATCTGGGAGTTTTAGTGTCAACAGTTCTTAAACCAAGCAAACATAGCAGTGAAGCTATTAAAACTACCAATAAATTAATAGGCTTCATAGGAAGATCTTTCACTTTCAGATCAGAGAAAATAATTTTGGCCTTGTACAGCTCACTTATACGTCCACATCTTGAATACAACGTACAGTTTTTTTTTTCACCCTACTACAAAAAGGATATTGAGAGAATGGGAAAAAAATATAACGTAAAGTAACAAATTATCCCAAGGCTTCGCAGTAAACCCTACGAGAAACGCCTTAAAGAACTAAATATATTTTCTCCATCCAAACCCAGACTAAGAGGGAATCTGATATTGCTTTACAAAAATTTTTAAGGGCTTCACAAATATGAGACCTGAACTCTTCCTAACACTCAGCCTGTCTAATGTTACAAGAAACAATGGCTTCAAAATAATAGATAAGTGATTTCAAACAAATGAAGCCAAATATTTCTT
>NC_087162.1:18147947-18150447 GCF_035594125.1 Scylla paramamosain | reverse complement strand
CTACTTTTCCTTTTTCTGCCATTCCTTTTTCTCTTATTTCCTTCGTCCACCTGTTATCGTTTCTTGAAAATACCTCCTTTTTTTCTCTCTCTCTTCCATCCTTCGTCCACCTGTCATCGTTGCTGAAAATATCTACTTTTTTTTCTGCCTCATTTCTTTTCTCTTCCTTCCTTCGTCTTAAAATACTTTTATTGTCCTTTAAATATCTATTCCTTCTTTTCCTCTCTTTCCTTTTCTCTTCCTTCCTTTTCCATTTTCTTGTTGTTGGGTTATTTTAACATATGTAAATTGTCTTGTAAATGGCTACTCCTTTTTTTTTTTTCTCATTCCTTTCGTCTTCCTTCCTCTTTACTTTTCCTCTTTCATTTTCTCTTCCTTCTTCTTCCCTTTCTTTATGTGGGAAGATTTGAACATACGTATTTTGTCTTGTAAATAACTTCTTTTACTCGCTTCCACATATTTTCCTTTTCCTCTCCCCACTTTTCCTATTCTCTTTATGTGCGGAGATCTGATTACCACCATTATTTCCTGGGTAAGTAGTCTTTCCTCATCCTTGGTGTGATTCTTTCCCTCCCTCCATTTCTATTTCGTTACGAGAATTGCCACGTGGAACACAGGAACTGCCACGTGTGTGTCTCCTGGCTTCCTGCACCTTCCTTTATATTCTTGTGCTGTTACGTTCCCCTTTACAGAATCGCTCCCATGGTCTTGTTACTTCCTCTCTTCCATCCTCATTCCTCAAGCTTACTAGTATTCTTCTTCTGTTCCTCTTAAAATTCCCTGTCGTCTTTCTATTCTAAGTGTTGAATTATCTTCCTCGCGTCTGTAAGTTGTACAGTAAAATCCCTCTTATCCGGCATCAACGGGACCGCCGACATGACCGGATACTTGAATATTGCCGGATACTTGAATAGAAGTGAAATTATGTCCACAATCACCACCCTACACTCACGCATCTTACCATAACAAAGATCAGCTGATCTTAATCAGCAGCTGATCTGATCTGCTTAAGTGTAAGCACAACACGCTTCCTCTTTTCTACAACTTTAGGCATGATGAAGGCGTCAGGCGATAAACAGTGCACACGCGGGACTGAGTCACTGAGTAAACACAGTGCAGTGGGCCGCGGGTGGCGCGAAGCAGTGCGCTCTGGTGCCAAGGGGACAAAGTATGCCTCGCGCGGGAATTTTAATCGATTTTATGAGTACACATTGATTTTTTATTGATTTTAAGGCTCGGGGAAAAATGTGCTGGATACTTGAAGCTGCCGGATACTCGAATGCCGGATGAGAGGGATTTTACTATATTAATGCTTCGTTTGTTTGTTTGTTTGTTTGTTTGTTTATTGTTTCTTTGTTTCTTTCTCCTTTTCCTCTTTTTCTTTCTTTTTCCATTTCTTTCTTTCTTCCTCTTTTGTTTTCTTTTATTCCTTCTTCCTTTCTTCCCTCCTTCCCTCCTTCTTTCCTTTCTTCCTTCCTTCCTTATTTTCTTCCTTCCTTTCTCCCTTCTTTCTCTCCTTCCTTTCTTCGTTCCTTCCTCTCCCTCCTTTCCCTCCTTCCTTCCTTCCTTCCTTCCTTCCTTCCTTCCTTCCTTCCTTCCTTCCTTCCTTCCTTCCTTCCTTCCTTCCTTACTTACTTACTTTCCGCTTTTCTCTTTTCTTTCGTCTTGACATAACATTCCGTCGTTAAAATATTTATTCTTCACTCACTCTCATTCCTTTTCCTGTCCTCTTCTCTCTTCTTACTCGTGAAGGAGGCTGGACGAAGGTACAAAATAGGGTAGAAAAGTCTGCTAATTTGCCGCTCTTCCAAACCAATTAAAGAAAAAAGTAACCTTTCTTCACCTCTTTACGTACCTATCCCATTCTCTCTCTCTCTCTCTCTCTCTCTCTCTCTCTCTCTCTCTCTCTCTCTCTCTCTCTCTCTCTCTCTCTCTCTCTCTCTCTCTCTCTCTCTCTCTCTCTCTCTCTCTCTCTCTCTCTCTCTTCCTTACCTCTGCCACTTTTTTTCTTGTCCAAAGGCGAAGTAATTTAAACTTCATATTGCAATTGCATTACTTTCTTCTGCCTCAGCATCTCAGTTTTCTTACATTCCAGGAATAATTTAATCCATCGAAAAAAAAGAAAATCTGAATTGAAACTGTACATCGTCACCCCTCGTAGAGAAACCACTTAAATTATTTTTCGACAATTTCTGGATTCTCTCTCTCTCTCTCTCTCTCTCTCTCTCTCTCTCTCTCTCTCTCTCTCTCTCTCTCTCTCTCTCTCTCTCTCTCTCTCTCTCTCTCTCTCTCTCTCTCTCTCTCTCTCATTACGAGGCGCACTCTAAGGTATGGTTGTCTTTGTCATGTCTCGGGTGTGAGAGTTCTATCTACAATTCGCCTCACCTTTCCTTCCTGGGCCCAGCATGGAAAGAAAAAGAGACAATTTAGAGTTTTCATCTTGATTTCCTGAAAGTTGGAAAAAATTTGTTCGTAAAGGAAACGATAGATTGATGAAAAA
>NC_087162.1:18117947-18140447 GCF_035594125.1 Scylla paramamosain | reverse complement strand
ACTGAGCGAGCGGGGAGCGGCGCTGGGGGAAAATACGTAGTAGGGAGATGGCAGTGGTGGTGGTGATTAAGGCGATGACGGCAGTGGTAATTGGTTCGTAAGGTTGGTGCGTGGAGGAGGAAATTTTTTTTCATACTTTTTTTCAGGCCTGTAGAGCATGTAGGCTTATACCTGGATGGTTTGTATAATTTGGATGGCTTGTTTTTGGTTTGGATAGTTGGTGGGACCGTGACTGGCGTGTTTCCGGCTTGGATGGTGGCTTAGATGACTTGTTCCTGGCTGGAATGGTGGCTTGGATGGTTTGTGACGGATGGTAAGGCTTAGTGGTGTGTTTCTGGCTTGGATAGTGGGACTGCTGGCTTGTTTCTGGCTTGTCTGGTTTGGGTGGTTGGACTGCTAGCCTGTGTCTGGTTTGGATGGTTAGTGTCCACTCGTGTTGCCGCAGGAACATACTGTACTTGTTTGAAGATGAATATATGAAGAAACGAAGATAAGAATTCATCAGTTTTGGTTCATAAGAAAAAAGAGGAAGAGGAAAGAGAAAGAATAAGATAGATAATTTAGGCAGTGTAGAAGAATACGTGAGGGATTGGCGGTGCAAAAACTGCACTCCCGACCAACATGTCACCTCAGCATAAGGATCACAGCATAACGATATATATATATATATATATATATATATATATATATATATATATATATATATATATATATATATATATATATATATATATATATATATATATAATACATACGAGTAGTTTTCCTCTTAACCCTTACACTGCAATAATACTGCAATTGTTATTTCAGTTGAGTATCCCTGCAAGATTATAACGAGTGAAAATAAAACCCCTGAAAGATTTAGAATACTCGTTTGTTCTCTCGAGAGTATGATTAAAACTTGTACCAAACAATTTCATTACGGTCAAGGGAGAAGCTGGAGCAATCAAAAGGTTAAGTGACGCCTTGTGGGAACTGGTGTCGCCCCTCGTACTCGCTGGGCTGTGTGTGAGCAATCTGCCGCCTCTTGCTGATCAAAGAAAATTTACTCTAATGGCGCGGGACTCGAACTTAGGGCGTGCAGTTCATCACCCTCATGTGCTTCTTGTTTTGTTGGTAGCGGTGTTGCTCGCTTTGTGGGCGGTAGGGATATTAATTAACTATAGTTATCTTTTTTTCATCTATGTATATTTACTGTCTCTCTTTCTGCCTTAGATAAAGTTAGCTATAAAACAAAGTGGTGAGAGGAGATTGGTTCTTAAGTAGAGTGGTAGATGATTAGAGGAGACTCAGTAATCAGGTTGTTAGTGCCGAGTCAATAGGGAGGCTTAAAAGAACACTGGAAAAGATTATGTATAGGGGTATGTGTGTTTTTGTATAGGGACGTGTAGGCCTACTGGCTTTTTTGCAGCTTTCCTTATGTTATTACGTTCATGTGTCAATCTGTATGTACGAGTATGTATGTATGTATCTATGTATGTATGTATGTATGTATGTATGTATTTATGTGTGTATGTATGTATGTATGTATGTATGTATGTATGTATGTATGTACTCGTATTTATTTATGTGTGTGAATGTATAGCATTTTTTTTATTCTCAGCCTATCTATTAGTGTTTTTGTGTCACCGTCTCTCTCTCTCTCTCTCTCTCTCTCTCTCTCTCTCTCTCTCTCTCTCTCTCTCTCTCTCTCTCTCTCTCTCTCTCTCTCTCTCTCTCTCTCTCTCTCTCTCTCTCTCTCTCTCTCTCTCTCTCTCTCTCTCTCTCTCTCTCTCTCTCTCTCTCTCTTTCTGGAATGCACAGCACGTAAGCTAAATGAGACAATGCAGGAATTCTACAAATCTACGCACGCTACTACCCTAAGTGGAGTATGAACGCAGGTTGACGCAGTACCTCTCTCTCTCTCTCTCTCTCTCTCTCTCTCTCTCTCTCTCTCTCTCTCTCTCTCTCTCTCTCTCTCTCTCTCTCTCTCTCTCTCTCTCTCTCGTGTGGCAGAGTTCAAATTTATAATGAATAGTATCGCCCGTGAAGGAAGCTGAGCGGGTTAATAAAGATAGCACATTGGTTCCAGCCCTGAGAAACGTATAAAAGAAATTACGCCAAAAGGAAATTCACCTGCCAGGAGAATAGGCCATAAAATTCTTGGCCTGCCTGAAGGGGAAAAAAGTATGTGAGGTAGGAAAAAAATAAAATATCATGGGAGAAAAACAGTAGGATAAAAGAAAAGAAGGTGAGCTTGAAAATTATAATTTCATTCCCCTTAATGAGAGGAATACAAAAAGAAAGATTGAATATTGAGTTATTAATTAATATATAAGAAAAATAAAATATTAGAGAGAGAGAGAGAGAGAGAGAGAGAGAGAGAGAGAGAGAGAGAGAGAGAGAGAGAGAGAGAGAGAGGGCGGGGGGCAGACATCACGAGACTTTCGTAATTAAGCTAACAAACATTAGTTACTGGAAAGAGAGAGAATGATGATGATGATGATGATGATGATGATGATGATGATGATGATGGTAGTGATGACGATGATGATGGTGATGATGGTGGTGATAATGACGATGATGATGATGATGAGGAGGAGGAGGAGGAAGAGGAGGAATACAAAGGAATACAAAGGAAAGCCAAACAGCAACAGACCTTTTGGTCCTTGCAAGGCTGTTTGGTAACTACTTCTAACTAGCTACAGGGAAGAGAAACAGGACAGCATAGCAGGAGGAGGAGGAGGAGGAGGAGGAGGAGGAGGAGGAGGAGGAGGAGGAGGAGGAGGAGGAAGGAGAGGAACAGGAGGAGAAGGAAGAAGAGGAGGAGGAGAAAGAGGAGGAGGAGGAGGAGGAGGAGGAGGAGGAGGAGGAGGAGGAGGAGGAGGAGGAGGAGGAAAAGGGGAGGAAGAGGAAGAATTACAAGAGATAAGCGCTAACTTTACGGATATTAGAGTAGTTAATCTTTGACAAATGGATGAGAGAGAGAGAGAGAGAGAGAGAGAGAGAGAGAGAGAGAGAGAGAGAGAGAGAGAGAGAGAGAGAGAGAGAGAGAGAGAGAGAGAGAATTAGTGAATAAAGCAAGAGACAATTACAATTCGAATGGAACCTCAGTGAACTCTCTCTCTCTCTCTCTCTCTCTCTCTCTCTCTCTCTCTCTCTCTCTCTCTCTCTCTCTCTCTCTCTCTCTCTCTCTCTCTCTCTCTCTCTCATTTTTTATTAATATTGAAAGCTTTTCGTAGATTCTGAAAGGTACAAACTTCCTCTCGAACTTATGAAAAATTTTTTGAAACGAATTAGATTTTCTCCTTCCTTCTCTTCCCTTCCTTTCTTTTTTTCCTTTTTTCATTTTTCTGATATATTTCGAATTACGGTTCCTTTTGCCTTTCCTTCCTTTCACTATTTCTGTATTTTCTTTTTTTTCTTTTTTCGTTCTTCTTTATCCATCCCTTTCTTTTATGTTTTTATTTTCTTTCCTCTTTCCGTTCCTTTTCTATCTTTTTATTTCTTTATTCTTTCCTTATTTCCTTCCTTTCTTCCTTCTTTTCTTCTTTCCTTCTTATGTCATTCTTTACTTCCTTTTACTTCTACCTTTCTTCCTTTTTTTCGGTTTTCCCTTCTTTATTCCTTCCTTCCTTCCTTCCTTCCTTCCTTCCTTCCTTCCGTTAAGCTTTTCAGAGTAGACTTCGTTCTTATATTTTTTTCCTTTTCCTTCATGAATGTATTTTCTTATATTCTTATTTTCTTTTATCCTATCTCATTCCTTCATTTAATTCCGCCTTTTTTTAATTATTTTTCTTTCCCTTCGGTCCTGAAGAAAGCTTTTCTCTGATCTACCTTCCCTTTTTCTCAGTCATCCCTTTAACCTTAGTTCAGTGTGTGTGTGTGTGTGTGTGTGTGTGTGTGTGTGTGTGTGTGTGTGTGTGTGTGTGTGTGTGTGTGTGTGTGTAAAAATAGGTTTCTCTACCCAGCTTTTTTGTTCTGTACCTTCAGCCTGAGGGAGGTTGTCTTTTATTTATGTATTCATTGTTTTTTTTTCTATGCATAAAAGATACAATTTCCTTCGTCCTGCCACGGTGGGGATTTTACAATACAGTACATGTCCTCATATTTTCTGCGTGTGGGAATATATGCAAGTTGACGCTAGAGGGATGGAAACTTCCTGGCTAGAAACTTTTCACTTCCTCTCAAACCACGTTTTTCCTCTATTATTCTCTCTTTTTTTACTTAATTGTCATCACCATCATTAACTTCATCATCAAGTTTCTTAGTCATGATTTAATTGTAAGATAAAGGTTTCTCCACGTTTTTCTCCTTTCTTTATCCTCTTTACTTAATCATCACTATCATCATTATCATTGGTTTCTTGATCATAATTTCACTGCAGAACAAAGGCTTTTCCACGTTTCCTTTTTATTTTTTTTGCTTTCTCCCTTTACTGAATTATCATCATCATTATCATCTTCATTTCACTGGAGTACAAAAAAAGGCTTTTCCCTCACCTTTCCATTCATCCAGTCATCTACGTCACCTGTCCAGCTCACTAAATGTGAATTGCCAGAGAATTATGGGAGTTTTTTTGCAGCTTCCATTAAGGGTCACTACAGCGGATCACTCGTCTCTACCTTACTCCATATTTTGCCTTTTCCGTTACACACATCATCCGCATGTCATCCCTCATTCCATCCATCCATAAACCTTCCCTTTGGTCTTCTCTTTCTTCTGCCTGGTGGGTCCATCTCCAGCATCCTCCTGCCCACGTTCTCCTCATCTCCGTTCTGCATAAATCATCTCCGTCTTTCGTCCATCTTTGTCCGGCGAAGGAGAGTAATATGAATAAAACATCAAGTGAAATCCATACACGCGAAGATAATGCTGATCTCCGGCTATAAGCGACGCTGTGGGCAGTGGGGACGCGCCTTTTTTAGTGTAGGGTTAGTATGTATTGTAAGTAATAACAAATCTTAAAAGAAAAGAAAAGAAAAAAGCTGATAGAAAGAAAAAAATGCATTTTTTTCCGTGCAACGAGAGATGTACCATCTCTCGTACCTGCTTCACCATTCACACAGCAATGACCCACACATCACCATGGCAGGAGTCGTGTAAACAATCAGGGTTGTACTGGAGTCAGATAAGAAGCTAAAGTCAGCGCCAAGAAAGATGACAAAACTCCTCAGTCGTTTTGCCATACAGTCACCTGAGGTTAAGCTGATCTGAAAGTCACGCTCCCTGCCTCCTCCTCCACTTTTATTTATTTATTTATTTATTTATTTTTAAGATATTTTTCAGCCATGTTATCAATTAGCCTTGATTTAGCTGATTTTCGAGGATATTATTAAGTAAAAAATAATGTCAAACTATTAAACCTTTAGGAATAAATGGAAAGAAATAACACATATTATTTATATAAACGCATTCATCTGACTGTCATTACCGGGCATTACTCAGAAGCCTCGACAATCACAGGGATGCGTTTGTATAAATTATGTTGTTTGTTTCCACAATTTCACCGAACGGTCATTCCTTTGATACCACCACTGTTTTGTCATGTTAATATGTTCGAAAATTATCTAAAAAAAAAAAAAAATAAATAAATAAAAATAAACAAATAAATACAATTAGGGCAGGTGCAATAACCTTATGAGAGCACCCATCAACTGTCCCACTGGAAGGGAGAGGAGGCCGAGGAGGCAGGAGCGTGACTCCCAGGTCAGCTTATCCTGCGGCAACTAATACACCACCGCCTCTTTTGTTAAGGGAGCGGGCTAGTCACTCACTCCGCTTCACTATACGCACACCTGGTATTCCTCTGTACCTGCACGGAGTAGATACTGCTACCACAGCTGAGCCGACCAGCATGAATGGACAAGTTTGGGGAATACTCTTGTATACTGCACTGGTAATGATGATGATGATGATGATGATGATGATGATGATGATAGTAATGAAGATGACGATGATGATTATAATGGTAATGGTGATGACGATGATGACAGTAATGATGATAATGATGATGATGATGATGATGATGATGATGTTAATCAAAGTAATGATGCTGCTGCTGCTGCTGCTGCTGCTGCTGCTGTTGCTGATGATGATGATGATGATGATGATGATGATGATGGTTATAACGAAGATAGTGATGATGATGATACTGAAAGATAACATAAAAAAAACTAGTCTTTTCTTTCTTCTTTTTAATTTCCTGGTAGAATAAGAGAGAGAGAGAGAGAGAGAGAGAGAGAGAGAGAGAGAGAGAGAGAGAGAGAGAGAGAGAGAGAGAGAGAGAGAAATAGGTCGCCCACCTCAAGAGATTCCATCCATAATTTCACCACGAGTTGAAATTTCAGCTTCCCAATAAAATGTTCAAACGCAGCCAATTTGCCAGAAACCAGAAAAGGGTGAAAGATCATAAAAGGAGCTACTCAAGGTACAAAGTCGTTAACGGGAAACAAAAAAAGTAACCTTAATTTTCCCTCCACCCACTCTCCCAGGTGAGGGGAAAGCGATGCAGGTACTCAGCTTACTATACAGGTACAGGGAGCAGGGGAGGAGGGAGAGGAGAGGAAGTGTAGCAGTTTTTCACCTGTTTGTGTTTCGCCATTCAGCTCAAAAGTATTTACCAAGTTATCTGTGCAAGGTAACCGGAAGTGGTGGTGATGGTGGTGGTTGTGGTAGTAGTAGAAGTAGTAGCAGTGTTTGTGATGGTGGTGGTGGTAGTGGTAGTAGCAGTAATAATATAAACATTAGTCTTAGTAATATAATAATAATAGTTAGACAGCGATAATAATTATAGTAATAGCTCAGACACCAGAAAGAGTCTTACCTATTCCCCCGCTACTTCTGCTCCAACCTTAATAACCTTCTTTCACACCCACCTGTTTACTGAGTAGATTTCTTACCTTCCTTGTATAGCCTTAGAAGCTTCAACAAGTAGGTTGAGCGGCCTTTTGCAGTCCTCTTATTTTCTTGTGTTGTTGTGTAATGTGTGCATCGATCGTATTCTTAAACACTTTGTCCTCTCACAAGAACTATTTTCAAAGACCGCAGAGAGTGATAAGTTGTCGGGTGGCAAAGAATTCTTGTCAAACTTATCATTAGAATCATTACAACGTCTCGCATGCGTTCCACTACAGCCAGTTGAAAATAAAGTAAAATCCCAAACGTTTAAGAATATGGATCTACGTACCTATATCTCAATTTAGGTAAGTACTCCACCTCAGCCCATCATTGCATCCCCCTAACACAGACCTCGCTTCTCACCCAAGCTTCGCCATACATTCTCCCTCACGAGCAGTTGCGATAGAGTAGTATTGTATTGCTGCGGCAGTTTTCCCTGAGGCTCTTGATACAAAGGTATTACAAACAGAAACAAACTTACTGCTCCCCACCATGGGCTGTTGTATCGTTCCATTGTTGTGAACTAATTAACTACCTAACTAAAACAACACAATATGTTCCATTGTTAATACTGTATGTCCTGTTTGTGTGTTTGTCTAAGAGCGGAAGAGCATAGAGGAAGCTATAAGAGGCCAGTATACCCACACCTGGCAGTCCCTGTATAAGATATATCCTTCCATTCATATCCTTTTATCATCTCTATCCATTAATTTACCCTCTTTTTAAGTTTCCAGTTCACTAGGCACTGAAAACTAATTACTGTGTGTGTGTGTGTGTGTGTGTGTGTGTGTGTGTGTGTGTATGATGTGAATACTTGTGGACGACACGAATAGAAAATGCAAAAGTGAATTTAACCAGAAAAAAATGCAAACCTTGAAAATATATATAAAAAATGAGACTAATTTCCACCTGTCCAAGGGAAAGACTAATGAAAGTTATGAAAGTACTGAAGGAAACCACAAATGCATCCTTTGTGGAATTTGAAATAATAGGAGTTGGATGAGAGAGAGAGAGGGAAAGAGAGAGAGAGAGAGAGAGAGAGAGAGAGAGAGAGAGAGAGAGAGAGAGAGAGAGAGAGAGAGAGAGAGAGAGAGAGAAATTATTTCACATCATTATAAAGAAACTTATGGGTGGGAAGGTATTGTGTATGAGAGAGAGAGAGAGAGAGAGAGAGAGAGAGAGAGAGAGAGAGAGAGAGAGAGAGAGAGAGAGAGAGAGAGAGAGAGAGAGAGAGAGAGAGAGAGAGAGAGAGAGAGAGCTAATAATACAACACAGTATGCTGACTTAGGTTACTGATGCTCAACCCCAGCTCGGGAATGTTAATGAGTGCACATGAATATATTATGATGGGGTGACCTGCTCGTAATTAGGACAAAAATATCACAGACTAGACAAACACCAAACATGCATCTCCCCTTCAAGATCTCTCGTGTTTGAAATAAAAAAAAATAAAAGTTCATCATTACGGATGATGCAAAGAGAATTTAGAGAGAGAGAGAGAGAGAGAGAGAGAGAGAGAGAGAGAGAGAGAGAGAGAGAGAGAGAGAGAGAGAGAGAGAGAGAGCATATTAAACTGCTCATCATTTTGTGTAATATAGTTATATATTTTTTGTTCTATATCATTAAAATGTGCTCCATCAGTTTGTCCTCCTCCTCCTCCTCCTCCTCCTCCTCCTCCTCCTCTCCTCCTCCTTCTCCTTCTTCTCCTTTCCTTCTTCTTCTTCTTCTTCTTCTTCTTCTTCTTCTTCTTCTTCTTCTTCTTCTTCTTCTTCTTCTTCTTCTTCTTCTTCTTCTTCTTCTTCTTCTTCTTCTTCTTCTTCTTCTTCTTCTTCTTCTTCTTCTTCTTCTTCTTCTTCTTCTTCTTCTTCTTCTTCTTCTTCTTCTTCTTCTTCTTCTTCTTCTTCTTCTTCTTCTTCTTCTTCTTCTTCTTCTTCTTCTTCTTCTTCTTCTTCTTCTTCTTCTTCTTCTTCTTCTTCTTCTTCTTCTTCTTCTTCTTCTTCTTCTTCTTCTTCTTCTTCTTCTTCTTCTTCTTCTTCTTCTTCTTCTTCTTCTTCTTCTTCTTCTTCTTCTTCTTCTTCTTCTTCTTCTTCTTCTTCTTCTTCTTCTTCTTCTTCTTCTTCTTCTTCTTCTTCTTCTTCTTCTTCTTCTTCTTCTTCTTCTTCTTCTTCTTCTTCTTCTTCTTCTTCTTCTTCTTCTTCTTCTTCTTCTTCTTCTTCCTATTCTCATCTCTCTTAATCTCCTTTCTTTCTCTTTCTCCTCTTCCTCCTCCTCCTCCTCCTCCTCTGCATCCTCCTCTTTAGCGCAATATCGGAAATCAGTATTTTCCTTCTCTATGTTCTCGATGAGTCCAGGAAAAAAAGTTTATCCCGGACACTTTAAAATCGGAATTATCATTTTGTTAGCGACGAAGAATGTCGAACGAGGCGAAGAAGAGGAGCAGGAGGAGGAGGAGGAGGAGGAAGAGGAAGAGGAAGAGGAAAGAGTGAAGAGAAAGAAGAAGAAGAAGAAGAAGAAGAAGAAGAAGAAGAAGAAGAAAAGATGTACTACAACAAAATGAAAAACATGACGATGATGATGATGATGATGATGGTGATAATAAAGAAAAAGGAAAGAAAAATTATAAATATAGATGAAGAGAAGAAAAAAGGATGATGATGATGAAGAGGAGGAGAAGTTAAAGTAGAGGAGAAGTTAAAGTAAAGGAGAAGGAGGAGGAGGAGGAGGAGGAGGAGGAGGAGGAGGAGATTTCTTCGCCTCACACAGAAGAAGCGTGTCTTATCTACCGGGTTATCAGCTAGCTTCGAGGAGAAAACAATCTACCCTTAACAAGAAGGAGGAGGAGGAGGAGGAGGAGGAGGAGGAGGAGGAGGTTGATGGAAGGGCGTAAATTTTGTTCTCACTTTATAATTTTCTGGATTTTTTGGCGCATGTTATTTAATTTTTTTTCTCTCTCACTCCCTGTGAAAGAAAAGATTTATGGTGTTTGTCTGTATAGCTTTTTGTCAGTGTTTGGAAATGTATGGAAATAGTATTCTCTCTCTCTCTCTCTCTCTCTCTCTCTCTCTCTCTCTCTCTCTCTCTCTCTCTCTCTCTCTCTCTCTCTCTCTCTCTCTCTCTCTCTCTCTCTACGATGACAGAGCTGAGTAAAGAGTGGAGTGGAGGTGGTGACTGGAGTACTAATGAACGTGACTTCCGGAGTGTGGAGTGGGAGGTGGAGAGGGAAAGAGTGGCAGGAGGAGGGTGACTGGAAGGTGGCGGGGGTGGAGTGGGAGATGGACGGGGTGTGAGTGGTGGAGAGGGAAAGGGAGGTGGAGGAGGAGCTGGAGTCACTGCAGGGTGGATGGGGTGGAAGGTGGAGGAGCAGGCGGCCTCCGTCAGTAGTAAGTCAATACGTGGAGTGGCCAGCACCAAAAGGGCGGCCCTGAATACCCTGCTTCGATCCGCAGATGTGGAGGAGGAGGAGGAGAAGGAGGAGGAGGAGGAGGAGGAGGAGGAGGAAGAGGAGGAAGAGGAAGGATTGTGACTGTTGGTGAAGAAGTAGGATCTTGTGTCATGTATTCCACCTTCATGTCTTCCTCCTCCTCCTCCTCCTCCTCCTCCTCCTCCTCCTCCTCCTCCTCCTCCTCCTCCTCCTCCTCCACTTTCCTATTACTCCCAAGTTCCGTTTTTCGAAATGTAACACACACACTCTCTCTCTCTCTCTCTCTCTCTCTCTCTCTCTCTCTCTCTCTCTCTCTCTCTCTCTCTCTCTCTCTCTCTCTCTCTCTCTCTCTCTCTCTCTCTCTCTCTCTCTCTCTCTCTCTCTCTCTCTCTCTCTGTGTGTGTGTGTGCCATGGGGGAGTTTCTTGCCTCCATGATTGTCCTCCACTTTTCTCTCCACAAAGCGGAAAGAGGAAGTCTTGTAAATGCTGTTTCTTTTTGTCTCTTCTTCGTCCTCAAACTCTTCCTTTTTCTTTTTCTCCTCCTCCTCCTCCTCCTCCTCCTCGTTCATGTCATCCTCATCGTCCTCCTTTTCCTCCTCTTCCTTTCTTTCTCTTTCTATTAATACCCTTATTGTTGTTGTTCTTGTCGTCGTCATCGTCCTCGTTGTTGTTGTTGTTGTTGTTGTTGTTGTTGTTGTTGTTGTTGTTGTTATCTCTATTATCATCATCATTATTGTTTGTGCTTGTATTGTATTTTGAGTCATTGTTATCGCTGTCGTTGTAGTAGTAATAGCAATAGTAGTAGTAGTAGTAGTAGTAGTAGTGGTAACAGTAGAAGTAATAGTAACAGCAGTAGTAATCAGGTCAGGTCAAGTGCAGCCACCACAAACATGAACGTAAAATTGCCTTAATTAAACTGCCATTACGATGTGTGTGTAAATCTGTTTCCAAGTAACGCTAATTAAGGAAAACAGACGGACGACCAGTGCTTAGTGAGGCTTTGTGTGGTCGTCAAGTGGTTGGGCACGACCACGACCTCAAAGCCTGTTTTTAATGGCGACCTAGCTAATGGTTTACTAGCAGCGTTGTTATAATTCTCATCACTAGTAATAGTCTTGGTAGTAGAAGTAGCTGTAGCTGTTGTTGTTATTGTTTTGGTGTTGTTATTTTTGTTGTTGTTGTTGTTGTTGTTGTTGTTGTTGTTATTGCGTTTGGTGTAGTAGTAATAGTAGTGATTGTGGTAGTAGAAATAGTAGTAGTAATAGTAGTAGTAGTAGTAGTAGTAGTAGTAGTAGTAGTAGTAATGGCAGTAGTAGTAGCAATTGATGTTGTTGCTGTTAGTATTGTTAAGATAATGTATTTAAATGAAGAGACTAGGAAGGAATGCGGAGGACTGGAACACACTCACGATATTACTGCGTGTGTGATATGCGAGGCGCGGTAGCATTTTTCTTAAAAGTAGCAGTGATAGTAGGACAAACAGCAACAGCAACACTACCAGCAGCAGTAGTTCCAGAAGCAGAAGTGACAGTAAATTTAAACTCTTTAGCTATGAAAATAATTATAATTTTAAATATTCACAACAACAACAACAACACAACAACAACAACAACAACGCCACGTAATGACTTTCATGCCACATTTACCCAAAACACACACAGTCTGTAAAGTTATGAGGTAGTTGGGCATCAAATTGCAAACTATACATTGCTTGTCTGTATATTGCAACTGCTGAGAGAGAGAGAGAGAGAGAGAGAGAGAGAGAGAGAGAGAGAGAGAGAGAGAGAGAGAGAGAGAGAGAGAGAGAGAGAGAGAGAGAGAGAGAGAGAGAATTTCCAAAACTATACAGTCATGTTATACTTGCTTCATGTTTGAAGTTAGGTTGTATGATCTTCTCTTTGTGGGGAAAGGAGGAGGATGAGGAGGAGAAGGAGGAGGAGGAGGACAGAAACAAGGACAAGGAGGTAGAGCAAGAAGCACAAGAAGAGAAGAGACGGAAGGTAACTCGGACATGGAAGAGGAAACGAAATAGAATAAGGGAGATGGGAGGAGGAAGGTAAGATGAAGGAAAAGAAGTGAATGAAGAATGAAGAGATGGGAACAGTGCGAATAGTAATATGAATCAGGGGAAATAATGGAGGAAGAAAGAGATAGTGCCAGAGAGAGAGAGAGAGAGAGAGAGAGAGAGAGAGAGAGAGAGAGAGAGAGAGAGAGATCAGGTAATAAGGCGGTTCTATTCCCAGAGGTGGCAATAGACTGTGTTTATAAAGTAAGCTGCCTCCCTTCCTATCTTCCTTCCTCCTCTCACCCCCTCCCTCCCTTCAGTCGCGCCCCCTTTCATCCCTCCCTTTATTCCTCCTCCTCTCTCTCCCTCTGTGGGTTGGAAGTCGATTGTTCTACTACTACTACTACTACTACTACTACTACTACTACTACTACTACTACTACTACTACTACTACTGTCACTACAACTACTACTATTACCACCACCACCACCACCACCACTACTATTGGATTCGCTTGATACAAAATTGCTCCTCCAGACATCAACTGTACAAAATAAAGAGTAGAAGCGCCAAACAGGACTGGGAACGGCAAATGCACACAGGCGAAACAGGTAACATTTCAAGGCAGGGACGGCTCACTTAATCCCGTTCTCAAAAAGTAGGATAGCAGGCGACATCTAAATGCAAAGGTAAATTTAGTTCAGGAGGTGTTTTGATTCTTCCCTTTTGAAGTCGAAGGAAAAGGAAAATATGGAAACAGGAAGAGAGTTGCAGAGGTTACCAGTGCAGGGGATGAGTGAGGTACATAAGAAGGCTGGGCTGAATGAGGGTGAGTGTGAATAGAAGGATTTATGCAATGAGGCCGAGGCAGGAGTGAAGCATGCAGGCAGGAAGTTCAAAGGAGCAGTAACCATGGATAAAGAGTGGATGACAGCAACACTGCGGCGGTGAAGGAGAGACAAGTAAAAGAAAGACTGGCAAAGGATTGAGTCGACGAGATGGAAAGCTTTTACTACTACTACTACTACTACTACTACTACTACTACTACTACTACTACTACTACTGTATCACCACCACCTCTAAGAACTAAGAACATAGGAAATAGGGCTACACGTGACACTTACAGCAATAGATAACTTATAACAATATGAATTACAAGTGTGGGACGATAGAGTATTTGAGAAAAGCAGGAAGTAATTCACAAAGATAAAAATAAAATAAACTGAATTTCTGGCAGCAAAGAACACGAGAGATATAGTCGCCGCTCATTTGTTGAATTGCTCGTGACGTAACGTGACTCTCAACCAATCAACGACAAGCTTACTAATGAATTTCGTGCAATCATGAATTATGTAAATTCGTACATATATTTTATTTTTTACTGATTTTTCTTTTTTTCAGTTTTCAATTACTGACACGGTAAAGGAAATGTTATCATTGCTTTTCAACATTTGATCGAAAATGTCCATGTTTTGCAGTGGCAGATCAAAAATAGGATACAAAATAAATGTTTATGTGTCATTCGAATATATTTTTTTAAATGTCTGTTTTTCAATAACGAAGCGTTTTGTTTTTCGTTTTTTTTTTTTTAGTTTTGAGTGATGTATTGTTGAACATGTACTTAATTTGGAAAAAAAAAACATACACGTACCCACAGCGGTACAGCAGCAGAAAATAAAAATCTGAAATCCTATATGGATGCAACTCGAGTGCCTATCTCATCGCCAGCCAGTATATATCCATTTTTAATAGTTTTGTCAGTTATTGCATACATTTTTTTTATAGAATATATCATTGCACTGCTACATTCGTTAATGCTTCCCAAGCATAACACCAAACAGGTAAAAATAACATCCTGTGTGCCACTGTAATGCTTGTCTCTTTCTCGTCTAATAAGTTCTCCCGTTATAAAACTTTGAAGGAGTGTAGCTAGAATATTACATTCCGTCTTGTGTGTGTGTGTGTGTGTGTGTGTGTGTGTGTTTACATAAGGAGACAAGAGCATAAGAAAATAAGGAGACTGCAAAAGGCCACTTGACCTCCTTAGAGCAGCTTCTGAGCACTCCAGACTTACCATCTGCCATTATTCTCGTCCATAAATTTATTCAACCTCCTCTTGAAACTGTCTAATACCTGAACACTTATCACGTTTTTACTATAGCTGTTCCACTCATCCGCAGCCGTCCTTGTGATTTAATTATTGCTTAATTTTTTTTTTTTTAACTTGATTTTGTTTCGTTTATAACCTCCGTGTATGTGTGTGTGTGTGTGTGTGTGTGTGTTCGGTGGAGGAGAAAAATTAAATGGCCTTGGAGGGTGTTTTCATAAGCTAATTAAAGCCATTAATATCTGATTGACTGCAGCAGCTCCCTCACGCCACGTCGCTCCTGCCATCGCTCACATTCCTTCCCTCTCCTCCCTCCCATACTGTAATATCTCCCCTCGGCTTACTTTTGCCTCGATTTCTTTCAAGTTAGAGCTGATGGAGCACCACTTTAGATAATTGTAACGCCCACCTCAGCCAGGTCCTCAATGACATGGGCTCATAACATCATCGTTAGTCCTCCACTCCTACTACACTCCAGCCAGTCCCAGTCCACTCCACCCCAGCCCATCCAACCCCAACCCAGCCCACCCCAGCCCACCTCAACCCACCCCGACGCTCTAGAAACTCTCTTAAATAATAACTTCTCGCTTTGTTAGGCAGCGCTTATGTAGGTTTCTTTGGAAGTAATTTCTAAAAGCTATTATTTCATCTTCAAGAGTGTGGTGGAGAGAAAAATATAAAGTAAAAGAAAAAAAAGACTTGTCAGAAAAGGTTACCGGCACAAAGTGAGGTGGGTGATAAAAATACAGAGCCTGGTTCAACATTCATAGTCTTTTTATCGGTGCATGTTATGAATGTAGCTACGTGTGGGTTGGTAGTAGTTAAACCGTGAATGTGGAGTTACTGGCGAACCGGATGTTCTTGCCTCGGTGAAGGCCACGAAGCTAGCAGTAGTGGTAGTGGTAGTGATAGTAGTAGCACTGGTGGTGACGGAAACGGTAGTGGTAGTATTAGTAGTATTGGTGGTGGTAGTGATGGTAATAGCAATAGTAGTAGTAGTACTGGTAATGGTAGTGATAGTAGTAGTAATAGTACTAATAACAGTAGTAACAGTACCAGTGTTGTTGTTGTTGTAATAGTAGCAGCAGCAGCACCAGTAATAATAGTAGGAGTAGTAGTGGTAGTAGTAGTAGTAGTAGTAGTAGTAGTAGTAGTAGTAGTAGTGGTAGCAGTAGTAGTAATAGTAGTAGTAGTAGTACTAGTAGTAGTAGTAGAAGTAGTAGCAGCAGTAGTAGAAGTAGTAGTAGTAGTAGTAGTAGTAGTAGTAGTAGTAGTAGTAGTAGTAGTAGTAGTAGTAGTAGTAGTAGTAGTAGTAGTAGTAGTAGCAGTACAAGTTTTCCTGAGAATAATCAAGGCTAGCTGAATAAAACCATCTGTTACATAAAATCCATATTTCTAAAATCGCTCCTACGTGTGGCAGCAAATATATCAAGGGAAAGTTATTCTCCCACGTGCAACACACATCTGAATACGCGGCTGCGTGGATGCTGCTACCAAAGAGTCCTGTGATATATAAAAAAAGAGGAGTTTCCTCACTTTGATATTGGAAACGTGTACAAAAAGTCATCTTTAAAAGTAAGTCATAATATATTTGAGTGGGTGGGTTTGTCTTTCAGAAGTCTGTGTCCTCCTTCTCCTCTTCCTCTTTGTTGTTGTTTCTTCTTCTTCTTCTTCTTCTTCTTCTTCTTCTTCTTCTTCTTCTTCTTCTTCTTCTTCTTCTTCTTCTTCTTCTTCTTCTTCTTCTTCTTCTTCTTCTTCTTCTTCTTCTTCTTCTTCTTCTTCTTCTTCTTCTTCTTCTTCTTCTTCTTCTTCTTCTTCTTCTTCTTCTTCTTCTTCTTCTTCTTCTTCTTCTTCTTCTTCTTCTTCTTCTTCTTCTTCTTCTTCTTCTTCTTCTTCTTCTTCTTCTTCTTCTTCTTCTTCTTCTTCTTCTTCTTCTTCTTCTTCTTCTTCTTCTTCTTCTTCTTCTTCTTCTTCTTCTTCTTCTTCTTCTTCTTCTTCTTCTTCTTCTTCTTCTTCTTCTTCTTCTTCTTCTTCTTCTTCTTCTTCTTCTTCTTCTTCTTCTTCTTCTTCTTCTTCTTCTTCTTCTTCTTCTTCTTCTTCTTCTTCTTCTTCTTCTTCTTCTTCTTCTTCTTCTTCTTCTTATTATTATTATTATTATCATTATTATTATTATTATTATTATTATTATTATTATAAACCATCATCGTCATCATCATCATCATAATCTTTTTCTGCGTCTCCTCCTCCTCTTCGTCCACCTCCTGCAAGACGTGTGCCCACTCGCTCAAAGTTAGTCACGTACTTATATTCTCTCTCTTATTCTTTTTAAAACTTAGTATGCAAAAGGTCATGATGTTTGGCTAATTTCTACTCTGAGTGTGTGTGTGTGTGTGTGTGTGTGTGTGTGTGTGTGTGTGTGTGTGTGTGTATCTGTGTGTGTGCGCGCGCGCGTGCCTGTTGTTGTACACTTGCGTGTCAAAATAAAGACTGAAAAAGAGAAATGGAAAGAAGAAAAAGGTAAAAGGAAAAGAAATGCGATTGAAAGAAGCCGAGAGAGAGAGAGAGAGAGAGAGAGAGAGAGAGAGAGAGAGAGAGAGAGAGAGAGAGAGAGAGGATAGGGGGTTATAGGTTATAAACTTGTCCTCACCCAGCTCGACGAAAGCCTTATGGTCGAAAAATCTGAGCCATAATCGTGAGTGACACTTTTACCGCTCAGCGCCTCATTATGTCATTCTCTCTCTCTCTCTCTCTCTCTCTCTCTCTCTCTCTCTCTCTCTCTCTCTCTCTCTCTCTCTGGCTTTCTCTCTCTCTGGCTTTCTCTCTCTCTCTCTCTCTCTCTCTCTCTCTCTCTCTCTCTCTCTCTCTCTCTCTCTCTCTCTCTCTCTCTCTCTCTCTCTCTCTCTCTCTCTCTCTCTCTCTCTCTCTCTCTCTCTCTCTCTCTCTCTCTCTCTCTCTCTCTCTCTCTCTCTCTCTCTCTCTCTCTCTCTCTCTCTCTCTCTCTCTCTCTCTCTCTCTCTCTCTCTCTCTCTCTCTCTCTCTCTCTCTCTCTCTCTCTCTCTCTCTCTCTCTCTCTCTCTCTCTCTCTCTCTCTCTCTCTCTCTCTCTCTCTCTCTCTCTCTCTCTCTCTCTCTCTCTCTCTCTCTCTCTCTCTCTCTCTCTCTCTCTCTCTCTCTCTCTCTCTCTCTCTCTCTCTCTCTCTCTCTCTCTCTCTCTCTCTCTCTCTCTCTCTCTCTCTCTCTCTCTCTCTCTCTCTCTCTCTCTCTCTCTCTCTCTCTCTCTCTCTCTCTCTCTCTCTCTCTCTCTCTCTCTCTCTCTCTCTCTCTCTCTCTCTCTCTCTCTCTCTCTCTCTCTCTCTCTCTCTCTCTCTCTCTCTCTCTCTCTCTCTCTCTCTCTCTCTCTCTCTCTCTCTCTCTCTCTCTCTCTCTCTCTCTCTCTCTCTCTCTCTCTCTCTCTCTCTCTCTCTCTCTCTCTCTCTCTCTCTCTCTCTCTCGGGGTCAGGCGCGTTTTTTTCTGTTCTAAAAATATTTCTATTTCTACGTACATACACTCTGGTTTCACCTCTCACCCCTCTCTTGATTCTCACCTCTCGCTTCTCCCCTCTCACCATTCTCACCTTCCCCTCTCTTGTTCCTACCTTACCTTTCACACTCCACTTTCCTTGCTCCCTATTCCCTTGTTTACCCTCTCTCTCTCTCTCTCTCTCTCTCTCTCTCTCTCTCTCTCTCTCTCTCTCTCTCTCTCTCTCTCTCTCTCTCTCTCTCTCTCTCTCTCTCTCTCTCTCTCTCTCTCTCTCTCTCTCTCTCTCTCTCTCTCCTTTTAGTGTATCTCTTTCCTCTATTTTTTTTTTCTTGCCTTTATTTACCTTTCAGTTCCCCTCTCCCCTCTTGGTATTGTTTTTCTTTTTCTTCTCTCTCTCTTCTTTCGTCGTTCACTCCTCTTTTCACGCTTGCTTATTTAGTCTCAGTTTTTCCTTTGCTCTTAGTTTTCTATTGTCATCCTTCTTTTTCTCTTCTCTCTTCTCTCTCGTTGCTTTTCTTCTTCCACTTTCATTGCTTCTATTTTTTCTTTCTTTCATTCTCTATCTTTTTTTCTCTTCTGCAAGCCTTTTCTTAGTTTTTCTCTTCCGTTCCTTATTGTTACCTTTCCTTTCTCCTTCGCTTCATGTCTCCCTTCTTTTGTCTACATCTCTCTCTTATCTTGTTTTTCTCCCTTGTTATTTCCTCGTCTCATTCCTCCACTTGTCTTTTGCCTTTCCTTCACTTCCTCCTCTGCTTTTTTGCCTTTCCTTCATTTCTTTCTGTTCACTTTCCTTCTTCTCTCCACCTCTTACTCCTCCTTCCTAATTATCTTCTTTCCCTCTGGTCTTCCTTTCCTTCAGCTTTATCTGTCGCTATCTTTTCTTCCTTAACATTCCCCCTCACATTATTTCATTTACTTTTTTCCTCTTCTCACTGGCTTTCCCTTTTACCTTGCCTTTTTTGTTTTATTCCCATCCTTACGTCCTCCTACTTGTCGTTCTCTTACTTAATTACCTTCACTCCCTTTCGTAATCTGTCCCTCCTGTCAGCCTCTTCTCAGTTTATCCCAGCCCCTCACTAAGCCCCCTTTTATCCCGTTAAAGTTCTCCTCACGCTCGTGTCTGTGGTACCCCTGCCCCCCGCCCTTCGCCCTCTCTACCGTCCTCTCATCTTCCCCCACGTAATCTTAAGTTTTCTTCTCTATTATTTTTTATTTCTCCTTGTTGAGCGTCTCTTATCTGTGCTTTGGTGCAAGATAATGCGGTAACAGTGGCGCTGATTTTTGTTTTTGGGGTTCTCTTCGTCAGCTTATTTATTTATTTATTTTTTTCCATGGTCTTTATTCTGCGCTCCGTGACTCTTTTAGTGTTAATTGCGGTGCCAGTTTTGCTTTATCTCTTTCGTTCCATTATCGGGGATGCAAGATTTTGCTCTCTCTTCCTCATTTTAGGTTTTTGTTTATGTTTTTATTCTTGTGTTTTTATTTTACGCTTCTTGGCTCAGTTTAGCTGTTGATGTGGCAGCCGTGGCTCCAGTCGTGCTGCATCAATTTCATTCCATCACCAGTGACGTTAATACTTGCCTCCTCTTCCTCTTTATTTATTTATTTTATTTTCAGGTCTTTATTTTGCGCTACCTGTATATCTTTTTGTGTTAATGTGTCAATAGAGACGTCAGCGTTGCTCCAACTCTTTGACACTATTAACAGTAACGCTGATTTTTGCCTTCTCTTCCTCATTTTCCTTTTTCTGTCTGGATTTTTTTTCAAATCTTCATTTTGCGCTGCACCACCGTGTTGGCTGTAGCGTCATGTGTCAATAGTGCCACCAGTGTTGCTTATTCTTTTTCATCCTGTTAAGTGATTCTAACGTCTTCCTCCTCTTATTTTAAGGCGTTATTGTTTGTACTTTTCTCCAGTTCTTCATTTTACTCTTCCTGACTGTGTTGGGTGTAGCGTGATGCGTCAATAGAGACGCCAGGGATGCTTCATATATTTCATTCCATTAACAGAGGAACAACGCGTGTTTACCGAAATATTCACCTGATTCCTTCCCTTGACACCTGGCCCTCTGTTAACCCACCTGCTCTCTCTTCTTTCTCTGCCTGGCTGTGTGTTTATACGTTAGTTTATCTCAGTGCGTCCAGCAGTCTGTTAATCATCCTCTGTCTGCCTGTCTGTCTGTTTGTTTGTTTGTTTGTTTGTCAGTGTTTGTCTGCCTTTTTGTCCGTCCATGTGTCTGTCTGTCTGTCTGTCTGTCTATTTGTCTGTTTATCTGTCTTTCTATCTATCTGTCTGTCTATCTATCTATCTATCTATCTATCTATCTATCTATCTATCTATCTATCTATCTATCTATCTATCTATCTATCTGTCTGTCTGTCTGTCTGTCTGTCTGTCTGTCTGTCTGTCTGTCTGTCTGTCTGTCTGTCTGTCTGTCTCTCTCTCTCTCTCTCTCTCTCTCTCTCTCTCTCTCTCTCTCTCTCTCTCTCTCTCTCTCTCTCTCTCTCTCTCTCTCTCTCTCTCTCTCTCTCTCTCTCTCTCTCTCTCTGTCCACACGATAAATCAAAACTTTACCTACGGATTTTAGCACAGTTTGGAAGAAACGAGCGAATTTGCCTGAAGAACAACTGATTAGAGTTTGAGAAGGAACTTATATATATATATATATATATATATATATATATATATATATATATATATATATATATATATATATATATATATATGAATTCATGATCATATATATATATATATATATATATATATATATATATATATATATATATATATATATGAATTCATGATCATATATATATATATATATATATATATATATATATATATATATATATATATATATATATATATATATATATATATATATATATATATATATATATATGAATTCATGATAATTTTTTTTAACCTAAGAATTTTCCTTTGTGTAAGTCTTGGGAAGATGTGTGCCATGTTTCATGTAACCATGCGATTAGAAGATAAGAACATAAATAAGAACATAGAAAATAAGGGAAGCTGCAAGAAGCCACCAGGCTTACACGTGGCAGTCCCTGTATAAAACATACCTGCCTATTTCCACTTAATCATCCCCATCCATAAATCCTTTTAATTTTCTCTTAAAGCTCCCTAATGCCTTAGCGCTAACAACTTGATTACTGAGTCCGATCCATTCATCTATCATTCTATTTGAGAACCAATTTCTTCCTGTCTCTTTTTTTAAACCTAAGTTTTTGAAGCTTGAACCCGTTATTTCTTGTTCTGTCCTGGTTACTGATCCTAAGAATTTTGCTTACGTCCCCCTTGTTATAACCCTTAAACCACTTAAATTGATGTCTGCGATATTTCATTGTGTTGCGTTGTTTTGCGTGCCTTGAAGTTATGCTTGTTTTGCAGAGGTTTTACTTCACACTTTTTTTTTACAGTGGTTTACGGATTTCGTTACAGTATGTTTATGAATGCACGTATGTTTAGAGAGGTACTCCGGGCATTTCTTTTATAGTGGTGTTTGGATACTAGTGTGTTCACGAATGCATGTTTACAGCGCTATAGTACTTGATATGACGCCTGCTATACATCTGTATTCTTCTACACTCCTGTTTCTTCTTCTAAGCGTTCGAAAGACAAAGATTAAAACCCTATAACTACAATGCTCGTCTTTTGTTAACATTAAAATCATTGATAAATTCTTTGATGGATATAAATGAAAAAATACGAGTTTAAGAAAGTGGTACAAAAATAAATCTTAAATGTTGTACGTATTTATGGGAAAGAATGACCAGTAGTGTAAGGGTTAAATGTAAGACTAAAAGCCTGTAGAATATATATACATGGGAGAAAAACAGTGGTAGTGGTTGTAATAATAATAGTAGTAGTTGTAGAAATAGTAACAATAGCAGCAGCAGCATTCACACAAATACAATTCAATCAACGGCTGAGTAACACCTGTTCTTCATGCAATCTTTTATTGCTACACGGTCACAAAGGTATATCCAACGTGACCTGTATAATTTCAAACCAATACTTTTATTATTATTTTCCTTTCCATCCACGCGCCATCATAGCAGCGCGGCATTAGTGTGTTAACAGGGAAGGGGCAGCACTGGGGAAGGGGAATCCAGCCTTTCTCAAAGGTTCTCTCAGGGATCACGAAGGCTCTCACTGGAGTCAAAAACACTTTAAAAGGGAGATAGTTTAGGCCACTCTCCCGTGGGAACGAGTGTGTGAACCCGGATGATTCTCTCTCTCTCTCTCTCTCTCTCTCTCTCTCTCTCTCTCTCTCTCTCTCTCTCTCTCTCTCTCTCTCTCTCTCTCTCTCTCTCTCTCTCTCTCTCTCTCTCTCTCTCTCTCTCTCTCTCTCTCTCTCTCTCTCTCTCTCTCTCTCTCTCTCTCTCTCTCTCTCTCTCTCTCTCTCTCTCTCTCTCTCTCTCTCTCTCTCTCTCTCTCTCTCTCTCTCTCTCTCTCTCTCTCTCTCTCTCTCTCTCTCTCTCTCTCTCTCTCTCTCTCTCTCTCTCTCTCTCTCTCTCTCTCTCTCTCTCTCTCTCTCTCTCT
>NC_087162.1:18050447-18107947 GCF_035594125.1 Scylla paramamosain | reverse complement strand
CTCGCTGCTGTCCTAGACGACGAGTGGACCCGTACACTTCGCTACGGGATAAGCTTACCGAGAGACGCGGAGTTAAGAACCATCCTCGATGCAATGTGTGAGTACCTGCGAAGCCAGCGCAACATCATCATGGATAGAAGAGACTTCTACTCCCGCGTGCAAGAAACGCAAGAAGGTTTTGACGACTTTTTATGTGCTGTAAAGGAAATCGCCAATTTCTGTGACTTTTGCGACCAGTGCATAAACCATCAGCTGCGTGACAGAATTGTCGTTGGGACACGAGACGAAGTGGCTCTGAAACGCATGCTGGAAAACAAGAAACTCACCCTTGAAAACGCCATAGATATTTGCAGAGCATCAGAGAGCGCTAACCAGTGTAGTGCAGTACTAAGGGGCGGCTTCTCACTCTTCGAGCCATGGTGTGAACGCTGTCTCGAACTACAGGAAGGGCAGTTTCGGGAGGCTCAAGCCCCACGGGCTGTTATCGTTGTGGCAAAGATTGTCGCAGTGACAAAAGGGGATGCCAGGCAATAGATAAAGTGTGTCGTAACTGCGGGAAAAGAGGGCATTTTGCGAGTGTATGTCAGCAGACAGTGAGGAAACGACGAGGAGCTTCGAGGAGTTCCTCAACTGTCTCTCCTCATCGCGGTGCAGGCCCGAGGCGGGGAGCCAGTGCCAGTGTATACCAGCTCTTATCAGGCGTATACACAAAGACGGTGACGGCACGACCTGCGCCCCAGGTGCTCATTACCGCCACACATCCCGCTGGAAGAGACAAGATTACGTGGACTCCTGACTCTGGGGCCGAAACGACCGTTATTGGCCTCGACACGGCAACACTCCTTGGAATCCCGCCCTCCAGCTTGGCGCCCGCTGATGGTGATGGACTTTATGCTGCCGGTAATCACCCCCTCACCTGTGTAGGAACTTTCTCGTCGCACTTGCAACTGGGCGACAGGGAAGCTGAGACTGTTGTGAGCGTGGTGAAGGAGGTGAAGGGGGCGCTGCTTAGCTGGTACGATTCCATCGCTCTCGGAATCCTCCCCGAAGATTTTCCGGCTCAAATCCGACCGCTACGCAGGGAAGAACAGCACACCGGCAACAGCTCCATCAAGTACCCGACCGCCTCGCAGCCACCTCTATCTACGCCCACAGAAGTGATCAGCTGGCCTCATTCCTACGACCCAACGCCACAGCAGCGTGCGGGGCACGCTGCTGCTGTGATCAAGGCCTTTCCCAGCGTCTTCGAAGCAAAGGAAGGTTTACGTGCAATGGCTGGTGGATCCATGGCCATCGAGTTGACAGACGACGCTCGACCCTTCGCCGTAACAGCATCTCGTACAATCCCTTACAATTGGCGTGAAGAAATTAAGAGGCCAGGTGGAAGAGCTGCTTAACAAGGGAATCATCGAGAGTGTGGACTACCCTACGGCATGGTGCCACCCCATCGTGCCTGTCCCAAAAAAGACATCTGGTGTAAGGCTGTGTGTTGACCTGACACGACTCAACCGTTACGTGAAGAGGCCCGTGTATCCAGTGCGCTCACCTCATGACGCCATCGCCTCGATCGGGACCGGAGCAGTTTGGTTCACCACTCTTGATGCCAAGATGGGGTATTTTCAAGTCCCCATTAGAGAAGAAGACCAGGATTTAACCTGCTTCATAACACCTTGGGGTCGGTACAAGTTTCGGCGAGCGGTTATGGGTCTCGTCTCGTCTGGAGACGAGTATAACCGTCGAGGAGACCAAGCTCTCGGCGACATACCTAACACCATCAAGATCGTGGACGACATCCTGGCCTATGACTCCACCTACAGTGCGCACTTAGCCCATGTCATTCAGATTGTGCGGCGGTGTGACCAGCACGGCATCACTCTCAACCCACAGAAGTTTACATTCGCGGAAAGAGTGGTAGATTACTGTGGTTACTCTGTTTCTGGACAAGGCTACACGACAGACTCAAAGAAAGTTAAGGCAATCTCTGACTTCCCACGACCACAGCACATCACCGACTTACGATCATTCATGGGTCTTACAAACCAGCTTGGAAGCTTTTCTCCTGCTGTGGCTGCAGCTGCACAACCCCTCAGAGATCTCTTACGCCCGAAGAACAGTTGGTGCTGGTCTCCTAACCATGAAGAGGCGTTTGAGAAGGTGAAACAGTGTCTCGTCAGCCCACCTGTCTTGGCATACTTCGACCCATCATTACCAACGATGCTACAGACTGACGCCTCAAGGATGCACGGATTTGGATTCGTTCTCCTGCAGAAGCACAGTGACCAGTGGAAGATGGTGCAATGCGGGTCAAGATTTGTTACAGACACAGAGAGCCGCTATGCAGTAATAGAGTTGGAAATGGCTGCAATCGTCTGGGCAGTCAGGAAATGTGGCACCTACCTGAAAGGACTCCCTCACTTCGATCTAGTGCTCGACCACCGCCCGCTGATACCTCTCCTCAATAGCAAGTTGTTGGGAGAAATAGAGAACCTGCGGCTGCAGCGCATGAGGGAGAAGCTTGCTCAGTATTCTTTCACAGCAAGCTGGCAAAAGGGATCGACACACTGTGTGCCCGACGCCCTCTCACGTGCTCCAGTACAGGACCCAGTGGAGGAAGAGGATGCTGCTACTTCTGGTGACCTCGACCCTCTCCACTCAGCGGTCATCTCAGCGTTATCTGCCACCAATGAGGACGGCGTCCGCTTAGCACCACTCCAGGATCAGACTGTGGAAATGGTACGTGCCGCAGCAGCAAGAGACGGGGAGTACTGCTTGCTCAAGAACGTCATCATCGAGGGCTTCCCTGATCATTGCCACGACCTCGATCACCGCTTGCGTACGTACTGGCCGGTGCGCAGTCTGCTGGCCGTAGACGACGACCTGGTGGTTTACGGGCCGAGGCTTCTTATTCCTCACAGCCTCCGCCGAGAAACACTAGAGCGACTCCATGACAGTCATCAGGGGATGGAGCGCACCAAGCGACGGGCCCGACAAACGGTGTACTGGCCTGGTATGGACAGAGACGTTGAGAACGTCGTTTCTGGATGCTCACTATGCCGTCCACTCCTACCAAGCCAAGCCAACGAACCTCTCTGGCAGGACACGGACACACCCAGCAGGGTGTTTGAGTCAGTTTCTGCAGACTACTTCCACGCAGCAGGCCGTACATACCTCGTGTATGTAGATCGCTTGTCTGGGTGGCCTCACGTGTCTGCATGCTCACGTCCAGCATCGGCTGATCAGCTCGTTCGTGTCCTTCGGGGTGTGTTCGCCGACACGGGCGTGCCTGTTCTCCTGAGGACTGACGGTGGACCGCAGTTCACTTCTTCATCGGTACGGCGCTTCCTGGCTCGATGGGGGGTGGAGCATCGTGTATCTTCACCTCATTATCCACGCTCCAATGGTCACGCCGAGGCAGCGGTCAAGTCCGTGAAGAAGCTGATCCTCACGACCACACAGCAGGGACACCTGGACGAGGATGCGTTCGCTCGCGGGTTGCTGGAACTGCGCAACACTCCGAGGGCGGAAGGGCGATCACCAGCACAAGTCCTCTTCGGTCATCCTATGAGGTCCTGTGTCCCGGCTCATCATCGCTCATACGCTCAGCAGTGGCAGCGCGCTGCTGATGAGTGCGACGCCAAGGCAGAGCGACTGAGGAAGAAAGCGAAACTTCGCCACGACGCGTCCGCCCGTACTCTTCCTCTCCTGCACCTCGGTGGCCACGTCGACGTTCAAGATCACACGACAGGCCTCTGGGATCGCCTGGGTGTCATCGTGGCTGTTGGGCGAAGGAGAGACTACCTCATCAAGATGGGCAGCGGTCGCGTGATGTGGCGTAATAGAAGACACCTACGCCCACACAGACCTCTTGCTCCCCTTCCTGTCGAGCAGCACACCGCTCATGGCGGTGCAGCGCTTCAGCATCAGGGTCACGAGGAACACCACCATCCCGGCAGCCCGGAGCATCAGGGTAACGGGGTACACCGTGGCCGAGAGCAACCAGAGCGTCGAAGCAGCCGACAGCGTAGGGAGCCGAGACGACTGCAGGTGCGGTGGCACCGTAGCACCTACGATTAGTCGTACGTGTTCATTGTACGCTGTGTTTGTTTTGTGTATATGTACCGTGTTTTCTGTACTTCAATCATTGTAACTTTGTTTCATGTGTTACGGTAGCCATAACAAAGATAAGGAATCTTCCTTATGTCTCGGGGGAGGTGTGTGGTTGTTAGCTAGTTGTGTGAACGAGTGAATGAGCGAGACTTGTGTGAGGCATGAATACGTGTATGAGTGAACGAGCTAGGCTTCAGTCATAAGTGTTAAGTTGAAGTGCGCGGCCTGGCGCCGGGAGATCACCTACCTCCAGCCTTCTGTTCACACCTTCTGTGAATAAACACCTGCACTGTTACCTGCGTTTCCTGTGCCCCTGCTGGTCTAGAGTCGAACAATGCCTACCAATAAAACCACGCCATGATGACTCACACGAGCAGCCTTGATGATTCTAGTGAGCCAAAATAAAACGATAGACACCAAAGTATTTTAATTGAACGATCACTCCCTTGTGCTTCTGGTGGCGTCTTTTGAAATCACAGCTCCGACTTGCACCACGAAGCAACGCAGAGCTTGAGAGGAAGCCGCAACTATGAAAGGCTTGATTACTAGTTGTCCGAGGCGCTGAGTACAGAAGGGTTCCATTCGGCGCGGTCAATTCACTCCGGGGTGTCTTGGTTCTTCCCCGAAATATAAGTGATAGGAGGGCGGGGAATTGAATCATACGCGGGGAGTTTCAGAGTATATGTGTTTGAAAGGCAATCTCTCTCTCTCTCTCTCTCTCTCTCTCTCTCTCTCTCTCTCTCTCTCTCTCTCTCTCTCTCTCTCTCTCTCTCTCTCTGATTATGTAATTGCGAATAGCCTGGCGGGTGTAAAGGAATCACGTGACCCGCCGAGCAGAAAATGACTAATAAATTAAATAAGAAATTGGAATAATCTTTTCATATATTTCCTTTGCCTCACTTTGATGTATTAATGACGGAATGGTGAAAAACGTACGTGAGTGACTTTATCATCGACATTTTTCGCGGGGAGCAGAAAGAGTGGCAGACAAATTAAACAAGAAATTGAATAGTCTTTAGCTTTTCATTCCTTCTCGTTGATGGATTAATGATAGAATGGCTAAAGTACACGTGAATAACAATGTATCATCGAGTTTTTCGCGTCAAGGAGGAAGTATGACAGACAAATTGAGTTAAAAATTAGAATATTCTTTACCTTTTCATTGTTTCTCCTTGATGGATTAATGATAGAATAATTACAGTACACGCTAGTAATAATGTATCATCGACTTATTCGCGTCAAGCAGGAAGTATGAAAAACAAATTAAAGAAGAAAGTGAATAACCTTTAGCTTTCCATTCCTTCTCCTTGATGGACTAATGACTGGACGATGAAAGAATACGTGGATAGTAATTCATTATTCAACTTTTTTGCACCGAGCAGAAAAGTGTGACAGGCAAATACGAAAATGGATTAATCTTTATATCTCCATTCCCTCGCTTTAAATCATTAATGGCAGAAAGATTAAAATGTAAATAATGTATCGTGAAGACTTCCGCGCCAAGCAAAAACTGTGACAGACAAATCAGTGAAAAAAAAAAAAAATCTTAATATTTATATCCCCTCGCTTTGAATTAATGAAAGAACGATGAAAATATGAATAATGTATCAAGATTTTTCCTTGTCACTTTTTCGGAGAAGTGGCAATTAGGCGAACTTACCTTGCTTTTTTTCTCTCTCTCAAGTTTCCTATTGACGTGGAAAAAGCAGTACTGAGATATAATAGAGGAACCCTCACCCTGTACCTAGAGTCTCTTATAGTATACCTGCCCAGCACTTGTGGCATCGTGGAGAGGAAGTATGTACCGAGTGTGTGTGTGGCATCGTGGAGAGGAAGTATGTACCGAGTGTGTGTGTGTGTGTGTGTGTGTGTGTGTGTCAGCCATCAGTCTTCATCACGCGCCGCACTCGTGACCCTCAACTTCTTGGTAAAGAGTCAAAGCTCATACACTGTAGGTTCGTACTATTGAACGTTTCATTACCTCATCTCCACAATTTTCAACAGAATGTATTAGAAGTTATAAGAAGTTTTACGCCTTTCCATAGTTCTAATCACAGTTTAATAAGATTCTCCTCCTACAAAGGCAAAAAATATATATGAGAATCCGATTTTCTGTGACCTTTGGAAATAGTCCTGTAATCCCAAAAACGTTCGAGAATCCAGACAATTAACAGATTCATGAATAAAGCTGAAACGACTGAGACCTTCCCACACAACACACACTCAGGGAGGACAACAACTGCTCGCTCACCACTGAAAGTCTTTGCTTCCTGAGCGGGGCGTGAAAGCCAGTGTGTGTGTGTGTGTGTGTGTGTGTGTGTGTGTGTGTGTGTGTGTGTGTGTGTGTGCTCATGCGTATGTTAAGCTTTGTTATGTTGAGCTTTGTACCGTAAATCACGATAATTGCACTGCCATCGACTCCATTTATGCCTCGCGGAAACCACAATGCAACCTTTAAAGCTGCCCAGATATGTGTGTGTGGGAAGAGATAATACCATAAACACCACTACCCGGAACACACAACCAAAGCGTAACGCCAGACTTTCTCTTGTGCATCAGGCAAAATCACGAAAAAATATGACCAAAAAGGCTGCCTCGTGAAGATAAAACACGCCGCGATGCTGTTGGCTGGCGGGCTGTCACACTCCTGCACGCGCTGACTCACAAAGGGCACGTTAGGGAGTTGGCTGACGGCAATCGGAAAAAGGGAAAGCCGTTATCTCCATCATACGTCGCGTCGCGTTGCACAAAAGGCGTCTACCCATAACAATGATCCTAACCAGTCTGAAAGGCGAGCGTTGCGTCATCATTATTTAAACGTCACTTCTCCTCACTGCGCTAACGTGTCGAGCAGCTCACGTAAAGAAGGATAAAAGTGAAAAGCGTGAGAAAAGATCCGCCCGTGTCAAGTGGTTCCTTGCGAGGCGGTGAGGCGGCGTGTATGCATGAGTTACTTGAGTGTTTTGTCGCATTAACATGTCGGTATGAAAGGAAGACTGAAAAAGAAAGTAAGAGGAGAACGCGCCAGTTTGTGCTTAATGTTTTTGCTCATGACACACGTAAAAGCACTTTGTAGTGATGCTGCATTCTCTGTGTCTCTCTGTTTTTCTTTGTCTGGTTTTCTGTCTGTCTCTTGGTCTGCCTAGTTATTTATCTTTGTGTGTGTGTATTTCTCTTTCTCTCTCTCTCTCTCTCTCTCTCTCTCTCTCTCTCTCTCTCTCTCTCTCTCTCTCTCTCTCTCTCTCTCTCTCTCTCTCTCTCTCTCTCTCTCTCTCTCTCTCAAGAGTAAGAAACTTGTTTCTCGGAATCATCTTGCTTTTACTATCTGTCCACAAGTGAGTCACACCAGGAAGAGAAGAAAGTAAACAGTGGAGTGGAAGTGGCAATCTGGTAATGTGATCTGCGGTGTGTACTTTAGTTAGAGAGCGGAGTTCGGAGGGAAGAATGAAGCGGAGTCATTACAGTGAGGTATGTAGACACCTGCTTAATTATCAGAAGGAAGGTAATGTCGTCTGTGATATATATATATATATATATATATATATATATATATATATATATATATATATATATATATATATATATATATATATATATATATATTTGCTTATTTATTTTTATTTATTTATTTTTTAGATGGCAAAACAAGGCGAGAAGGATGAGGGTGAGTAACGATATAGTGAAGAGAGCAGCCTGGAGCAGTAGACATACTTTGTAGTGCTACAAAGGAGGTAATGTGATCTGTAATGTACTTCTTTTAGAGGGCAAAACAAGGAGAGAAGGTTGAAGGAGAGTATAACCTTATAGTGAAGGTAGCAATACGGCAGAGGTGAGCAACAAACACCTGCTGAAAGACTGTAAAGGAGTTAATGTAATCTGTGATGTACATTTTTTTTATCTATTTATCTATTCTTAGATTGCAAAACAAGGAGAGTTGGATGAAGAATAGTTACCGTATAGTGAAAAGAGCAATCCGGCAGAAGTAGGCAGTAGACACCTATTGAAATATAACAAAGGAGGCACAGGTGTTGTCAGGCGTCTGGCTACATATTATCACACTATTTCTGTTCTTGTTTTTCGTCCTTCCTGCGACTTTAGCTGTTTCAAGTGTATCAGGAGTATCCAAAACTAAATTAGCCAACTATTTTATCTATTTATGCTCTTTTCTTTTCTTTTTTTTTTTTTTTTTTTGAGAACAGCAAATTGGGCGGGTTTCACTTCTCATTTTGTGCCCTTGACTGGCCTCCTTAGCACGTAAAGAAATAAAATTGATAATAGATAAATAAAAAGACTCACTTCCATTCTGTTTATCGTCTTCTCTAAATCTTAAGTCCTCTGAATTCATAACTGTCTCCTTGCAAATCCTGACACGATAGATTCTTACCAGATCAGAGGGCAGTGGACTGAGCGTTTCCCCTCAACACAGTATGTACAGAATGTAACATAGTCATCCTTCGATCATGATTGTATGTAGGAATGAGGGGCGTTGTAAGCCTGCTGTTGACCTTTCCCGTATCTTCTCCGTCTGTTCCCTTCCTACCTTCCTCTGTCTCAATAATAAAACAAAGTGCTGCTTTCCTTTCCAAGATAAATCCTCTTACTGTTCAATCTAGCCGACGCACAGTTGCAACACCCACACAGTCTGATGTTAAAACTCCTCTCTAACTTTTTATGGACCTGCAATTAAGCGGGATTTTGTTATTCAAATTTTACGTAACCCTAAGCCACATTCCTTTTAGGGTTCAGAAAAAAATGTCAGTGGTTTTCATTTGTGATAATTTTATACGCAGCGCCGTTTGCCGCATAAAAGTTACGTGTAATTTCAACAGAAAGATGGAAAGAGGAAAATTAAAATGGTGTACAGGAGGAGCTCTAACACCGGTATACATGTGTTCCCTGGTGTAACAAAGAGTATTTAGGTGTAATATTACGGGTGTGGGTGCTGGTGAGTTAAGTATGGTGGTATCACCTTGCCAGTAATCCTTCCTCGCTATGCGTGGTGCTGCATGCTGCTCCTGCTGCTGCTGCTGCTGCTGCCGAGAACACCATTGCTATTCCCTCCAGTGGGCTGTGGTGCGTCACATTACAGTGTTGAACTTACTGTTATGAGTAACTCTTAGTGTGTGATTATGAACCATTTCCTGAAACGCTTCTGCGCTGCACCTCCGCTAATTTCAAATGGCTCTAGTTGAGATTAAGGAGCTTTTACGGTTCTAGATTCACAAATAAACAAGATTTCTACTTTATAAACAAGAAAAAAAAACACTCCTGAGAACTCGGCGGATTGTCTTTGTAGCCTTTGAAAATAGTTGTGGTGAGAGAAAACAAAGCGTTTCAGAATACAGGCTTCTGTTGCGAGGAGCAGAAGCCTTCACACACACACACACACACACACACACACACACACACACACACACACACACACACACACACACACACACACACACACACACACATCCCAAACAGGTAAATTGTAAGGAAAGACCTGGAGAATAATGAGATCAAACTCTTCATACATCGCAGAAGGAAGTTATCAGAAAATTCCAAAAGATCAGAGTATCAGATATTGAAGCAACGCAATGTTAAGAAGAGTTTGCCATCAGAAGTTTTGGCAGCTGGGATAAGTTGATAAGAGAACTGTGCATGCAAGGAACATCCGGGAATTGGTGATTTAGAGTTGGATAGAAGGGAATAATATGAATGCAAGACAACACATACACACACACACACACACACACACACACACACACACACACACACACACACATCACGGTAGTCCTCATATAGCCCCAAGTGTGCATTACCAAGGTGTTTTACTTGCTGCTCTAATCCTCTTAATATGTGCAAGCGGTCTAAGACAAATAATACGAAAAAAAAAAATGAATGGAAAAAGTTATTACGTCTTTTCTCACGGGGTTAAGACCAAGTAATCATCATCATCACCACCACCACCACCATCATCATCATCATCATCATCATCATCATCATCATTATCATCATCATCATCATCATCCTTTAGGAACTTAATGAGCTTTCCTTTAACCTTCAGACCTCATCTCTGTCGCCAATCCTTCTGTTCCAGGCCATCCCAGCAAACCTTCTCGCTTCACCTCCCTTTATTTCTGTATGCCCCGTCTTCTTTGCCTTCCCTATGTTGGCATTATGTTAATCTAATTGTCTTGCTATCTTATGTATGGTCCACGACGCGTCTGGGCATGTCCACTTTTCATTCGTATATTTTAATTTACTTAACGTGCCTTCAGCTTTGGTCTGCTCTCTAATCTCTACCTCAGGTTACATGATGCGTTGAATATTAATGCATACATTGTTATGATCACTCTGCCAGATAGTTTTGTACTCTATCTTCATCTTTTGGCTGCACTAGGAGTTGCCACAACGAATAATCAGTCTCCACTTTAATCTCCCATCCACGTCTTTTCTTTCACCCTTCATCCACATGTTTCATTTTTATGCAACAACAAATTTTCTTTTACTTTTTCTTCCTCTCTTCCTCCTTTCTCTTCTATATTGTATCTTTAATTAAGGCGGATTAGTAAAGAGCATACATATGCATCATGTATGTTGCACCGTAATCTGGGTGAGTCACCTGAGCTGTTCCAAAGGAGAAGGAACATCAGGATATCTCTTGAACCAAAAAGACCAACTCCTTTTGACTCTTCCTTTGACTCTTTGGAAGCGAGAAGTAACCGGCCTCCTTTTTCTGCTTTTATTTTGCTCTTGTCCGGTCTTCCTGCGATGTAAAAAAAAAAAAAAAAAACGAAAAAAAAAAAAGACTTCCGAATCCACTGGCAGAGCACAAACATAGAACAAAGGAAACAGCAGATAACCTATTGGTCCTTATAAGGCAATTTCCGACAAGCTACCCTATCTAATCTAAAATGAGAAGTATAGGCAGCATTGATGAAAGACTCTCCCATCATAGTGATGGGGGTGAGGGAAAGTCATGCCATAAACCACGCCGTGCTGGTTCACGACATCTTGGCGGAATTCCTGGCAGGCTGCCGCGTCGTAAAGTCGCGATTCCTCGCCTTACGTCCCATACCTGTTATCTGCCGGGTGAACAGTGGCCGGGGCGTGAAACAGGCTAACCGATATTGTCCGCGGCCTCCCAGGGACTTCCTGTATTGTTCTTTCCAATACCACGGTGTCGATTTCATTACATTCTAGGTGTTTTTACATAATTTCATGAAGTTAAGGATGCTTCTCGCTATCCAGAGGATGCAAATGATGTAATTACTCATCCATTATAATAATGTCTTAGCTGCACTATCAGGACTGGCTTGTAGGTGGCTCGATGAGCCTTGAAAGATGTCTGTAGTAATGAATGGATTAGAATCATAAAAAAAAAAAAACTACCGCGCCTGAACATCAAAAATATAAATAGAAATATATAAATCTAAATAAAAATAGAAAGAAATTAAAAGACCTGTATTTATGCCACCCCTTAACTCCGGGCCGCATTCTTTCACCACAAATTAAAAATAATAACGAAGGGCACGACACATTCACCGCGCCCTTCACAGCGAACTCTTCTAATCCATGTCGACCCAGTGCAAACCAGCAGAGATCCAACGCACCAGTAACTCAGCAGCCACAGCACACCCGATCATTCCCGTCCCGTTCGATGCAGCTGATCAAATAACACGACTGTAGCGATAATAAATCATTCCCGTTTGTATTGTTCCCCGCCAGGCACACCGCAGGGTTGTTCAATTGCCCTTCACTTATTCACAATGCCTCGGTCCACGCTGCTTTCATTGTCTGGCATACATGCATACACACGCGAGCATCCATATAGAGCAGTCACACACACACACACACACACACACACACACACACACACACACACACACACACACACACACACACACACACACACACACACGTACATACATACACGCATACCTTTATGCGTACATGCATTCCTATGTTTAATTTGGCTTGTAAACATGTACTTTTTTTGTCAATATATGTATTTTTTTATTTGTTTATTTATTTTGTTTATTTGTATGTGTGTATGTATGATTTTTATTATATTATTTTCAGTGGCGGCTGGCTTTGCACGTTTACGTATGCAACTTTTTTTGTTCTCTGTCTGTCTCTGTGTGTGTGTGTGTGTGTGTGTGTGTGTGTGTGTGTGTGTGTGTGTGTGTGTTTTATCATACAGACTGTAAAGAAAATTGAATCGCCTGCCTACTGTTTGTGAGCTACACACACAGATACACACACACACACACACACACACACACACACACACACACACACACACACACACACACACACACACACACACACACACACACACACACACACACAACACACAGGAAAGGATACGCTATTCCTTTCATCAAACATTCTTTTCGCCAAAAAAAAAGAAAAAAAAAGAGCGAAAAAAGGCATCCTGTTACAAAGAAGTATTGGGGGGCGGGGGAAGGAGGAAGAAGGAAGAGAGGGAGGAGGAGAGCAACATTCCTGACTATCCACGTAGTATAAGAGAAAGGGAAGAAAGGGATGTTTGAACAAAGCGTCTCCACCTTCTGTTTCCTTTGACGTTGAGGAGAGGGGAGGATGTGACACCTGCAGAAGGGAAAGGGAGGGCGGGAGAGGGAGGGGAGGGAGGGAGAAGAGAAGACGGGAGGAATAAAAGAAGGGAACAACAGACGGAAGTAATCCAGCGTGAAGTCAGATTGGAAAATTATGGGAGTGTGACGCACACACACACACACACACACACACACACACACACACACACACACACACAAACTGTTAGGTCACTGGTAACGTCCTCGCCCGTCACTTGGTACCCTGAAGTTTGTGAGCAGTTAGAACCCTCTGAGCAGGGGCGGGGCGGGTGTCTTGCGGCCTCGCGCTGATGGAAATTCAGCCGCCGAACATCTTACCGAACTGACATTTTCCCCATTGGCGTTTGAGCGAACGGATACCTGCTTGCATGGGGATTCGACCGAATTGTAAGCAACCAATTAGACAGCTGGCAAATTTGTTGTTTCTGTCAAGATATACATGAAAAAACCTGAACTAACTTTTCTTTAGTACTCTTTTTCTTAATAAAAGAAATGGTTAATGGATGTATTTTTTTTTTCTGGATTTGTTTATGCAGCTGTTTTCCTCTCTTGTGGATTAAAAAAAAATAAGGAAAATAAATATGTGAAGTATTACTGAAATCACTTTCGATTCTGGTAATATATGCATGCCACCCCGCCGCTTGCCGTTAATTTTCCAAACTAAGAAAAGGAACATTTGAACTGATGGCATTGGGAGTTGAAGAAGCAAAGACACCGGACACTAAATGTAAGAGTAAAGTCTGTCATTGAGAATTATGAGGAGCATCCACAGTTTTTTTTTTTTTTTATTATTATTTAGAAAAAGAAAACGCTCATAATCTTTATTTAACAACGTTGAACTTTATGTTGAAACTTCTTGTATAAGAAACCCATTATCCACTTATTCTACATTATTTTTTTCTCTATTTGGCATCTCCATGGGAACTGGTACTAAAGTGGACTTTTCTATTCAAAAATTTTGTTGCCCTTGGTCAATGACCCTCTTAAATAGATTGATAGACAGACAAACAGACAGACAGACAGACAGACTGACAGACAGACAGACAGACAGACAGACAGACAGACAGACAGATAGATAGATAAACAGAAATATAAATCACACACACACACACACACACACACACACACACACACACACACACACACACACACACACACACACACACACACACACACACACACACAGGCCAGGTGGGGTTGATAGGTGAACGACTGGAGTGAATTAGCCAATTAATAAACCGGAAAATCATCAAGGAAAGTGATGTGGAGGCCCGCGGGAGACGCAGCTTGTGGCGGCACTTCTCAGCCCACTGACTCAGAGGCGGGGATAGGACCTGGCGAAGGGAGGGGGAAGAAAATTGAACTAAAGCAGGCGGAGAATAAGACAGAGGCGAAGTTGAAATTAATTATGTGGAGGGAAAGAAAGGCTTGGATTGAACGTTTAATATGGAGAGAAGAAGTAAAATGTAAGTAGAAAATTAGATAGAAATAAGAAAATAGAGATAAAGTACGTGAAAATAATGGGATGGGTTTAGGAAAAAGGAAGACGTTAATATTCCATGGTGTATATAGAAAAAAAGCAGAACGTAAATAGAAAATGAAACAGACAGAGGAAAAATAGTTGCGGAAGAGATGGACTGGTTATAAGAAAAAGAAGGCGTAAACAGTTAGGAGAATACATAATGAAAAAGAAGAACGTAGGTAAAAATAAAATTAAACAGAGAGAGAAAGATAACATAGATGAAGTATAAATGGAGCAAATATATAGAAAAATAATGCACAAATAAACACATGAAAAATTCACAAAGGAAGAACAAACAACAGCGGATATGTTGGTCATTACGAAGCTGTTTGTGATCTGGGAAGGGAAAAGAGGGAAAAGAAAGCGAGGCAACGTGGATGAGACAGAAGAGACGAAACAGTGAAAGAAAACAAAACAAATGACAAGAAAAAACAGACAGATACGAAGAGATGGAAAATTTATGTGACGAGAAATGGAAAGATTGGCAAAATCAACGAGACAAAGAAGAAAATGTATAAATGAGGTGAAAAAAAGCAGATCAGACAGGTGCGCGCGCGGGCGAACACTACCACAAAGCCATAAGCTCCTCATTACAAATAATGACAACGCACCAGAGAAAGATAGATAGATAGATAGATAGATAGATAGATAGATAGATAGATAGATACAGAGAGAGAGAGAGAGAGAGAGAGAGAGAGAGAGAGAGAGAGAGAGAGAGAGAGAGAGAGAGAGAGAGAGAGAGAGAGAGAGAGAGCTTTATATATTACACAGAGAAAATTACTGTCATACTTCATATCATCAGAAACAAAGGGATGAATGTGACGGTAAGTGTGAGTGTAACTTTTAATATTTACAAATGATTTATTTATAAACCTCGTATTGTATTGATATAAAGATCTTGTATAATCTCTCTCTCTCTCTCTCTCTCTCTCTCTCTCTCTCTCTCTCTCTCTCTCTCTCTCTCTCTCTCTCTCTCTCTCTCTCTCTCTCTCTCTCTCTATATCATCAAGGAGATTACTTCTACTGCGCTAAATAATAAAATAGAAAAAAAAATAATTAAAAGTGAGAAAAAACTGGCGGAAGTGAGGGAAGGGAGAAGGGAAGGACGCAGGAAAAGCGAGGTAGAATGATAAAAACAAATAAAAATTGGGGAAAAAAGAGAAGTAGAAAAACGTGAGTAAAAAGTCCTCTTGTCATTGTGCTCGTCAAAAAATCATGAATAAATGTGTAAAAAGGAGAATGAATGACGCAGGAGAGAAAGAGAGAGAGAGAGAGAGAGAGAGAGAGAGAGAGAGAGAGAGAGAGAGAGAGAGAGAGAGAGAGAGAGCGTGTGTTACAAGCTTGAGTGTCTGCTAATTATCTCCAAGTGCCTGATTCCGTTATGATGATGATGATGAGGAGAAGGAGGAGGAGGAGACTGAGAAGGAAGAGGACCCGGAAGAGGAGGTGGAACCGGAGGAGAAGGAAGAGGAGGAGAACGAGGAGGGGGAAGAAGAAGAAAAAGAAGAGGAGGAGGAGGAAGATGAGGAAGCAATAAGCAAAAGACCGGAACACAAAAAATATGAATAGCAACAGGAAGAAGTAGAGAAGTTGGGAAAGAGGAAGAGAAGGAGGAAGAGAAAAAGGAGGAAGAAGGGCAAGAGAAGAAGAATGTAGAAGTTAGGAAAGAAGTAGAGTAGGAGTAACAAGAAGAGAAAGGAAGGGAGATAGAAATTGAGAAGTCGGAAGAGGAAGAGAAAGAAGAGGTGGAGGAGAAGGAGGAGGAGGATGAGGAGGAGGAGGAGGAGGAGGAGGAGGAGGAGGAGGAGGAGGAGGAGGAGGAGGAGGAGGAGGAGGAGCATGTAGAAGACAGGAATAAGGAAGAGTAGGAATAACAGGAGGGGAAAAGAAAGGAAACAGGAAAGAAAGACCCAAAAGAGGAAAGAGAAGAGAGGAGGAGGAGGAGAAGGAGAAGGAGAAGGAGAAAGAGGAGAAGGAAGAAGGAGAAGGAGGAAGAGAAGGAGGAGGAGGAGGAGGAGGAGGAGGAGGAGGAGAAGGAGGAAGAGAAGGAGGAGGAGGAGGAGGTGGAGGAGGAGGAGGAGCAGCAGCAGCAGCAGCAGCAGCATGAGACAAAAGATCGGGGAAACGAAGAGAATGAATAACAGGAGGAAGAAGGAAATAAAGAGTAGGAGGAGATGACCTAGAGGAGGAGGAGGAGGAGGAGGAGGAGGAGGAGGAGGAGGAGGAGGAGGAGGAAAGAAGAGACAAAGGACTTGGGAAACGAAAAGATGGAATAGCATGAGGCAGAGATAAATAAAGAGTGAAAGATGACCTAGAGAAGGAGGAGGAGTAGGTGGAGGAAGAGGAGGAGAAGGAGGAGGAGGAGGAGGAGGAAGAAGAGGAGGAGGAGGAGGAGGAGGACAAACAGAGCGACACGGGGACTGACACAGCAAGCACCCGGCGGCAAGTTTATGTTTTCATGTTCCTGTGTTTTTTTTTTTTTTTTTTTTTTTGTTTAAACATGTTTGCGCAAATTAAATGTTTTAACACTTTCTTGGTTTCTTGGGATTAAGTTTTACGTTCAGTGCGAAAAGAAACCACTTTTTTTTTTTCGTCTGGTGTTCTATATTTGGCTGAGTTTTATTGCTATTAATTATTCATTTGTTTTAAAGTGTTATTGATGAATGTCGGTTTTTTTTTTCTTTCGTTTACATTTCCGGAAAAAATAATAACTGTGTATGATTATGTTATTTCTTTCTTTATTTATTTCTTTATTTATGTATTTATTCATTCATTCATTCATTTACTTATTAATTTGTTTTTATTTATTTTCTTGTTGAGTGTCGTGCTATTTTCTTACGAATTCACTAACATATTTAGTTATTCCCTCCTTCATTTATTCATTCATTCATTCATTCATTTATTCATTCATTCATTCATTTCAGGTATTTTTTGTATCAAGCGGCATACTTTTTTACAATTTTATTTATTTATTTATTTTTATTTATTCAGTCAACCATTTATTCTAGTTATATCTTGGTTGAACAGCTTATTGCTTTCTTTAGTTTTCGTTTGAGTTCTAAAATATCTGTAATTCCTTTGTCGTTATTATTTCCGTGTTTCATTTAATCACCGTAACGTACTTCTAAACGTACAACAATTTTACACAAAGTATGTAATTTCTGGCGGTGTAAGAAATACTTTCAAGAAATCTTTACCCCCTTTTTTTCTGATCCCTCCAAAGTTTCCTGCAAAAAGAACACGGCACTGATGTAACACCTTGCAGAAATTCAATACTCTCCCTTCCTTCACTTCAGACAACGCTGTTTTGTTTCCGTAAATTTACCATTACACTGTTTATGTGCACGTTGCGTTGATGATAATTATGATGTACTGCCGAAATTACCTAATACTTTGCCATCATAGTTTTTCTGTTGTTTCTGATTGGTGAATATGGAAACAAATAACGATAATAAGAACAGCTGGATGCGAAATGCGAAGAAAAAGTAACACGCGGGGCAAAGTTTGAATGATGGACGAATTTTTGGGTAACTCTTTGATTTGTGAAGTTTGGATAGCGGATCGAGAGAGAGAGAGAGAGAGAGAGAGAGAGAGAGAGAGAGAGAGAGAGAGAGAGAGAGAGAGAGAGAGAGAGAGAGAGTGTGTGTTTAGATTGCATTTGAATGAAGGGAAAAATAAAGAGGAGGAGGAGGAGGAAAGGAGGAGGAAGAAAAGGAGAAGAAGAAGGAAGAAAAAAAGGAAAAGAAGAACAAGAACAAGAATAACTATAACTACAACAAATAAAACGAGACTAAACATAAAACAAAACGAAAAATAACAAAAAAAAAAAAGAGAAAACAAAAGGGAGAAAGAAAGAAAGAAAGAAGATGAAGTGAGTAAAGGTATGTAGACAGACAAATGAGTGAATGAATGCAAATACCTGGAACTCTGACTAGGTTAATTAACTTTTCCCAGAGCTTGGCCCACAAACCTCCACTGCGGCTGTTACCGTTGACTCCGCGTGCTTGTGCGTCGCCGGGGGATCGATGCGTTAATACAGAGAAATAAAAAAAAAAAAAAGAAAAAAAAACGATTATCATGTTGGTCACGAAGAAGGAAATGCAGAAGCAAATTGGAATAATCAAGTTCTGTGACGATGTTTGCTGAGAGAAGGAAATTGTTGTTGTTGTTGTTGTTTTTGTTTTCCTTTTTTTCTTTATGTATATTCGTTAATTTAGTATGATGTTATATTTTTCGTTTTCTTTTCTTTTTTTATTTTCTTTCTCTTTTTAACGTAAAATTAATGTGGAAAACGCTATGTTGTTTTCCCCTCTCTTGTTACCCTAACCTACTTCCTCATTCTCTCTCTCTCTCTCTCTCTCTCTCTCTCTCTCTCTCTCTCTCTCTCTCTCTCTCTCTCTCTCTCTCTCTCTCTCTCTCTCTCTCTCTCTCTCTCTCTCTCTCTCTCTCTCTCTCTCTCTCTCATCCACTCAATCATCTACAGGTCCTCAGCTTCTCTTCACATCTCGCTTGCCTCAAAATTTCCCGACCAATTTATCGCAGACGTTCAACCTGAATGGAAGTCCAATCTAATTTCTTCCTGTTTCCCTCCCGCTAGTCGGAAGAATGCGCCGGAACCATGTCAGGGTCGATCCTGTCTGTTTCTTATTGAATATGTTAACTGCTGGGAACCTGGAACTAATAAGGATGGTGTGGAATGGTATGGATGGTATTAGAGGGATGGTAGTAAGGATGGTGTAAGAGCAATGGTATGGATGGTAGGGATGGTTGGGAAGATTTAAAAGGGATTCGAGGGACGGTATTGTATGTTAGGGATGGTATAAGAGGAACGGTGTGGATGGTAAGGTGTGGTAAGGATGGTATAGGAGGGATGTTATGGATGGTAGGGATGGTAGGGATGGTATATGAAGGATCTGAACCCGGAGTATAGTATAGTTTTGTTTATATACTTAAGTCTTATATCATTTCATCTCTCTCTCTCTCTCTCTCTCTCTCTCTCTCTCTCTCTCTCTCTCTCTCTCTCTCTCTCTCTCTCTCTCTCTCTCTCTCTCTCTCTCTCTCTCTCTCCCTACCGGTTTACATAACAAAATAACCTGCTTCTCAAAGTGTATTCTCTCAATATCTGCCTCTCCGTCCCGCCCACGCCCTCTTATCTGTTTACATAACAAAGTCCCCTGCATTTTTTTACTTCCCCACCAAAGCCCACGCCCCCTACCTGCCTGTTTACCTAACGGCTCCCGGCTGTGCTTCCACGTGCAACACCTTCCACGTGACGCTGTATGTTCTACGTAATCTGCCTCCTTGTTGACACTCTCCAAGACCTCCTCTCCTGCAGCAGTAAAAGTTTTATGATCTCTTTTTCTCACGCCTCCCACACACTCCTTGCGCACGGCCACTTACTTCTGTCTTATTCATTCCTGCTTTGTCCTGTCCTCCACGTGCCCACCTCGCTCTCCGCCCTCACTCCGCTTCTACGTCTTACTGCTCCAGTGTGGCTCTTTTTTTGTGTATTTTTTTGTTATAATCTCCTTGCCTCACACCTGCTTTTCATCACTGTTTCTAAATTATATTCCTCTTTGTACCTATTTTTGTTCCCCACTCGCTGGCTAGGTATAGTTACCGTCCTAAGTTTCATAGTCTTATTCTCGTGTGATTCCAGTCTTATAATCTCCTTTCCCAATACTTATATTCACTCCCTGTAAGCTGCAACTTAATTCCACGGCATTAATTATCCATCTTTTGTTTCCTCATTCCCCTTCCTAGGCTTGCCATATCCTTAAGCTTCTACCTTCGCTCTCTCTCTCCCGTGCGACTTGTGTATCTCTCCGACTCACGCCTCCCACTCACGCAGATGACATCGGCATCATCTTTGGGATTAATATTCAGGATAGGATTACAAGTAAGGCGTTCAGACTTGATAAAGTTAAATTGAAAAAAAAATAATATATAGAAGATAGGAAGACGTTATTTCACAAACAGGGATAGATGAATGGAATAGACTAAGTAATCAAGTTGTTACTGCAGAACTTATAGGGAGTTTTAAGATTTGATAGATTATTGGATAAGGATGATAGATGGATATATGTATGTATGCTTTGTAAAGGAACTGACACGTGTAGTCTTCTTGCAGCTTTCCTTGTGTTCTCATGTTCTTGTGTTCCCTTCACGATGCTACTTAATGTCATGAGCACTTTCGTTTTTAGTTCATCCGCTTAATATCTTACTTTCTTCCCTGAACGTCCCCGTCTTACCTGTTGCGAGAGGCTCCGCGTTATAATTGCCCTCGTAATTAAGACAAGAAGTGCATCTGCTGCTTATTGGCATCAATGTGTACTTAGATATATTTTGTATTGCTTCTACTAGAGTAACACCTGTACTATGAAGCACCTGGCAGATGGTTCACGCTCTCCCTGTAAGGATACATTTTATGCCACTATAAACAAAATTTTCTCCTCCACCTGCCGTCAAGCTTCCTCCCAGCCCTGGCCTTCACCTTGTTGCCGCTTGTGGTTAATTAACATGCGTCCTGCCTTTTGATGTCAGAGTCCTTGCGTTGCGTTGATTGTCGGGGTTCTCGCCTTTGTCATTAGTCCGTGTGTGTGTGGCTCCTAATCTTTTCTGTCTGTACTTCTTTCTTGATCTTGTGACTCCTGTGACAGTATGACGTATTGACAAATTTTAATAACTAAATGACGTCCTTCTTCTTTCAGCTCCTCTCGCTAGGGTTCGCCACAGCGGATAAACCGTCTCTATAAATCTGTCCTTTGCGTCTTCTGTTGCACTCATCACCCGCTTGTTTTGCCTCAGTGCATCCTAAACCTTTTCTTTTGTCTTCTTTTCTCCCTTCTGCCTGCTGAGTTCATCTCCAGCAACCTACACCCTCCCCCACTCCCCAACACTGTACTCATCTCTCTGCGCTTGGCCAGTCCGCCTCCACCTCGCCTCCCAAGCTTTGTCCCCCAAACTGACGTGCGTGCTCCGTCCCTTTGATATACTCATCTCTAATATCTTCGAGCCTCCTCACTCCTGATGAAAAGCTCAACATCATCACTGAGAAAATATAAAACTACGGGCATTTACATATTGCAGCCACTCTGTCAAATCCTTTGTCGTCAGTGGTATCTCTGGAATTACAACGAACACTTTCACTACATAATTTTGTTAAGATTTTCACTGCCAGAGAATATCCCCAGTAACTACTTACAACCTTTTAGACTAATTCTTTTCCCATTACAATGTAAAATAGTTTTTTTTTGCCCTAAGAAAAAACTTGCGTCTCATTTTTTGTGTGCATATTCAAATAGATTTTTTCAGTGTTGTGAATGTTAAAGAGAAACCACAGCAGTGAAAAGATTAAGCTGGACGATAAATTATCATAGTGGGTCTGCTTTCTTTTCTCTGTCCTTTCCCTGTTAGTGAAAGTGTATCAACCAGTTCCTTGTTTACCTACTCAATCTTGATGTTTACCTACTCAATCTTGATACTATGAAATGGAAATGGGACAGTTATGTTTTCCTTGCACTCTCTCTCTCTCTCTCTCTCTCTCTCTCTCTCTCTCTCTCTCTCTCTCTCTCTCTCTCTCTCTCTCTCTCTCTCTCTCTCTCTCTCTCTCTCTCTCTCTCTCTCTCTCTCTCTCTCTCTCTCTCTCTCGCTGCCATTTCGTCCATCTTACAACAACTCACAGTCACTCGTTATACAGTGCCTCAGCGCTCTCACCTCGTCTTGCTCCATGAGTTGTGCACGACGATACACTGTGATGCTTTCCTGGGGTGATTGCTTCTCTCTCTCTCTCTCTCTCTCTCTCTCTCTCTCTCTCTCTCTCTCTCTCTCTCTCTCTCTCTCTCTCTCTCTCTCTCTCTCTCTCAGTCATTGCAGTTCTTTTACATTTCTTTGCCTCCTCCAATCTTTCCTTTTCTCGGTGTCTTCCTCTTCAAGTTTACGCATGAATCTCTACCCACGACTTTTTCTTCTTCTATATTAACTCTGCTTTTTCTCTCCCGGCGTTTGGTTTATGCTTATTCATTTGCCCTTTTTCACTTATTCACTGCGTTTTGCATATTAATGAGCGCCATGTTGACTTGGCTCTGTTGACACTGGAGGGAGAGAGAGAGAGAGAGAGAGAGAGAGAGAGAGAGAGAGAGAGAGAGAGAGAGAGAGAGAGAGAGAGAGAGAGAGAGAGAAACTGGATGACCATTTTATTATTTTACAGAGCTGAAGTTATTTTGTTGTTGTTACGTGCGCGATCTTGCGTGATCTTGTCTTTGGTTGAAAGAGGAGGAAGAGGAGGAGAAATAACACGAAGAAGAAGAAAAGAAGATAAAACCAGTGATAAAGAGGAAGAAGAGAAAGCAAGGAAAAATAAAAAGATAAGAAGAGTAACTCAGATAGGGAGAGAGAGAGAGAGAGAGAGAGAGAGAGAGAGAGAGAGAGAGAGAGAGAGAGAGAGAGAGAGAGAGAGAGAGAGAGAGAGAGAGAGTTCAACAAATGTAAAAAAAAAAATAAAAAAAAACCCTGACACATGTTCCTAGAAAAGTGGAGATGGAAGAAACAAACTTAGCACATTGACTCTTTTATTGGTGTGTTTATTGCCGTTCTTCTTTGATACTCAGAGCACCGGAAAAAATAGTTTGCAAAGGTACGTGTAGATAAAATAGACGATAAGAGGTTGATTTAGTCTTTTCCAGCTACAAAACTATTTAAGAACACAAATACGTATCATCAATAGGTGTCTGGAAAAAAAATGAAAAGGGTTGTTGGTAATTATGGACAAAAATTATGCGGCCTGAAAATTTATCAGTTTTGTGAGGATTTTAAATTGATTTGTGTAAGTTTACCGTAGCTCTTTAATATAATAGGGTGTTTGTGCTGGAGCGAATATGACCCCACTAGACTCCACTCGTGTCTCTAATAAATAAAATAAAAGACTCTTCATGCCAGGCAGCGTTGGGAAATTGTGACGAGGGGAATAACAAATGTGGAAAACCAAATTAAGTGAAAATGAAAGTGTCTCGTGGTGAGGCAACACTTGCTGGGAGGTGACGGTGGTAATGGAGGTGGTGGTGGTGGTGGTGGTGGTGATGATGATGATGATGATGATGATGATGATGATGATGATGATGATGATGATGATGATGATGAGAAGAAGAAGAAGAAGATGCAGATGATGATGAAAAAAAGAACAAGAACAAGAACAAGAAGAACGGAGAGGACCAACAACAACAGCAACAACAACAGCAACAACATCAACAACAACAACAACAACAACAACAACAACAACAACAACAACAACAACAACAACAACAACAACAACAACAACAACAACAACAACAACAACAACAACAACAACAACTACTACTACTACTACTACTACTACTACTACTACTACTACTACTACTACTACTACTACTACTACTACTACTACTACTACTACTACTAAGAATGCCATGTCTGTCAGTGTATCATCAAAGTTACACCTCAAGAAGGTTAATAGTGCGAGGTAAATCAACAACACTTACCGCTGAACGACGGAAAGCTCATCCACAAAACTAACAACATAACAAAATTCCATCAGCATGAGGAGCTCCCAGCAGGCACCGTGCCGAGGAGATGTGTGTGTTTGCAGTGGCTGGCGAGGCTACGGGATGGAGGTCAGTGGGCGAGGCGCAGAGTGGGACTCATTTCAATATCAAGAGTCGGGGAGAGATGTGTGCTGTCAGTCTATTTTTTTTTTTTTCCCAGCATATTTTATGCAGAATTTCGGCGAATGTGTTGCTTGTGTATAGAATACGACATGAAGTGAACTTGATTATTCTAATAACATACATGAATTCTGGATGTGAGATATAACTTTAGAGTTGTTTCTGTTTGTTGTGCGGATGCTTAATTCATGAATTCTATGAAAAAAAAAAATTGAAAGTGCTCTTAACGGTCAGTTTGTGCCTTTCTCCACAGTGTGTTGCCACCGCGGGAATACAAACGTGCTGCAGGACGCACATCACAGTAACACATGAGAGACAAGACACTGATTGGATGGCTCATTTACAGCAAGCACTAGAAAATGAGCTCTGGCTTATATTTGATTAATTAGATTGGAACCTCTACGGAGAGTGTCAATGAATATCTAGAATTTTCTCGTGCTGTAACTTGGAATACAAATAACAAAGCGAACTTGTATTAAGGAGTATTGTAGGTACAACATATGTTTGGTTTAAGGCTTGTCACAAATCATATTTTAGGATACAACCCAAGTCACAGTGTAGCACCACCGAGGCAGCCGCTGAACCACATCGAGTAGTAGAAGTCCATAGGGTGTCAATTCTGGGAACCGTTGAGAATGTCTTTGAAAAAAAAGAAAAAAGTTACTGTAATGCATGTCCATAAAACAAATTCATTACGTAAAGGAAAATTCATTAAAAGTTGATCATGGCGAGGAGACCCTAAAGTGGCAACATGTGTTGTTGACTTTATTGATAACTGTTATCGAACATACGTCTCAATTATTGAGTTTGTGAGATTCTTACTGAGTGTGTGTGTATATATATATATATATATATATATATATATATATATATATATATATATATATATATATATATATATATATATATATATATATATATATATATATATATATATATATATATGAAATTTTCATGACAATGTGTTTGAAAGATAATGTGCCTGCACGGGTGGTGCTTTACACCCTTGTGGCTTGGCTGTTTAACGAGGCTGGCGCAAGGCAAATATTTCCACAATGAACACAACCATAATTTACTGAAGCATTATACAATGAAATTACTAACCATCACTTTTTTTTTCCAATATAAAACTGACTCTAGGGAAACAGCCATTTTAAGATGTGAAGTGGTGCCAGACACCATGAAATTATATGGAGTCGCGGTAACTGTATCTGTATTGATGCTGCACACGCCAGACTGTGTTCAACACTTTTGATGATTATCATATTGGTGGTTCAGTCATGTCTTAATTACATAAAACCATAATTAAGAGCTGACAGCGCTGGCGGCTACACTATCCTTGATTAGAGTGGAAACTTTTCATAAGCTGTCACTTTGAAACAGGCCAGGTCCTCTGAGGCTAGGCTTCATTCCTGTCTGTCACTGTCTGATTATTCTGAGACCCATACTACGAATATTATGTTAGCAATACTTGCATCTAATATATTGATGAAAAGAACGTAAAATATTATTTATTTTATTTATTTATTTATTTATTTATTTATTTATTTATTTATTTATTTATTTATTATTATTATTTTTTTTTTTATTTCTGCCAAAGAGTGCAATGATGCTTCGTGTGGCCGCTAATCGTGTGGCCGCTAATGATTCATGACGGCAGGATAGCATTGTGGCGGTTATTTGCCCAACTTTGGAAGCTTTTATCTCATTCAAAGCTCAAAATCAATTAATCAAACAAGTAATAATTTGGCAGAATAAAATTATTTCCATTAGAGAAAGAGAAAAGTTACTATAATACTGTATTTTCGATATTTTATTTATAGTTGTTGTAATTATAGGTAGTGGCGGCAAATTGTCTTTAGGTATTATGTATTATAACTTTTCAATATTTGTTTTTCCTTTTTGATGAAGGATTTTGTCAGAAACCAAGAGATACCTATAAACCTTTGCTGCCAACCCGAACTCCAGCCAGGCGCGTCACAGCTAAACAGATGCCTTGGTGACATAATGGGGTACTTAGACTTTTATCCCAGAATACGAGGCTTTGCTGGAATACATAAATAAATAAATAAATAAAATTAAGTAAACTTTGGTTATAGATGGGATAGTTAAAGCAGGCATGGCTTTGTTTAGAGCTAATTAATCCCATTGGTGATGCATATTACCGGGGCTGATAAAAAAAAAAAAAGTGGGAGGAAGAAAAGCAAAAAATAAATAAATAAATAGATAAATAAATAAATAAATAAATATTTCCTTTATTATATTTTTGCTATTGATATCTTTTTTTTTTATTAAATAACTAATTTCTCGTCTCTGAATTATTAACGTTTCATACAATTAAGGTTCCCTGAGCGTACGAAAAATAAATAACTAGAAATTTGTGATTAGGCTGTCATCTTTTTCTCTTGTTATTATATTTTTGATAGACACCTATTTAGTTTTTTTTTCTCGTAAATTACTAATATTTCATGCAAGTAATGCATAATGCAAGTTTAGTTATTATCATCAGTGATGTTTGCTGTAAAAGAACTATTTGCACATTTCCTTCTTGTTGTTGAAGTGCTTCGTGCGGCTGTGGTGTTGTTGCTCATGTATTACTTCATTATTGCTTGTGATACATGTCCCGAGACGCATGCAGAACTCATAAAACACTGCCCCTTGCATTGACACCTGCCGGAAAACAGGAGCGCGGCGCGTAAAGTGAAAAACGAGCTTCTTGCGTGAAGAGTAATGCCTCCAGGCTGAGCAAGACAGAACGATTAGGCTTCACCCCATCACCTCCTTCCTCCCCCGCTGCCATCACACCACCACCTGCCTCCCTGCCTGCCTCATTCCTTACCACCGCCTGTCTCTCTGCCTCCCTCACCCGCCAGCCAGTCGTAGTTAAATGAAAGGTTATTCGGTTTTATTATAGTTTAAGCCATTACACACTACGTGGTAATAACCTACCTCATTTTGTTCTTCTCACTATTCACATCATTTCTAATGATTACATTACTTGTCGGAAATTAATAATAACGCCACAATAGGCCTGGGAATGCACAGCGCTCTCAACTTTTTCTAAGTCCACAGGTAAACATAAATGGTGTATTGTTGCCTGAACTTCAGTTGTTAGGTTAGGTTAGGTTAGGTTAGGTTAGGTTAGGGTTTTATTATAGTTTAAGCCATTACATACTACGTGGTAATAACCTACCTCATTTTGTTCTTCTCACTATTCACATCATTTCTAATGATTACATTTCTTGTCGGAAATTAATAATAACGCCGTGGGCCGTGGGTAGAGATTGGAGACATTGGCTTAAACTATAAATTTACCGGTTATACTTTATAATAACTCTGTGTCACGTGCAATCACGAAACTTAAGTATTATGTAGGAGACATTGTGGCCTCGTAAATGTAAAAAATCTTTTGGGGAACGAGTCTGATATGGCTGCAATAACTGAGAATGTGCAACGTCTTGGATTTTTCGAAGTCCAGCGACCTCTACACCACTCCATCACCTGAGCCTAAATTGCGTTCCTTCGTGTTTGTTTGCAGGCAGCGTACTAATGCGCATTCTCCCTAGTCCTTGATGTGACACCGCTTTTTTTCAGTCAGTAATTAATTTCTGGTCAATGCCGAGGCAGCACATTAATTACACTGTAGATAGGAAAGAACCACTTCAAGTACATAGAAGGTGGACCTCACTTTGAACATGGCTGCTGTCATGACCGAGTGAAGTAAATGCGAATACTGTTGTTGAAATTTTACTGCAAAATTACGTTTGCCTGGCGATTTAGAAATAGAGTTTGCGTTCGTATTTTTTTTTTTTTTTTTACCGCAATTTGTGTAGCGCCTGGAGTGTAACAAGTTGGATTAGGTAAGAGTAGGTAAGAGTAGGTTGTTAGTGTCTTAGAGTGGTTTGTGTCCTAAAGGGTGGGGACGAAGCCCTCGGATAGGTTATGTGAGGTCAGGTGCTTAACTGGGTCTAAGAGGGGAAAGATCCTAGTTAAGTAACATTAGTGTGTTTTTTTTTTTTTTTTAGAAAATTTTCCTGAAAAAGTAGCAATTTTTCTTCTTAGATTTAGAATCTTTGAAAGCCCATATTCCACTTATTTTCTTCCCCCAACCACACACACACACAAAAAAAAGTGATTCCCCACAATCCCCCAAGCTTGTTTCAGGGATATGGGGAGTAGGGAGGAGGGGAAAACGAGAACTTTTATAAAGAATTACCGTTTTCTGATCTCCGGACCATTTCATGAAAAAACCTGAAAAAAGATTCTCAGTACATCAAAGGACATAAGGTTCAGAGAAATACGCCAAAGACAGCGGAAGTGAGTGCGGTATGCTGCTCACCATCGTAGTACAGTCGTAAAGGTTACAGCATCGTACTCAGGCAACCACCCATTAACACTGTTGTCCGAACCCGTGCATGTGATACACTTTATGAACAATTATCACTTTCAATAATATATAGAGGCAGTTATGGTAAATACCTTTTAAAATACAGTCAGTTGTGGGTCTTAGGTAATTACATAACGTATGCTGCCAGTATATATTCAGACAGGTTTCAGACAGGTAGAACAGAAAAATACAGCGATGCAACCTTCATTTTCCGTGACTATAGTGTGGTTTTAATATCTAAGAGTTCACGATGATGGCAGCTCCTCTCTTATTTCGATACCTACATCTTCGACCTCATCAGTCGTTACCTTCCTCAATGATCTCGTCACTCTGAGTCTTTTGAATGTTAAAGTGGATTGGCAAATTAGGAACGAAGTTATCGGTTGGTTTGGCAAATCAGAAATATTAAGTTATGTGGTATTATTTCAGTAGACTGCATCCTGGTCCACCCCTGTTAGGATGAGGAGGTAATATGTAAAGGCTGAATTTGGAAATGTTTCTACCTGTCGTTGAAAGATTGTTGTGTGACTGTTGAGGTTGTTAGGTACCTGGTAGTTAGGAGTTTGTTAGGTCAGGTTTGGAGATTGTTAGTCATGGGTGTTAGCGTATTAGGAAATTATTGTTACAGTAGTTGGGAGACTGTTAGGTGCCTGTTAGGAAATTGTTATACAGTAGTTAGGAGATAGTTGAGTGGCAGTCAGGAGATTGTTAGGTAACAGTTGTTGGATTGTTAGGTAGCAGTTAGGAGATTGTTAGATGGTAGTTTTGAGATTGTTGACTAGTAGGTGTATGCTTCACATGTCTGGGGGTTCCACTCATACTGCTCTTCTAGACAGGGTGGAATCAAAAGCTTTTCGCCTCATCAACTCCTTTCCTCTAACTGATTGTCTTCAGCCTCTCTCTCACCGCCGCAATGTTGTATATCTAGCTGTCTTCTACCGCTATTTTCATGCTAACTGCTCTTCTGATCTTGCTAACTGCATGCCTCCCCTCCTTCTGCGGCCTCGCTGCACAAGACTTTCTTTTTTCTCTCACCCCTATTCTGTCCACCTCTCTAATGCAATAGTTAACCAGTGTTCTCAATCATTCATCCCTTTCTCTGGTAAACTCTGGAACTCCCTGCCTGCTTCTGTATTTCCACCTTCCTATGACTTGAATTCCTTCAAGAGGGAGGTTTCAAGACACTTATCCATCAATTTTTGACCACTGCTTTGACCCTTTTATGGGACTGGCATTTCAGTGGGCATTTTTTTATTAGATTTTTGTTGCTCTTGGCCAGTGTCCTTCCTACATAAAAAAAAAAAAAGGTAAAAGTGTCAGGTGGCAGTTAGGAGACTGTAAAATGACAGGAGATTGAGTTGTAGTTAGGAGATTGTTGATCCCTTTCGTATTATCAGAGAGAGAGAGAGAGAGAGAGAGAGAGAGAGAGAGAGAGAGAGAGAGAGAGAGAGAGAGAGAGACCTAATGAAATTAATAAAAAACGTGAAAATCCATCAGGATTAATTAGTTTTCTCATTTAACGGAATGCGATTTATCGAATATACATACGTACATGCATGCATACATACGTACATACATACATACGTTTATACATAGTAGTAAATTAATAGGAGGTAGAGTGTAATTCTTGAATCACCAATAATTCCCTGATGGACATTCTGTGAAGTCTATACTTTGTTATAAATCTAAGATATTTTCAGCAGTAGGAGCAAATTGGTCGATATAAATAGTTTTCTTAATCAACAATCCAAGGAAAAGACGTCACAGGCCTATTCTGAAATGGAATTAACCTTACTTTTTATGTTATTTTGTTCCCAGTTTCATATGATTGATATTAATATATAATATCTGATTACAGTTTTGGCCAAAAAAAAAAAAAGTAACAAAATAGAAATGATAGAGAGAGAGAGAGAGAGAGAGAGAGAGAGAGAGAGAGAGAGAGAGAGAGAGAGAGAGAGAGAGAGAGAGAGAGAGAGAAAACCAGTAGGCCTACACGTGGCATTCCCTGTATAAGACGTGCCTACCTACACCCACCTGTCATTATCACTGCCATCATAACCCTCCACAGATGTACGTGATAGTTGGAACAGCCACCAATTATAGAGGCCGGAGAGGATTCCTCCGCCAATTGCAATTATGAATGAAATATTAACATTAATAATATGAATAATACGAACGTGTGGGTATAATGGGATTAGAAAAGTGGGGTTATTAGCATTACTTTTTGAGATACTAGAAACATACTCTCCAAAAAACTCATCAAGCTCCTGTAATCACCAAACATTCTGAAACACAGGTAGGAAGAATATTAAAAACTCTCCGTGTGTGTGTGTGTGTGTGTGTGTGTGTGTGTGTGTGTGTGGCGTTGGGGGAGAGGGATAGGGTCACTGGAGTATATTACAACGCAGTGTATTCGAGTATGTATGATTAGTATAACGGTGTAGATATGAAGAATCCCTGTGCGTCATCACACCCAGGCTTGTCAACCCTTCCCAACTGGTCATGTCGCGTTACTTCTCGGTTAGGAAAGCGCCGCTCAGTAATCCTCTTCGAAACAGTACCGTGCATTCCTTTCAGCAATTGGGTAAGTGATGTACGGCCATTCCATAGACAGAAGAGTTCACAAAAAAATAGCAATAACAAATAATTAAGTAAATAAATACAATAAGAGAAAATAAGAGGTAAGTGAAATAAATGACAGAGAGAGAGAGAGAGAGAGAGAGAGAGAGAGAGAGAGAGAGAGAGAGAGAGAGAGAGAGAGAGAGACAGACAGACAGACAGACAGACAGACAGACAGACAGACAGACAGACAGACAGACAGACAGACAGACAGACAGACAGACAGAGAGAGAGAGAGAGAGAGAGAGAGAGAGAGAGAGAGAGAGAGAGAGAGAGAGAGAGAGAGAGAGAGAGAGAGACAGACAGACAGACAGACAGACAGACAGACAGACAGACAGACAGACAGACAGACAGACAGACAGACAGACAGACAGACAGACAGACAGACAGACAGACAGACAGACAGACAGACAGACAGACAGACAGACAGACAGACAGACAGACAGACAGACAGACAGACAGACAGACAGACAGACAGACAGACAGACAGACAGAGAGAGAGAGAGAGAGAGAGAGAGAGAGAGAGAGAGAGAGAGAGAGAGAGAGAGAGAGAGAGAGAGAGAGAGAGAGAGAGAGAGAGAGAGAGAGAGAGAGAGAGAGAGAGAGAGACAGACAGACAGACAGACAGACAGACAGACAGACAGACAGACAGACAGACAGACAGACAGACAGACAGACAGACAGACAGACAGACAGACAGACAGACAGACAGACAGACAGACAGACAGACAGACAGACAGACAGACAGACAGACAGACAGACAGACAGAGAGAGAGAGAGAGAGAGAGAGAGAGAGAGAGAGAGAGAGAGAGAGAGAGAGAGAGAGAGAGAGAGAGAGAGAGAGAGAGAGAGAGAGAGACAGACAGACAGACAGACAGACAGACAGACAGACAGACAGACAGACAGACAGACAGACAGACAGACAGACAGACAGACAGACAGACAGACAGACAGACAGACAGACAGACAGACAGACAGACAGACAGACAGACAGACAGACAGACAGACAGACAGACAGACAGACAGACAGACAGACAGACAGACAGACAGACAGACAGACAGACAGACAGACAGACAGAGAGAGAGAGAGAGAGAGAGAGAGAGAGAGATATATTTGATACATAATTTATTTACTTTTAATTATTTTTTTCCAAACGCATAGACAACTTTTTTTTTCTTTTTTTCTTTTTTTTCTCTCACTCGCTGGAGGTGTGTAGTGTGTTATTTACTCCCAAATGATTTTATAGATGAAGGCTTTCGTGGTGAGTCTTATGTGGTAATCTGGTGAATTTGGAAGTTGAACAGAATTTTGAGTCTTGAGATGTGGACTGATATCAACATTACAGACAATCCTGGGACGTGTGTCTGTGCTTATTTTATATCAGTTACTCGACTGATAAAAGAATGTGTACTGGACTGTTCAGAGTTTGATTGAACGCATTTTCTGTCCTGTGATGATGCAATATTGTCACGAACGAATATTTTTTCCATTGTGACAGGGACTTCGAGAACTCTTTGATAAGTGCACAGTTTTTCTCTTTCGCGAGAACAAATACAGTGTTACCAGGTACGAATCATTTCCCTTTGTCAAACAGTTACAGATTTTTTTAAATTTTATTTTATTTCATTTTTTTGAGAGTGTATACTTTTCTTTTCAGCTCGTTTGCGTAAATCACATGGTGACCGAAAAATGCAAAGGGACATTTTTCTGAATTATTCATTTTCTCTAGTAAAACGAAAGTAAATAATGAATAAATAGAAAAATAAGTACATAGCTCGATAGATTAACATTTAAATAGATAGACAGATAGATAGATAGATAAGTAAATAAATAAACAAGGAAGTTTTATCTCGGCACCATATGCCTCGAGAAACCTAGTTTAGCTAACTTTCGACCAACGGGAAAATTTATCGTTCAGAGAAGATTAAACGGGAAGAAATAAAAGTTAGCTTATAACATTATAAATATTACCTTAGACCTTGAAAAAATTTTACCACCACCACTATCACTTCCACCAGACATGTGTTATTACTCTCTCTCTCTCTCTCTCTCTCTCTCTCTCTCTCTCTCTCTCTCTCTCTCTCTCTCTCTCTCTCTCTCTCTCTCTCTCTCTCTCTCTCTCTCTCTCTCTCTCTACCCTTAAATCAGCGTTTTATTTTATTTCTCACACATATTCCCACACCCTTATTCCCCATCGCTCCAATAAATTGAAGCTTAGAGACATATATTTACAGGTAATTAGAACCACGCAGGTAGCCTTTCATAAACACGATGATTATATATGATTACAATTTGAGGATAAACACACACACACACACACACACACACACACACACACACACACACACACACACACACACACACACACACACACACACACACACACACACACACACACACACACACACACACACACAGAGAGAGAGAGAGAGAGAGAGAGAGGGGGGGGACGTACATAAATTGATGCTTTAATTGAGAGAGAGAGAGAGAGAGAGAGAGAGAGAGAGAGAGAGAGAGAGAGAGAGAGAGAGAGAGAGAGAGAGAGAGAGAGAGAGAGAGTGGGGGCACACACACACACACACACACACACACACACACACACACACACACACACACACACACACACACACAGATAGATAGATAGATAGATAGATAGAGAGAGAGAGAGAGAGAGAGAGAGAGAGAGAGAGAGAGAGAGAGAGAGAGAGAGAGAGAGAGAGAGAGAGAGAGACGTACATAAATTGATGATTTAATTGAGAGAGAGAGAGAGAGAGAGAGAGAGAGAGAGAGAGAGAGAGAGAGAGAGAGAGAGAGAGAGAGAGAGAGAGAGAGAGAGAGAGAGAGAGAGAGAGAGAGAGAGAGAGAGAGAGAGAGAGAGAGACACACGTATATATACTTAATAGAAAGACATCTGGATTGACAAACGTAATATAACTGTTGACATATGAATTGAAACATAAATGAACACACACACACACACACACACACACACACACACACAGGAGGAGGCAGTAGACACCTGCCGAAACGATAATTACTCCCAGTGAGGTCTAAAGCACTGTTCAGGGGGTGCTGTGAACTTATCATTAAACCCAGCTGTGACCTCACTGAACGTTTCCCTTTGTGTCTCACAACACAAGGGGGTAGTCACAGCCTGCCCTCTAAAGACAACTCTCTTCCTCCACACAAAACTACAAGCACCTAATAACACACACACCCTTCACTCAAAAAATTTTAAAATCATGGCGACTCCTACACCAGCCTCGGAGTCCCCATCTGGGGAGGGGACCATAAATGTCCCCAGGTCGGACTGCCTTTCCGTCGACGACCCTAAGTGTCTTGACACCCCCCTCAACTTTTTCTTCATTAACTTCTGCAACATTCGCGGTCTAAGATCTAATTTTCAATCTGTAGAACACCACCTCTCCTCTTCTAAACCTCATCTTCTTTTCCTCACTGAAACTCAGGTGTCTGAGGCAACTGACAGTAGCCCCTTTTCTGTTCCCTCCTACTTTCTCTATCCTCATTTTCGATCCAAAGCTGGATGCTGCGTTTATGTGCGCAATGACTTAACCTGCTCTCGTGCCCACGCTCTTGAATCTTCCGAGTTTTCCACCATCTGGCTACGACTACAGAGTCATTCTCATACTAAATTTATCTGTGCTGTATACCTCTCTCCTAACTCCTCTGACTATAAGAAATTCTTTGACTACTTAACTTCCAAAGTGGAGCACATTCTGACCCTCTTCCCTTTTGCAGAGATCTCCATTCTTGGAGACTTCAATGTTCACCACCAGCTTTGGCTTTCCTCTCCCTTCACTGACCATCCTGGTGAACTAGCCTACAACTTTGCTATCCTCCATGACCTAGAGCAATTGGTGCAACACCCTACTCGTATTCCTGACCGTCTTGGAGATACGCCCAACATTCTTGACCTTTTCCTGACCTCTAATCCTTCTGCTTATGCTGTCACCCTTTCTTCTCCGTTGGGCTCCTCCGATCACAATCTCATATCTTTATCTTGTCCTATCACTCCAATCCCTCCTCAGGATCCCCCTAAGCGAAGGTGCCTCTGGCGTTTTGCCTCTGCTAGTTGGGGGGACCTGAGGCGGTATTTTGCTGATTTTCCTTGGAATGACTACTGCTTCCGTGTCAGAGACCCGTCTTTTTGTGCTGAGCGCATAACAGAGGTGATAGTGTCTGGCATGGAGGCGTACATTCCTCACTCTTTTCTCGTCCTAAACCTTCTAAACCTTGGTTTAACACAGCTTGTTCTCGTGCTATACATGATAGAGAGGTGGCCCACAAAAGGTACTTCAGCCTTCCTTCACCAGAATCTCACGCACTTTATATTTCTGCCCGGAACCATGCCAAGTCTGTTCTCCAACTAGCCAAAAAACTCCTTCATTAACAGAAAATGTCAAAACCTTTCAAGATCTAACTCCCCTCGTGATTTCTGGCATCTAGCCAAAAATATCTCCAATAACTTTGCTTCTTCTTCTTTCCCTCCTCTACTTCAACCAGATGGCACCACTGCTATCACATCTATTTCTAAAGCTGAACTCTTTGCTCAAACCTTTGCTAAAAACTCTACCTTGGACGATTCTGGGCTTGTTCCTCCCTCTCCTCCACCCTCTGACTACTTCATGCCTCGTATTAAAATTCTTCGTAATGATGTTTTCCATGCCCTCGCTGGCCTAAACCCTCAGAAGGCTTATGGACCTGATGGGGTCCCTCCTATTGTTCTCCGAAACTGTGCCTCCGTGCTTGCACCTTGCCTAGTCAAACTCTTTCAGCTCTGTCTGTCAACATCTACCTTTCCTTCTTGCTGGAAGTTTGCCTACATTCAACCTGTTCCTAAAAAGGGTGACCGCTCTAATCCCTCAAACTACCGTCCTATTGCTTTAATTTCCTGCTTATCTAAAGTTTTTGAATCTATCCTCAACAGGAAGATTCTTAAACATCTATCACTTCACAACCTTCTATCTGATCGCCAGTATGGGTTCCGTCAAGGCCGCTCTACTGGTGATCTTCTGGCTTTCCTTACTGAGTCTTGGTCATCCTCTTTTAGAGACTTTGGTGAAACTTTTGCTGTTGCCTTGGACATATCAAAAGCTTTTGATAGAGTCTGGCACAAAGCTTTGATCTCCAAACTACCCTCCTACGGTTTCTATCCTTCTCTCTGTAACTTCATCTCAAGTTTCCTTTCTGACCGTTCTATTGCTGCTGTGGTAGACGGTCACTGTTCTTCTCCTAAATCTATTAACAGTGGTGTTCCTCAGGGTTCTGTCCTGTCACCCACTCTCTTCTTATTATTCATTAATGATCTTCTAAACCAAACTTCTTGTCCTATCCACTCCTATGCTGATGATACCACCCTGCACTTTTCCACGTCTTTTCATAGACGTCCAACCCTTCAGGAGGTAAACATATCACGCAGGGAAGCCACAGAACGCCTGACTTCTGATCTTTCTAAAATTTCTGATTGGGGCAGAGCAAACTTGGTATTGTTCAATGCCTCAAAAACTCAATTCCTCCATCTATCAACTCGACACAATCTTCCAGACAACTATCCCCTCTTCTTCAATGACACTCAACTGTCCCCCTCTTCTACACTGAACATCCTCGGTCTGTCCTTTACTTATAATCTGAACTGGAAACTTCACATCTCATCTCTAGCTAAAACAGCTTCTATGAAGTTAGGTGTTCTGAGACGTCTCCGCCAGTTTTTCTCACCCCCCCAGCTGCTAACTCTGTACAAGGGCCTTATCCGTCCATGTATGGAGTATGCTTCACATGTCTGGGGGGGTTCCACTCATACTGCTGTTCTAGACAGGGTGGAATCAAAAGCTTTTCGTCTCATCAACTCCTCTCCTCTAACTGACTGTCTTCAGCCTCTCTCTCACCGCCGCAATGTTGCATCTCTTGCTGTCTTCTACCGCTATTTTCATGCTAACTGCTCTTCTGATCTTGCTAACTGCATGCCTCCCCTCCTTCCGCGGCCTCGCTGCACAAGACTTTCTTCTTTCTCTCACTCCTATTCTGTCCACCTCTCTAACGCAAGAGTTAACCAGTATTCTCAATCATTCATCCCTTTCTCTGGTAAACTCTGGAACTCCTTGCCTGCTTCTGTATTTCCACCTTCCTATGACTTGAATTCCTTCAAGAGGGAGGTTTCAAGACACTTATCCACCAATTTTTGACCACTGCTTTGACCCTTTTAGGGACTGGCATTTCAGTGGGCATTTTTTTTATTAGATTTTTGTTGCCCTTGGCCAGTGTCCTTCCTACATAAAAAAAAAAAAAAAAAAACACACACACACACACACACACACACACACACACACACACACACACACACACACACACACACACACACACACACACACACACACAACACAAAGGAGCTGACAGGCGTACAAATAGGTAAAGGTTGAAATCGAGTTTGAAAGAGAACGGGAGAGAGAATTGGACGAATGGAATAAAAAGAAAGGTTAATGAAACGTGTAAGAGAGAGAGAGAGAGAGAGAGAGAGAGAGAGAGAGAGAGAGAGAGAGAGAGAGAGAGAGAGAGAGAGAGAGAGAGAGAGAGAGAGAACGTGTTTTGTACAGACGACTAAAAAAGTATTTCTTGGAAGTAGAGTGGATTTGAAAGTCCGATAAAAATAAGGAAAGTAAGAAAACAAAAGAAAAACAGGAGGGGGACTAGGAGGAGGAGGAGGAGGAAGAGGAGGAGGAGGAGGAGGATGAGGAGGAGGAGGAGGAGGAGGAGGAGGAGGAGGAGGAGGAACAGGATTATACTGGTGACTGCGACGGAGAGCGAGAGAGAGAGAGAGAGAGAGAGAGAGAGAGAGAGAGAGAGAGAGAGAGAGAGAGAGAGAGAGAGAGATACGAGGGAAAGGTCAAATTGGAAGGATGAAAAAGGAACTAAAACTCGCTTGTCCCTTTATGTATATTTCTCTCTCTCTCTCTCTCTCTCTCTCTCTCTCTCTCTCTCTCTCTCTCTCTCTCTCTCTCTCTCTCTCTCTCTCTCTCTCTCAGTCTTTTAAAACTGGATGGGGTCAGATTTTTTTTTATATGTTTATTTTTCCATTTTTATGTTTCCATGTGTTTTCTTTAGGAGTGTTTTGGGGGAAATTCTGTTCAAGGAATGGCATGTTTCCTTCTTTTTGGATTCCACTTGTTTGTTTCTTTATCATTTTTCGTTTATATATTTGCTCATTTGTTTATCTAGTTGGTTAGTTAGTTATCTACCTGGCTGTCGGTCTATCTGTCTATCTTTTTATCTGTCTTTCTATCTATCTGTCTTTCTATCTATCTGTCTATCTATCTATCTATCTATCTATCTGTCTGTCTGTGTCTCTGTGTCTGTTTCTGCCTCCTTGTTATTATTATTTTTATTATTATTATTATTATTATTATTATTATTATTATTATTATTATTATTATTATTATCATCATCATCATCATCTTCATTGTTATTTTCTTTCCATGTATTCTTATTTATTTGTTTATCCGTCTATTTTATTTATTTTTTTTATTTATTTTCATTCCTTTACTTTTATTTTATTTTTGAGTGTGTGTGTGTATTTCCCTAATTGAAAGAAAATGTAGATGGTGTCCCATTTCCTCGTTTTCGTTTCAGTGACATCAAGATTTATTCACTCAAAAAGTTTTCACTCGTGTGTGAAGTTTTTTTTTCTTTCAGTTAGGTAGCTTTCGTTATTCAATTACACACACACACACACACACACACACACACACACACACACACACACACAGAGAGAGAGAGAGAGAGAGAGAGAGAGAGAGAGAGAGAGAGAGAGAGAGAGAGAGAGAGAGAGAGAGAGAGAGAGAGAATGATAACATAATAAGAGACCACGTTTCTGTCTGTGGACACACACACACACACACACACACACACACACACACACACACACACACACACACACACACACACACACACACACACACACACACACACACACATGATTCATCAGGACAACTCTCCTCGTTGTGTTGAATTATCTCCAATCTCTCAACCTCCACCACCGCGTTTCTTCTTTTCCCGGCCCGTTCACCAATAATTCTAAGGACACCACGCCTGTAAACTTCCTCTCTCTCTCTCTCTCTCTCTCTCTCTCTCTCTCTCTCTCTCTCTCTCTCTCTCTCTCTCTCTCTCTCTCTCTCTCTCTTGGTCTGGTAAACTTTCTTGCTATCGTTCTCTTCTTTTCGCTTTCTATCTCTTTCTCTCCAGACGCAAAAGTTAAGTAATCCTCGTATATTCATTTCATTGAATCCCCCTAGGAAAATTCGGATCTCTCTCTCTCTCTCTCTCTCTCTCTCTCTCTCTCTCTCTCTCTCTCTCTCTCTCTCTCTCTCTCTCTCTCTCTCTCTCTCTCTCAAATTACCTTGAAAATTACCAAATGAGCAGCAAAAAGCACCAAAAGCAGCGTACTGTTAATATCTCCCCGTGTTCAAGCAGGAGTCCCTTTGCTACCCACTGGTGTGTAAACAGAGCAACACAAAAGATACAGTAATGGACCACTTATATAACTTTCCTCTTAACTACTGCGAAAAAGTTCTGCGAGGTGGCGGTGATATTAACTAGATAACGTGATTATTTCTGAGACGACGCTAACTCGGCCCAAATACCGAGATAAGTAGATTAGCAGCACGTCAGTGGGGATTAATTTCTTGGAGGAAGTGCTTCCGGTAATGAACGAGTGATAATGCCGCTTCCACGTGACTGGTGAGCTCCCGGAGGTACTGGTGAGCCTCCCGGTACAGGCGTGAGGTGCGCCAGGCTACCTTGAATTTGTTAAGGTGTTTGTTCAATGAAGTGTTGTGGTGCGAGTTTACAGTAAGGTTTTTGCAAGATCATTGACAGGAGGAAGAGTGGTGGAGTAGTTCATATATTTTAGTTTAACTTTACTAAGGCGTTTGCTCAATGAATAGCTGTGGCGGAAGTTTAAAGTACGGTTTTGAAGGAACAGGAAAAGACGTGATGGAGTAATTCATGTGTTTTAGTGCCTGTAATATTCCCGCTCGGTGAAATGATAAAGGGTGACTCTCGTGGCAGGTCTCCTATTGTCATTAAAAGTGAACGTTGGCAAGCACTGTTTGAAGACTGGAGCTGTTTTATTCTCTCACGCCTTGGATTTTCATGAGGACGATTTTGAAAGACCACAAGCATTATTAATCGTGTTCTCATGGTTGTTTTACTCATTGTTGCGGGATGCCTTTTCAGCCGTAACGAGAAACATGAAAACACTACTAAGAACTCCATTAATAATTTCCACCTGAGTCTGTTACAAGTTGGCGAGGCAAGGCGCCGAAGTGTTTGAAAATGCGAAAGTAGAAGCCCTTTTTAGTGAAAGTATTACTCATGAAAAGCGTTGCAAATTCAGATTTATATCGTGTGCTTTTGCACGTATAGTGTTTCCAGTTGGGTAAATTATGTGAATATTCAGTGGTGCATTTCATCTCATTACTGTGTTGACTAAGGTGGTTATTATTTCTTCCCTTAACCTTGTTTTTACATATTATGTAATTACGAGTGTAATTATTGGTATTATAGTCCACACAATAGCAGCGATTCCTAGACCTAACTAGTGAGTGTCGGGGCTGCGACCACCCGCCACGGCCTCACACGTACACGGAGAGTGTGCGAGTGTTGGTTTCCGTGATGAAAACGCCAAGCTAGTTATGATTTCATATATATATATATATATATATATATATATATATATATATATATATATATATATATATATATATATATATATATATATATATATATATATATATATATTTATTTATTTATTTATTTATTTATTTATTTTTTATTTATTTATTTTATTTATTTATTTATTTTTTTCCACCGCCCTATATGAATTCACTGCAGGAGAAAGAGTGCCTCCCACTGGGTGGCGGGATTGTCGTCAGCGCGGCTCACTGGCTGAGGGTGTCTAGCTGGCAGCGGGCTTACCGGGTACAGTGTCATAACTGTTCCGCTTACGTCCCAGCCTTTCTTCCTCAACGTGATCAAAGGCCGCGGCATGAAGGGAACGAGACCAGACTGTCTCCACCGACTCGTCCCGTGCATCAGAGTTGGCTGTGTAGTGGCGTTGAGTCTAGAGCGCTGACCACCACACCACCGAGCAGCGGATGCAGTGTGCCTGCACACCCGCACAACGCATATCATTTAATTATTTAACGTATTATGTGAACATTTGCTGCAGTGATAATATAAGTAAAAATGTTTTAAATCCTGCGGGAACAGTGAGTCACATCTCTGGATTAAATTTTCTAACTGTTTTAAACTTAAATGTACCACATAGAACGTCTGTTATCATAACTTTAAATAAAAATAAGTTCTGTATATATCGCGTTGCAATAACAGTTACAGTCCAGCCTGTGGAAATATTCAGTTGAAACAAACGATATAATAGTATTCATTATATTCTGTTTTTTTGGAGAGGAGGGGAGGGGAGTGGCAGTGGTCTGGCGCACCTGAGCCTCCCCTCGGCCAGGTGTGCGGTATATCTGAAGCACAGCAGGTGTACAGATGCGCTGCTCAGGAAGGACGTACAAACTCAGGGATGAAATATTAATTATTAACTACTTGTATTAACAACGCGTGTATTGTTCGACCGCCGCGAAACTACACTCTAGAATGTTTCTTTTTCAAAGTATTTTAAGGAGCTTTTTTTTCCCCTGTATCTAAAACACGGCCTGAAAGGATACGCTTGGGAATTGTTTCGAATTATTCAGAATACTTTAAATATCTTCCGTTATTTCCTTTGTTTTCCCAGGTTGACTCACAAGGTTGAGCTAACCTGCGTGTGGCGGATTGGCTTCTATATCTCACCTCATGACCAAGAGCTAAAATAAATCAATAAATTAGCTGCCCAAATGAATAAATAGATGATTAAATAAATAAATAACTGAATAAATAAATATGAAAAATAGAGAAACTGCAATTGCCGCTTTCCTATTAAAAGAAAAAAGTTCTTGAAGGTTTGGCCTCTTGAATTCCGGAATTCTCTTTATGCTCTTCTCCTGAAGTAGTCCAGGCCAGAGGAAGATGAGGAAACAGAATCAGGGAGAAAGTTTCATAGCACACGTGATAGCTTTTTTTTTTTTTTTCAGTGTCAAATTGTAGGTGAGTAAACACTTACAGACCGAATCCATCTTTGTAATGTGAATGAAGCCCATTCACGGATATAAAATAAATAAATAAATAAATATATATATAAATAAATAAAATAAAATAAAATAAGATAAAACGCTATTGAGCAGCCCGCAAAAAGTTAAACAGAGGGAAGGTATCCAAAATTGAGGCACAGTTTTGTATATCAGCACAGGGAGAGACGGCTGCGACCTGACTGCTGTTCATTGGCAAAAAAATAAATAAAAAATAAATAAATAAATAATTAATAAGAAATAAAAAAAAATATGACGCTTTTCATGTCTCACTCATTCAGCATCACCCAGCCGAACTTAATGCTAACAGGCTGTGATGAACGTTATTGGATATTGCCGCGATGTTTGCATCGTTCCTGTGATAATTTAACATGGATTCCGCACCATCAGTATGGGAATAACCTATTGGGAACTTGACTAATCAACTCAGTGATGTTTGAAAATAACCTTTATGAGAGCCTAGTGTGTTTAACCCTTTCACTGATATGCAACAATTGACAGCAGAAAAAGAAAAGTGTACAAAATATTAACAATGACTTACAAGGAAGAAAAAGGGATTGAAAGAATGGTTTTTCCAGTACGTAGTCAATGTAACGTTGAGGTGCGGCTGTGGAACTAAAGGAAATGCCCCAGAGTGGTTTAGGATGAAGCCTGTGTCCAAATACCTGTGGCTTAAGAAGTACTGGTTCATTTTTAAGACCAACAGCACAGTCACTTCTCCCAGGGTTACGACGTCCTGCGTTGATATTAGTTGTAAGCCCAATTTTATATCAATACTAGTATCAAGATAGGTATCTACAGTTTTAGTTATAATGCGTAGGCACTGTAAATTAATTGTAATACCTTCATCACTTTTAAAAATAGCAAGCACGGATCGACCGAAATTTTTCTACTTATGAGTTGTACTATCCTTCATTATTTCACGTACTTTATCCCTCACCTCTCTATGTTCCCTCGTTCTTTTCCCAATGTATTGTACCCACACGTTTTTAAATAAACTAATAAACTGATAAGGATCACCTGGAAACCTTCTACTTACGACTATACTCTCTCTCAATTTTTCATGTATTTAATCACCCTCTCTCTCTCTCTGGCCCTCTTCCCCCGAATGTATTGTATCCGGAACGAGCCAAATAAACTAGTAAACTGATAAATTTCCCAGTGCCACGTGTCCGAGTCGGATTTGTAGGTCAGAGCGAATGGCGTGCAGTGAATTTCATGACGTGGTGGTGTAAGAAAATTGATGGAATGGTGGCGTGACTCAGCCGAGGGTCGTGGTGATCAGCGCTGCCTCGCCCCGGCATCGCAGCCGTCGCCGCCTCCTTTGAAAGGTTTATGGCCGGAGTGATTGCGTACATTGGCTGCCCAAAATGAAAGTTGACTTAGCTAATTAAAATCCTAGAAGTTGCCTAATTACGACCACATAGGAGCTTGCGCCTTACACACACACACACACACACACACACTCAACGTTCCTTAATTTCTCAGTCCCTGACACACACACACACACACACACACACACACAACGTTCCTTAATTTCTCAGTCCCTGACACACACACACACACACACACACACACACACACACACACACACACACACACACACACACACACACACACACACACACACACACACACACACACACACACACACACACACACACACACACATACACACACACAACGTTCCTTAATTTCTCAGTCCCTGACACACACACACACACACACACACACACACACACACACACACACACACACACACACACACACACACACACACACACACACACACACACACACACACACACACACACACACACACACACACACACACCGTCCCTCTAATTTCTCGCTCCCTGGTTCGACCGTCCCCAGAAATATTTCGAATTTTGGAATCCAGGTGGAATCTTCCTAACCATCGTAGACATTTTTTTTTTATGTCCTTTCCTTCCCCTTCCCCTCATCCTCCCCTCCATTGTTCCCCTCTCCACCCACACCTCCCTCGTCCCCCTTTTCCCATCATTCCCTTTCCTTCATAGCAAAAAATAACTTTCCTTTCTTTGTAGATTCCTTCACTCAACGCTTTATCTTCCATCATGCCTCTAATCTCCCTTCCTTCACCTTCACGGGTCCCTTCTCTTATCTCCTTGTCCCCTTCCGTCTTACCCTCTTCCTTCCTAATCTCCTGTACCCGCCCAAGATGCCGCTATTATCTTTCCGCCTTTGCCGCCTCTCCTTCTCTTTGTGTCTGTGTCTCCTCATGTCCAAATCTTTCTCTCCTCACGACTTCCTCTCTCCCCATTCCCGCCTCCTTCTCTTGGCACCATTCTCTTCTCTTTAATCCCTGTTATGTAAGTCAGAAACACACACACACACACACACACACACACACACACACACACACACACACACACACACACACACACTCGTTGAAAAAAGTGAGTGTAATAATAGTGATGATGATAATAATAATAATTCTTTATTTTCCCTCGCATTTTGCTTATTAATTTCAGGTGCAAGATTTTTTTTTTTTTTTTTTGTTTTTCCTCCGAAGACTAATTGCCTCAAGTGGTGATGCCTTTTTATTGGGTACATGAATTTTCCCTTTCTATTCAGTGGAGAGAGAGAGAGAGAGAGAGAGAGAGAGAGAGAGAGAGAGAGAGAGAGAGAGAGAGAGAGAGAGAGAGAGAGAGAGAGAGAGAGAGAGAGAGAATTCAGCGTTAATGTGGCAGCAAAAAGGATAAAAAAAAAAAAAATTAAAATTAAGCATCTCCCACTGGCTTGTCAATTACATAACAAGTATTGGAAGTGTGTATTGATGATTCTTGTTAACTCATTATTTCTTCGTCAGCTTTCTCTATCAGTTTTTCTTTCTGTAATTACCATCATTACAAAGTTATCGTTTAATTTCCCGGGTGTCATTCTTCTATTTCATCATCCATCATTCTCCTCGCAATCATTATCATTAATTGGACACAAAGGAACATAAAGAAAGATTAAACATCAACAGACCAAGGGGTTCACACCAATCTGTTTGTAATTAGCTACATTCTGTAATCCGCAGAATTGTAAGATATATCGGGTAGTACAGTCGTGGGCTCCCTATCACCTCGTATAGTAGTAGTAGTAGTAGTAGTAGTTGTAGTAGTAGTAATAGTAGTAGTAGTAGTAGTAGTAGTAATAGTAGTAGTAGTAGTAGTAGTAGTAGTAGTAGTAGTAGTAGTAGTAGCTGTTGTTGTTGTTTTTACTGTAGTAGTAATAGTAGTAGTAGTTACAGTAGTAGTAGTAGTAGTAGTAGTAGTAGTAGTAGTAGTAGTAGTAGTAGTAGTAGTAGTAGTAGTTGTTGTTGTTGTTGTTGTTGTTGTTGTTGTTGTTGTTGTTGTTGTTGTTGTTGTTGTTGTTGTTGTTGTTGTTGTTGTTGTTGTTGTTGTTGTTGTTGTTGTTGTTGTTGTTGTTGTTGTTGTTGTTGTTGTTGTTGTTGTTGTTGTTGTTGTTGTTGTTGTTGTTGTTGTTGTTGTTGTTACTGTAGTAGTAGCAGAAGTAGTAGCAGTAGTAGTAGTAGTAGTAGTAGTAGTAGTAGCAGCAGCAGCAACATATTAAACTGTCTTGGTGTGTGTATCTTTCTTTATCAGGCAAAGTCACTTAATCTTTATGCAGTTGAGAGGACACGCATATCGACCTCGGGCCTTATTGTTCTCTCTCTCTCTCTCTTCTCTCTCTCTCTCTCTCTCCTCTCTCTCTCTCTCTCTCTCTCCTCTCTCTCTCTCTCTCTCTCTCTCTCTCTCTCTCTCTCTCTCTCTCTCTCTCTCTCTCTCTCTCTCTCTCTCTCTCTCTGTCAGGGTGTGAGTGATTGCCTTCTAATTACATCGCATTATTCCTATATACCCACATTCATTCTCGCTTTATTAATATTACGGGATTTTTCCATTTGTTTAATGAAAAAGGAAACAGTCACTTGTCTCGTATTTTCCGTGGAGAGAAGTAACCGGAACTATTTCGTTTTCTTTTTATGGTTGGTCTTTTTTTTTTTTATCTCCCTTCGGCAGCACGAGAGGAAAGGAAGGAAAAAGAAATACAAATAGTTTTTTTTCCTTTCGTTTCCCTTTTGCATATTTTTTATTATTTTCCCCGCAAGAGAAATAAAAATAAAAAGAAATAGTTTTAGCGCTGTTTTTGCATATTATAATTTTCTCCCCTCGAAGTAACAGTGATAATATGTAATACTGATGATTTTCCGCCAATTTTCATCCATCTCTTAGGCATTCAAGGACCTGAAAAGTACTCGTGTTTTTATTTCTCTTAGCGTATAATGACATGCATGGGGAGAAACGGTGGTTTTTAAGTTTAAATATACAGAAGGCAAAGTAGTTAATTATTCTTTATTTGCGTGCATATTTTTTTTTTCATATAATTATGTGTTTTAAGAAATAACACGTAATATTTCTTCTTTTTAGAGTAATAAACATTTTCATATACTTTTCATGACATTTAATTTTACATTTACTATTTTTACTTAATGTGTTTCGTGTTTAGGGCCGGCAACGGGACTCTAGGTGAACCATAGGTAAGTGCACAGCTTTATTGCGGTGTACACAGGCAAGGCAGGTAGAAGTACCATCTTCTACGGCTATTTTCATGCTAATTGCTCTTCTGATCCTGCTAACTGCATGCCTCCCCTCCTTCCGCGGCCTCGCTGCACAAGACTCTACTTTGTTACACTTATTCTGTCCACCTCTCTGATGCAAGAGTTAACCAGCATTGTCAATCAGTCATCCCTATTTTTGGTAAATTCTGGAAATGTTAGCTTCTGTATTTTCTTCCTTCCTATAACCTGAACTCTTTCAACATGTAGGTTTCAAGACTTATCCTCCAATTTTAAATTCTTTTTTACCTTTCTTTAGGGACTGGCACCTCAGTGGACCTTTTTTTTATTTATTTATTTATTTATTTCTATTTTTTTTTTTTTTTTGTTGCACGTGGCCAGTTCCCCTCTTATATATATATATATATATAATATATATATATATATATATATATATATATATATATATATATATATATATATATATATATATATATATATATATATACGAGTATATAATAGTGAGAGTGAGAGTGAGGACAACTAGTCGAGCCTCTCTCAACATCCGCCCACCTACCCGTTGTCGTCTCGGTGCGTGGCTCCAACGAGAGTGAAGCCCAACGAAAGTGAAGCTTAACAACTTACTGAAGAGGCTTAGAAATTAAAATATTACACCTCCCCAAAAATATGCATTTTAACAACACGCTTAACGTAACTGACGACATCCTGGTTTAAAAGTTGTCTGTGGAACCCGATCACGGCTGAGAAGGTGGTGTTGGTTAGCTGCCAGACAAGTAAGGGTGACTGGAACCGGCACTTCATGTCATCTTGTCGTAATTGTCCCTAACTCTTTTTGGAGGCGGTCATTGACTCGCACTTTATCATGATGTACTTGAGGAAATATAAAAGTAATATTCTTTCTTTTCAACGCATAAATTCACAGTTCATGCAGTAAGCATAAACAGTAAAGTAAAACGAAGATATTTAATGTACATCAAGTATTCGATATATGCGAGTTTGAAATATGCGAATTCACTTATATGCGACTAACCTAAATGTGCGAAGTATTCTTTTTTTTTTTTTTTTTTTTTTTGCGAGAAAAATTCGGTATTATGCGAGTAGCGGCGCTGGTACGACTGGTTGGTGAGGTGTGGTGGCCGACTCGCACTAGAGGGCGGCGGGCGCAAATGTTTTCCCGCACTTTCCTCGCCTATAATTAATCTTTTCCTCCCTCTGATCCTAAAGTTAATCCTCAGGTAGCTAATTATCAGTTTAAATTGTAGACTTTGGGTGTGTCTCCCGGGAAGCAATAAGCAGCTCTGGGCTGTCAGACTCGGAGAATCTCTACCCTGAATGGGATCCATATAATTTCGAGTATAATATCCATGTACAATTTCTAATTTTTTGTTTGTTTACAATGTATTTTCACATTATATTTTACAGTTTATCTGTACTGATGTGCTTTATTGTCGCTTTAGTGCTTTGTTATTGAGAAACGGTGCCGGAATGAATAGTTATAGGGTTCGAAAACGGGTCGTGGAACATAACCCCCTGTAATTAATGGGATGACAGGTTCGATATATGCGAATTCACATTATGCGAGCATTTTGCAGAACGTAACCCTCGCATATAACGAATACCTGGTGTACTTGTATTCGTGATATTAAATAAGAACGTAGCGTTAAATAATTACAAAAAGAAATAAGAATACAGTATTCACCCCGCCTTTTTTTTTAAAACACACTTCATTGCAACATGTAAAGAGAAGTGTAGACTTTTATATACTTGATTTCATTATATATATATATATATATATTATATATATATATATATATATATATATATATATATATATATATATATATATATATATATATATATATATATATATATATATATTATGTATGTATATATATATATATATATATATATATATATATTTATATATATATATATATATATTATATATATATATATATATATATATAATATATATATATATATATATATGATTATGTACCTGAAGAAATAAAAAACGTAATATCCTTACTTTTTCAACTCATTTCATCCATTCAGTTCATTTCATCCAGTAATACGTAAAATAAAACTAAGCATGTCAGTATAGAAGTAAAACGTAGATATATCATGTACTTACTTTCGTTATATCAAGTGCGTAATATTAATTACATATGTTTACAGTTCATCTGGTAACGCGCAGAGTAAAAAGAAAAAAAAAGGATTCGAAATAGAAAAGTAAAATGTATACCTATTTTTATATATTTGTTTTCATTAGTTTAATGTTATACACTAAAAGAAATTAAAACTTAATATATACATATATATATATACGAGTATATATATATATATATATATATATATATATATATATATATATATATATATATATATATATATATATATATATATATATATATATATATATATATATATATATATATATATATATATATATATATATATATATATATATATATATATATATATATATATATATATATATATATATATATATATAAATATATATATATATATATATATATATATATATATATATATATATATATATATATATATATATATATATATATATATATATATATGATTTTCTTTTTCACAGTTCAACCAGTAATATATATAAGAAAACTAAACATCTCGAAGTAAAGCGCAGATATTTCATGTATTTGTGTTCGTGATATTAAGTACATAAAGAAGTACAAAAGAAGTACCTTTCTTTTCTTTTTTTTTTCTTTTTTTCTTTTAATATACGTACCTTCACAGCTTATCTGGTAACACGCGTAGTAAAAAGAATGGTACAATATAGAGGACTAAAACGTTGATTTAATTTTGTATACTTGTTTTTATGATTTTTAATATCATATCCTTGAAGGAGTAAAGAAGAAAAAAAGCATAATGTCCCTTCTTTTCAGCGTATTCACGACTCAAGCGGCTGTAAGTAGATTTAAATTAAGCATACAAAATATTAAAGCGAACCGTAGACATTCTTATAAAGTTGTTGTGACGATGTGCAGTGCTATGTGCTTGAAAAAATAACAACGAAATGCCACTACTTTTCAGCGTTTTCGCGGCTCATCCACCAGTACGTACAGCAGCGATAAGGATGCTGTACAGATCCAAGTGAGAAGTGAAGCTATTTCTTTATAATCCTTCATTTCTTTACGTGATGGAATTTCTCATATCTCTGCATTTTTACGTATAACTTCATAATTCATCCAGTAATACGTAGAATAGCACCAGGGAAGCTGTGTTTGAGTAGAAAAGAAAAAAAAGTAAAAGTATTTCAATATTAGTGTTCGTGATAAGTGCGTAATATTTATCACTTGACGCTTTTACTGGTATGCTTGTTCCCTATCAACATTCAGCGCACGGTAAAACATTGATTGCATGGACTCACATATTAAAAAAAAAAAGAGAATAGAAGATTAAGTGTCTTTTCCTCGGCTGCAAAACAATTTTAAAGGGACTGTACTACAAAATTGAGTGTCTAAAAAGTCGTTGGTGATTATAAAAAAAATATAAAACAAATCGGCTCTCAGTTAAAGGGTTCAACAAATGTCCCCGCGTAGTACTTTTCTTCTTAACGCATGGACTCACAACTCATCATGTAATACATGAAATAAAACCAATTTTACATAATACAGTAGAAAATAAACAAATAAAAAATGTTTTACCGGTTTTCGTGATTGTTTGATATCGACAGAAAACAAAACGACAAAAAATGCCGATAATTGTTTGATATTGACAGAAAACAAAACAACAAAAAAATGCTGATAATTGTTTGATATTGACAGAAAACAAACGACAAAAAATGCTGATAATACGGCTTCTTTCGGTGTACAAGTTCACTGCTCTTCTTGCAACACTTGGGATAAAACTAAACCCACATAATAAAATAGACTTACTTGATATATTTATGTTGGTAAAGCCTGATACCAAATGCTTAACGAAAATAAAGTAGGTACTTTACTCTTCGCTTATGGGCTTAAAGTTGCGGCTTATCCGGTAATGAGTAAAGCTAAGCAGAGATTATAAAATGAAGCATCAACACACTTTACATATTTCTGTGTTCGTGATTTTCAGTATTGAACTTGAATCTGTTAATGTAATATCCCTTCTTTTTAATGTACATATTCATAGTTTATCTTGCAATGCATATAGTGAAAAAATCGTACGATACAGAAGTTAAAACTAAAATGGTTTATATTGTTGTGCTCATGATGTTTGGTATTGTACGCAAGTAAAATAACACAATATCACTTTTTTTTTATCGTGTATATTCATTGTATCTTGTTATATGTAGAATGAAAATAAGCGCACAAAAGTTAAAAGTAAAAATTGGTGTTTTATTGTGTTTGTGACTTCTAGTGTTATGCTTAAAGTAACGAAATTTCCCCTTTAAACGTATAAATTAACAGTTTATCATGTAATGCGTAGAGTTTTATAGTTATGCTATATAGAAGTTAAAAATATTTGTTTATGTAACGAGCCTTTAGACAGGGACAGGAAAAAAAGGCGAAAGAAAGGCTCTCTAAAGTTGTCAGTCCATGAGAGAACACTTCAACAGAATATCCAAAAATTATGAGAAGTGTCTTAAAGCCTCCCCCTTGAAAGACATCAAGTCATAGGCAGGAGAAAATACAGAAGCAGGTAGGGAGTGCCATAGCTTACCAGTAAAAGGGATGAAAGTCTGCGAATACTAGTTGATTCTTGCATTAGGGAGGTGGATGGGTGGTGGTACATGCGTTTGTGGTGTTTGATATTAGTATCGAAGATACCTAACGAAGTGAAAGGTAACATGCTCCATTTTGACGTGTAAATTCAGTCTCATAATGCGTAGAGTAAAAAGTAAACACAGTACAGAAAATAAATAAGTAAATAAATAAGTGGACTCGTGTATATATCCGTACCCGTGATGAATATTAATTATATGAAATAAAACACAATGCTCCTTTCTTTTCCAAGTAGAAATTCACAGCTTATCCACTAATACGTTAAAATCCTACTTACCACGCGGTGCGTGTGGCTGAGGGTGAGGTCAGGCTGCGGCAGGTTGGCTGAGACTCGCAACTTATATAAACTTTCTTCCTTGTCGTTTTTTTTTCTGCTTTTTACTTCCTCCTTTTCTCCCTTTTTACAATCCTGTGTCTCTTTCTGCTTTCTGTCGTCCGTCTCTTCGTTATCTGGTCTTAGTGTTCCTTATTCTTTTTTTCTTTTCTTTTCTTTTCTTTCTTCCTCTTTCTTTTTCTGTCTTTCTTTTTTTCTTTTTTTTTTTTTTGGTTCGCTTGGCTGCTTCTTTTTGTATTTGGGAAAGGACTGCAGTGGTTCTTTCTTTCGTGTTTTTTTCTTTATTTTTTTCGTCTTTTTTTCACTTTTTGTTGCGTTGGGTTAATATCTTCTTGTCTTGTGTGTGTGTGTGTGTGTGTGTGTGTGTGTGTGTGTGTGTGTGTGGGTGGGTGGGTGGGTGGGTGAATGGGTGTCAATGTAAAAGATATAAAAGGTGAATATCTGTCTGTATTTTAATTATTTAGCCGTGTGTGCGTTTGTGTGTGTGTGTGTATGTGTCTCTCTCTCTGTGTGTGTGTGTGTGTGTGTGTGTGTGTGTGTGTGTGTGTGTGTGTGTGTGTGTGGAGACAGCACAGAAAAAAAGGCAGAAGCACAGAAGCTAGCGAATCAGAACCAAACGAAAAGAAAAAAAAAAGACGGACTAAGAAAAAGTTGAAAAAAAAAACAGGAAGAAATCAGAAACAGAAAATAAAGAAGAGGGAAAAGGGAGAAAGGGAAAAGAAGGGAAGGCCAAGGGAGAGGGTATCAGGTATTGGAAGGAAGGAGGGGAGGAAGGGAGAAGGAGGAGGAGAAGGGAGCAACAACTAGGAATGTATCTCGACTCCCTCTATCTCTTGCTATCTCTCTCGGGCTCTCTCTCGGTAACTCCAGCCACGCAACAGCCAGCGGGAGCCTTCCGTCCACCTCGTCGACGCGGCGGCCTGACCCAGACTGGCTGTGGTGATGGTGGTGGTGGCACGCTGCCTCTCGACTCTCCCCTCCCACTGGCTGTTAATCCCTCCCTACTCCCTCCCTGCCTCTCTCCTCTACGTTACCGAGACATCTCCGGCTCCAGTCCTGCATCTCTCTCTCTCTCTCTCTCTCTCTCTCTCTCTCTCTCTCTCTCTCTCTCTCTCTCTCTCTCTCTCTCTCTCTCTCTCTCTGATAAACTTTTATTTTTTCCCATTTTCCCTTCTTTTTCCTGGACTTTCTTTCGTATTTTTATCTTCTTGGTCTTTGTCACAGTTCTCTCTCTCTCTCTCTCTCTCTCTCTCTCTCTCTCTCTCTCTCTCTCTCTCTCTCTCTCTCTCTCTCTCTCTCTCTCTCTCTCTCTCTCTCTCTCTTTTTCGATTTCTTCACATCTTGTGTCAGCTGTATGATCCCCTCTCTCTCTCTCTCTCTCTCTCTCTCTCTCTCTCTCTCTCTCTCTCTCTCTCTCTCTCTCTCTCTCTCTCTCTCTCTCTCTCTCTCTCTCTCTCTGAACCGCTTTCCATTCATTTTTCTTTGAAACTTGTCTTCCCTTCCCTCCCCCTCTCCCTCCCTCTACTTTACCCTGTCTTCCTCCCTTCGCCCACCCTCCCTCCCTCCCTCCCTCCCTCCCTTCCTTCATCTCTCCTCTAACCTTGATCGTATCCCGCCTATCGTGCCTGGCTTTATTCCCGTTGTTTAAAGCTACTTTGATGGTAGTGGTGGTGGTGGTGGTGGCAGGGGTGGTGGTGGTGGTGGTGGTGGTGGTGGCTGGGGTGATGGTAGTGAAGAGGTATGATTTAGACACATTTTTTCCTTTTTTTTCTTTTTTCCCTCATTTTCTCTGTCAGTATTGTTATCATCATTATCATCGTTATTATCATTCTTATTATAAGCATAACTTTTGAAAGGTTATTGTTATTATTATTTTTATTGTTGTTGTTGTTGTTGTTGTTGTTGTTGTTGTTGTTGTTGTTCATTGTCAGTTATCATCATTATCAACTTTATCATCATCATCTTATTCTTCTTTTACTTCTTCGTCTTAACTTTTTTTCCTCCTCCTCCTCCTCCTCCTCCTCCTCCTCCTCCTCCTCCTCCTCCTCCTCCTCCTCCTCCTCCTCCTCCTCCTCCTCCTCCCTCCTCCTTCTTCTCCTTCTCCTTCTCCTTCTCCTTCTCCTTCTCCTTCTCCTCCTCCTCCTCCTCCTCCTGCTGGTGCTTGGTCTGGTCCTGTCTGGGATCTGTCGTGAAGCACAAGAGCCTTCGTAACAACGCCTCCCTAATTAATCTCTTTCCAATTTCTCTCTCGATTTAATTCGTGTTTCCGCTTCTTTCTTGTCTCTTCCTACACGTGATGTTGACGGTTTTCTTTTGGCCTTCTTCTCCCTTTCTGTTTCGAGTATTGATTCTTTATAACTCATTTTAATGCTCTGTGTGGGGCTGTTGCATTATTGTTGCTGGGTGTTGTTGGGGCTGTTGTTGTTGTTGTTGTTGTTGTTGGTTGTTGTTGTGGTTAGTTTGTTATTATCATTATTATTATTATTATTATCATTATTATTGATGTATTTATCATTATTAGTATTATTATTATCATTATTATTATTATTATTATTATTATTATTATTATTATTATTATTATTATTATTATTAGTATTATTATTACCATCATCATCATCATTATCTCCAGCATCATCATCATCATCATCATTACCTATTATCATTCATCATCATCATCATCATCATTATCATCATTTTATTATTATTGTTGTTGTTATTACTATTATTATTATTATTATTATTATTATTATTATTATTATTATTATTATTATTATTACTATTATTATTATTATTATTATTATTGTTGTTTGTTGTTGTTGTTATTGTTAATATTATTGTAGTTGTTGTCGTTGTTGTTGTTTCCTGATGGGTGGTGATGGTGGTGCTTCTGGTGCTGCTATTTTTCTTTTTCTGCGTGTTAAGGCGACTGGTTAAGAAAAAGAAGAAAACAAAAGCACACGCAACTCGTCGCTCTCAAAAAAAGTAAAACATTGACTTACCAGAAGTTCTTCAGATTAGTTTCAGAGGTATCTTGGTTTTTCCTCTTCGAAACAAAGTCGTAGAGAAGAGGAAAGGCAAAAGCAGGTGGAGAGCTTCAAGGTTTACCAGAGAAGGGAATGAAAGTGAGAAGATACCCACTGTTTACTGCTTTTTAACTTTTGCACTAGCGAGATGGAAAGCATAGGGGTGAGAGTATTATAATAATAATAATCATTATCATTATTATTATTTATTGTTATTATTATTATTATTATCATTATTATTATTATTATTATTATTATTATTATTATTATTATTATTATTATTATTATTATTATCATCATCATTATTATTATCATTAATTATTATCATCATCATCATCATCATCATCATCATCATCATCATCATCATTATCATCAACAACATCAATCATCACCACCATCATCATCATCATCATCATCATCATCATCATCATCATCATCACCATAAGCTACGAAAGCCTCCAGCGCGTTGCGAACACACAAGTGGGGACAGAAGTGGCACACACAAACACCCCGTGGCGCTGGAGGGGGGAGTAAGTGCTGCTATGGAAAATTAGCTACATAGTCTTGTGCAGCGAGGCCGCTGGAGGTGAGAGGCATGCAATTAGCAGCTGGTATGGCAAGCTTTCTACCTCCTTCCCTCATATGTGCAAGAGAACACAGTACAACATTATGAACGTGTCTTTGGAATTTGGGGAAAATCATAAAGCAAACTGTAGATCCCTTAGAAAATATGAAGCAGAAAAATTAGTCACCTCAATGAAATAATGGTGATGATAAAGATGCACGTGGAAGGTTTCTCATTTTATGTTGGCTCTTCATTTATCTCGTGGCTTTACTTCGTGAATTGCAGTGTTTTTGGCTTATAAGTTTTGACAGATTCAGATTTTTTTTTTTTTTTTTTTTCAAGCTAAGTAGTCATGACACTCCTTGAATCCCGAAGGATAATATTTTCTTAATAACGTTTGAGGCAATCGGAATATTTGAAGATGAAGTAGTGCATGAAGTTCTGCACGCCAAATAATTTTAGTATTTTCCTGATAAGTTGTGATAGACTCGGAATTTATTAACTTGAAATAGTTTGTGACACTCATTGGACCATACAGTGTTCATGGTGAGGTCTGTATTCTTAAACACTTTTCTCATGAAGACTAATTTTAAAGGCCATAAAGATTATTAGTTGTGTTTATATGACTGTTCTCACATTTTATTATGCAGAACTCTAGATAAATTGTCCTTGAAATCAAGAAAATACCCTTGAAAACCCTTAATGAGGTTAAATGAAACAGGTGCGACACAGAAATTTTTAGGAATGCTACCTTAAAAATCAGAAGTTCAATCCAGTATTAACCCTTCGAGTATTATAGTTTCTCATACCTACTAATACGATTTGCTGCAAATTAAGAATATGAATTCGAAAAGATTCCATTGACAAAGAAGTGATAAAATAAATAAAATTTTACACTGACTAAATTCATTTTGTTCAGTAAAATCGCCTCGTGTTACACAAATGAATAAACTCATGTTGCATCATCGTTAGCAGTTAAAGGTTAGAGGGAACATACACATATATCCTTCTGCTTTATGTGTATAGATATTTGTTTATCGTAATACATCTCTTAACCTTTTTTTTTTTCTGGTGTAAGTCTACAACATAATTTCCAGACACTACCAACAATAAAAGATCTGATGGAATAGCTCAGTTAAATAGCTGTAGCCTTATTCTTGGTCAGTGAATTCGCTTAGTTGTGAAAGTAGAAGTACCGGTGTCACATTCACATTAATAACCCGAGAGATCACATCATCCTGACACATTTGATATAGTATTCTGTTTTATTTAAATAGATAGTTGTTTATTGTCACACACCTACTATTCGCATATAACCCTTTGACTTTGAATGTTTCCTCGCGTCTCTAAACGAAATGATCTGGTACAAGTTGACAGTAATACGAGTATTTTCCACAGGCATTACCAACAAAAGGAGAGTGATGGCATAGTTCACTTCAGTGCCTTTTGTTTTATTCGTGGCCAGTGAAGTCGAAGTGAAGTGAAGTAGAAGTATAGGTGTCACATTGCCATTAGGATCCCGAGAGTTCATTTTGTCCTGACACATTTGATATATAGAAAGATAGAAAGACTCAATTTGTTTGCAGTCTTCATCATTTTTTTTTCCCCTGGTTCCATTTCCAGTTCCAATTTTCCAGAGCAGTTTTTCTTTTTCTTCTTTTTTTTTTTTTAGGTACTCTACGTAGGTATTTTTTTTTTTTCTTGTTTTTTGAGTGAGTCCCTCTCCTTTTTTGTGTTCTGTATACCTTTTGTTTCGTCAGACTTTTCCCTTCCTTTCCAACTGTTCCATTCTGTATGTTATTATTTTTCCTCTCCATCTCAACTATTTCTACCTTTTATTCTTCCTTTGTTGTTTTTTTCTTTCATTTTCCTCTGTTTCTGCATTTCTTCGCAGTCCACTTTATTCTGCCCTGTGCTCTTTGCTTCTTCCGCATTTCCTCTTCCTGCGTTATATTTTCCCTCTCATTTTAATCTTTTCCTTTCTTCATACTCTATTTTATTCTTTGTTTCCAACCTCACTTCATTCCGCGTTTCCTTTTGTTTTGTTACGTCTTCCCTCTATTTTTTTTCTGTCTTTTCTGCA
>NC_087162.1:18040447-18047947 GCF_035594125.1 Scylla paramamosain | reverse complement strand
CTATTTGTCAGTATACATACTCGTACGTGCAATACACGAAAGCGATGCGCCTCTACATCAACGCCATCTATTGTTCGTGTGAGGCAGTTTGTTCGTGTATATGTTCGTCGATGGTCACACCGTTTTCATTCAATTCTATGTCTTTCTCTCAGAATCTGGCAGTGCTCCACGTAGATGTTCCTACTCCAGCCGCGGCAAACCCTTCCTATTCAGACTTCCATTTTCTTCAAATCAAGCAGCCACGCGTGGACCCAAAGGTATGAATATATGTTGCTGTGTGTTCTTCGTATTCCTTTTTGTATTACCTTGTATTTCACTCGACTCATCGCGGCAAGCCAACCCATTCAAACTTCCATTTTCTTCATCATTAAACAGCCAAGCGGGGACTCACAGGCACGAAGGTATGTTAGTTGACTTTCCTTTGTATTCTTTTTGTGTTCCCTTTTACTTCACTCCTACCTCTTGTCACGGCAACCCATCGTGTTCAAAGTTCTAATTTATCTATTATTAAACAGTCAAGCGGGGGATCAAAGGATATGAAAGAACGAGTATGTTGCTGTATGCTTTCTTTTGTATTCCTTTGTGTTGTATTTCACTCCTACACTCCTCAACACATCCTGTTCCTTTGTATCCATTTTGTCTTCGTATCGTAATTTTCTCATCGCGATGCGTACCCGGAATGCCCCGTGGCCGGACTCCGGATTTATATTTATACAATTGGCGTGTTGAGAGCCACTCATAAGAGGTAAGAGATGCTATTAGGAGAATGATTATTGCGTGTACTGCTTGACTGAGTGGCTGTGATATTTGTGATGGGATGAGATTAGAGCCACATTATATTAATAGGACGTGCGGCAGTGACGGAGAGTAGGACAGAGTAGCGTGGAGTAGAGTAGAGCAGAGGAGCACCCATAGGGACTCCATCCATCAGGGAATGGGAGGCTGAGTAGAGTTGCAAGCCATTCCCAAAGAGCTCACTGGAAACGAATTCGGAATTAGATAGCATTATGCACCCCCCCCATCCTCCCCCACTCACGATCCTCTTCCGCCATTAGTATTCTCGCCCATTTTTAGTATAGGCCGAAAGATTGCGTAGGTTGGGAGGCGCTTTGCTTCCTCGGTGTATTGGTCCCGAGAAGTCTGTTTATTCACGTGTACAGTTTATGCCGTGTGTTTAGGCTCTGTGTGGCGTATGGAGTATGTTGTGTTGGGTAATAAGGTTATTCTGCCTCTTGACATTTCACTTGTTAACTCTTTACTACCCGACAGCGCACCACTTACTTCATTTGAGTCACCTTAAACAATCTAGAGTCAAATGAAATCACAGGTACTAGATGATTTTATTCTATTCCATCATTCGCCTCCTTTTGTTGTCAGTGGTGCCTTGAAATTATATCTGAACCTGCAGCACAACATTTTATTTAACTTGAGAAGTCACACTGGGTTAAGGCGTAAATGGCCTATACCGATGTAAAGTCCCTCGCCCGTTACCTGCAAGGCCAGATGAGCCATAAGACCTTAGATGCCTCTGTGTGGAGGAGTTGTTCGCGATGGTTGGTGTTATGTAGTTAGCCAGGTAGCAGACCAGATGTGACTCGTTGACATGAATGAAATTTTTTTTTCTTTTCATATAATTTCATAAAGCTTGGTGTATTATGTTCATTTTAATATTTTTCTTTATTTTCTTTATTTTATTGTATTTATTTGTATATCTATTTCATTTACTTATTTCTTTATTATCATTTTTATTTACTTTTGTTTTGTTTCGTAATGTATAACTCATTAGTTTCATTTTATCAGAGGTTGATTTAGAGTAATTTTATTTGCCAATGGCGATAGTGTGTTTGTATTCATCGTTCATTATACGTATTCACGTGAAATATTTGAAAGGGCAATGAATTATGCATGGTACAATCGAGGTCATAAGTTGAATAACCTGCTGTGCCCTTCCACTGTCTTTAGTGTTTCCCCTCGGTCTCAGATCCCCTCATCTGCTGACAGTTTTCTTCACAAAGCCTGACGAATGTGAGATCCTTGGCACGTCAGACGACAAAGACTGAAGGAAAACAAAAACACTGAGGAAGGGAGTGCAATAATTACTGACCTGTAGTATTAAGCAATCACCTCTTGGAAATATTCTAAGTAGGCTGCATTCCTGTTGAAGCAATTTGTCAATTCAATTTTTGCGACACGAAGTATTGGATGCCAGGCGTGTTTCCTGACGCGAGGAGGCTGCCGCTGCACCAAGATACTTTGTCATGTGAGGGGCCGGTAAAGCAGTCGTTCCCCTCGTGACCCAGATGAGGGTAGTGAGGGTGTCCTGACGGTTGCTGGATGATCTCATATCACAAATAAATTATAACTATAACGCATGAGAATGACTGATAATCAACACTACATGTACACGCATTTATAGTCGCCAGGTCAGGTCAGGGTTGCACTTAGGGTCTCAGCAATAAGAGTACACACAGGAGGGGGTGTGTACCCCACTCTTGTTATCCATTATAATTAGATCTCATTGAATTTTACAGGAGGAATTACTGGTGCTTAGAAAAGAAAGCAGTTAGCTGAATTGTTTCCATGAGCATTACCACTTGTTAACTGTCTAGTTGTGGATTCCCTGAACGGCATTGCAAAACTGTGAGGTGGTTTGGTCAACATCATCCATAAACAAGGACTGAAGATGAAGCAACTTGATACAGTACGCCAAACAGAAATAGTATCACATCAAGGTCAACAGGCAGCAGGTGCATTTCCCAATCGCTTCCTGTGCATACAAATGTTGGTGCTGAGGCCTGGACAACGCCATCACTGCACTTTTTTCTCTTTCAAGCTGCACACGTGAAGCAAACGGACACCACACTGCGGGAACGAGGAACATGCAGTGTAATAAAGAAATAATTGAGTGCCGATACAAAGCTGCGATACCATTTTCCCTTAACTCATTCAGTATTACAGATTAACTTTCCAAATCCACGGAATCACAGACTGCTGGTCTCCATATATAAAATAAGGCACACTTGTGGTGGATCAGTAATTAGATTTTTTTTTTTTTTTTGCAGGGGGTCCCTTTTATGTACAGAAAAATATCATGCCAACTTTAAGAAAACGCTGCAGTGATGTCCGGGATGTAATGAAACCAATGTCGCAGTACTAGTAGGGTTTATAACACCTCCCACACACCCTCTCCGCCCCTGAACACGCCCCTCAGCGCCACGGTAATGCAGGCGGCGCTTTTGCTGGGCTGGTATTTGCATGGTGATGGCAGCAGCTACAAAGGGTCATGAATACGTCCATAAATCTTAGCCTGGCAGAGAAAGAAGATGCGAGTCTTGAATAGTTTTCCCGCGTACCCAAACACGATGATTCTATGCCTGTTTTTTACATGTAGGAAGATAGACTGATAGATACAAAAGACGAATAGACTGATATACACACAGAAGGATAGACTGATAGATACACAGGATAGATTGATAGATGCACAGGATAGATTGATAGATGCACAGGAGAGATTGATAGAAACACAGGCTAAATTGATAGATGCACAGGATAGATTGATAGATGCACAGGATAGATTGATAGATGCACAGGATAGATTGATTGATAGATGCACAAGATAGATTGATAGATACACAGGCTAGATTGATAGATGCACAAACGTGAATAACACTGAAGACTGTCATGGCCATAAATCTTGAATGTTATTGTGTTATCTTTGAAAATGAGGAACGTAACTGTTATCATGAGCTCGTGCTGGTGACATTTAAATACTGATTCACTTTCCCTCCATTACATTTCTTATTTTTCCCTGTCTTGTTCATTTCCTCCTCCATTTATACTCTCCCTCCCCTTCTATATCTTCATTTTTCTTCTCTCTCCCTCTTCCTTTTTAACTCCTGCCGGAATTTTCGCTACTTACGTATCTCTTTGCATCCTCTCTTCCCTTTTTAACACTTTCCCTTGCTTGTATTCCTTCCTGTTCTCTTTACTTGTTCATTATTGTATTCACTGCTACTCTGACATTCTTCATTCCTCATTTGCTTGTGACGTTGAACATGTAAACTTGTATAACTTTTTCTGGTGCAGGGAGATTAAGATTGATCTTGTTTTATCTTCTCCCTTCCTTCCTAGTCTGATCACATTCTCCGCTTTGTATCCTCCCTCCAGCATTTCACTCGAGTTGTATTGGAAGTTACTTGAAATCACCTGTTTCTCTGTCTTGTATGTATCCTTTGTGCCTCTAGAGATTCTGGTGCATTGATGGGTAACAGTTTTTTTTTCACCCTTTCTTTTCCCTGCCGTCTCTTTCTTTTATTTCTCTGTTCTGCTCATTAGTTCTCGCATTGATCTTACAGTGACTGGTTTTTTTTATTATTATCTCTAGAGTCTTTTGTCATGTCATAGTGTATTCTTTTGTTGTATTTCCTCTAGCCGCTTCTCTGTCTATATTTTACCTTTTCATGAATCATATTTACTCATACAAGTATATTCTATCCTTCCTTCACATTACCTCTTCTCTCTGAAGCTGCAGATCTTCTCCCCGCCCACGGCCTCGCTGCTCAAGACTACTTTCTCACTCCTTTGCCGTCCATCTCACAAATGCAATTGTTAACCACTAACTTCACACTTTCATCCATTTTACTGGAAAACTCTGGCGCTGTTTCTGTTTCCCCTTCCCTATGACTTGACCTGCTAGACGAGAGAAGTGTCGGGCTGTGGTTGATACTAGATTAGCCTCTATTTTGGGCTCTTCTCTTTTTTTTTTTTTTTCTGGAGGGGCTGTTGGGCGGGTTGGGTTGGGTTGTTTTCCTCTTTTTCTTCCTTGCTCCTCTCCCCGGCCAAGAAAAGAGCTGGGTGACGGGTATCTGTTGCATGTTTGTAGCTGCTGGTGGCAGCACGCAACGAGAGATTTACCTTATTCTAACGTTAAGCAATCCCTTCTAATGAAGAGTAGTATATAAAGTAACTTTTTAAGAGTTGATCTCTTTGTTAAATAACAGAGCTGTAGCATCATTATCAATCCCTTTAGTAAAAAAATAGTTTTCATGTAGTGGTAGTGTTATTTTAGGTACTAGTCAATGTGGATTACTCACTACACCATGTAGGTCGGGATGTAGTTCGCGTCTCCTAGGGCTGTCACCGTAAAGGGCTTGAAGTAAAGTCCAGGAGAGAGAGACAAACACTATATTGTTCTTATGCCGTCTACAAGGGACACAGTAATTCTGGCTCTTTTCTAGCGTGTGTATATCCTGTCGTACAGTCTGTGTGCAACTGGTACCTTGTGGGTATGAATGTGGCTACCAGGCGTAGCTAGTATGTGTGTGTAGGATATGTGCGTTGTACTAGGTGTTGTCTTTGTTTGTCTTATCTAACTAAATGATATTCCTACAGTCAACTTGATGACCCCTCCATCAGCCACGCGGCAGGTAGGGCGTGGCGATTGTGGGCGGCGAGTCGTGGTCTCGCATGTAGCCGCCAACGCAGGCGTGGCTGCGTTACACGGTGCGGGCAAGGTTCCCCTTCTTCCGTTCTCGTTATCCTAGTTGTGGAGGGCGGTGTGCAGTGTTGATTGTATCGTTAACTGTATACCAGTGTAGCAATATTTCTACAATAGAGACATAAAAACACTCCTGTGTTTAAGTTACTCCTCACGAAACCACACATAGCTTTTCAGAAATATCGCGCGGTAAAAGAGACAAAGGGACCGTAAATATGTTCCCCGCCGCTACCCGGCTAAATTGCGGGTGTTTCCTTTTTTTGTGCCCTTGGGCGACCTCTTTACGCATAAAAAAAACTGCATCTTTATTCATCTTCTTTATCTCGAAGTTCCGCTTTTTGTTACTTAATTTATATTTTCTTATATTTTCTCCTCCATTCTTCACCCGCTCTGCTCCTTGTCTTCATTTCTCCATCTCCACACTGGCTTTCACTGATCCGGGTTTACACCCGGAGCCACAGCTCACCTTTTTTCCCAGAGTGTTTTATAGCCGTTCATGCTGCATTTGCCGTACCCTGTATAGAACCACAGGACAGGCTGCATCGTACATTATGCCGCTGCTTTTCCTCCTCCGCTGCAACTTTACATACTCCGCACTCTTTGTTTCAATGTTGCTCCTGGAGATTTCCCTCGTATCACTGCCATACCATCCGTTATTGTCTCAGTTCCTGCAGTTTTCTTGCTATGATTTTATATACTACACACTCCTCTTCTCTTTTTTATTTTTATGCAGGGAGCAACACCCAAGGACAAAAAAACACATTTAGAAAAGGGAAAAAAAAGCGTTTTAATTGTTTCTTCCCATAAAAGATAAAGGGAAAGAATGCTAAAAGAGTCAGTTCAAGGTTTACAGGAGCCCTCAAGCTCCTCTCCTAAACCAGGCTGAGTCGCAATGCTGCACTGTTCTTCCCTGCATATGGTGTCGCTGTCCTGCCCCCCTTCCCTGCTTTTATCGTCACACTATTTGCAACACTCTTTCTAGTGTCCCATTTTAACTCCTGTGTTCTCTTCTATATAAGTTCCACCCGCCAGAATTCGTCCATGAAAGTTTCACCGAAAATGATTTTCCAAGTTGTAAGTTTCGCCAGCCTCACCAAACCTAATTCAACCTAACTTAACCTAACCATACCTCACGTACCTAATATAAAATAACCTAACTTAACCTAACCAGACCTGACGTACCTATATAAAATAACCCAGCATAACATACACAAAACCTAACATTACGTAACGACCTAGGATAACCAAAGTTATCTAAACCTAATCTTACCTAATCTAGCTTAACCTAACCTTACCTAACCTGGTCTAACGAGACCTAACCTGGGCCTAACCTATCCTAACCTAACTTAACATAACCAATCTAACCTAACAAAACACACTAACCTAACCTAACCTAATTTAATCTAACATAACGCAGCTAAATCTAACCTAAGCAAACCTAATCTTAGCTAACGTAACTTAATCAAAGGAAAGCAAAGTAAACAAAACAAACCAAAATATAAATAAACCATTGTAACGTAACAATATTCAGCACAACATAACATAACCTTTCGATTTATCACAGGCAAGTAAGTGTTTTAAGGAGAAATCTTGAGGTGTCTTGGCGGAAAATTGAGAATGTCTTGGGGCAAAATTTACTTGAGGAAACTTAGGTGTCTTCTTATTTTGATAATCTACACATATTTTCTTTCTCTTTTCCTTTACTTCTGTCTCTTTTATTTGTTATTTATAGTTTTAATGGTGTATTCATTTAATCCTCCCTCCCTCCCTTTTTCCCTACCTCCCTCCCTCCCCTCCCTCCCTCCCTCCCTCCCTCCCTCCCTTAAAAATGAAATATATGAAGAATTGATGAAAGAAAATCTTTGGTAATTTATAAATAGCTGTACTCTCTCTCTCTCTCTCTCTCTCTCTCTCTCTCTCTCTCCCTCTCTCTCTCTCTCTCTCTCTCTCTCTCTCTCTCTCTCTCTCTCTCTCTCTCTCTCTCTCTCTCTCTCTCTCTCTCT
>NC_087162.1:18032947-18035447 GCF_035594125.1 Scylla paramamosain | reverse complement strand
AATTTCTTTCTTTTGCTGCTCTTTTGTTTTTTTCTTTCTTTGTGTGTGTGTGTGTGTGTGTGTGTGTGTTGTTGTAGAACAGTGGTTTTACATAACGTATATTTAACATACCTTCTAACCTTTCCACTTGCACTCACACACACACACACACACACACACACACACACACACACACACACACACACACACACAACACACACACACACACTAATTATGTTGTTAGATACAATAAGGTTAAATGCGTGAAATTATGTTTGGTAATATTAGCTTGATAAGGATATTACCTAAACTGATTATAAGAGAGAGAGAGAGAGAGAGAGAGAGAGAGGAGAGAGAGAGAGAGGAGAGAGAGAGAGAGAGAGAGAGAGAGGTGTGTGTGTGTGTGGTGTGTATGTGTGTGTGTGTGTATGTGTGTGGGTGGATGGGTTTGTGCGTGCTAATAAAAGAGAGATAAAAGCTGGAGACAGGAACAAAATGAAAAGAAAGATGAGTCAGAAAAAAGGGAAGACCAAAGATAGGAAAAATATGAGAAGACACAAAAAGGAACAAAGAAGTAAGCGAGAAAGTGGCGGAGAAAAAACGAGACTGTAAGAGAGAGATATGAGAGAGAGAGAGAGAGAGAGAGAGAGAGGGAGAGAGAGAGAGAGAGAGAGAGAGAGAGAGAGAGAGAGAGAGAGAGAGAGATCACATTACTCATAAGGTTCAAGTATAATTTTTTTTTTTTCATGTTGTGAATTTGAGTCTGTTTTCTAATATCTTCAGACTCTTGAAATTCTCTTTTTCATTTACTTTATTTTCTTATCGAGGAGCTCACTGCATTTTTGTGAACCTTTAGTAAGCGAGTCCAGTGCATACTTTTTTTTCCCGATTAGTATTCTGTTCAAGATTCTCATTTGTTTTTCATAAGGATTAGTAAACTTATTTATTTTTTTTTTTTATTTATTTATTCATTATATTTCATTTATTTATTATATTTTTTTTTTGGGGGGGGGTGGGTGAGTGTTTTCTTTCTTTCTTTCTTTGAACCGTAAAGGGTGGAGCTGTGAAACAAAATATCCATTAAGTAAATGACTCGTGCTGCTGCTGCTGCTGCTGTGTGTGTGTGTGTGTGTGTGTGTGTGTGTGTGTGTGTGTGTGTGTGTGTGTGTGTGTGTGTGTGTGTGTGTGTATGTGTGTGTGTCTGTCTGTCTGTCTGTCTGTCTCTAGTTATGTAGCACAACGGCTTGAATTATGGGGAAGTAACACTCTTCGGGGACTTTCTTCTTTTAAATGACGTATATTTAGAATGTATAGAGATATGAACAGGACTTGAGGGACCTCGCGACGCCCAGGTATAAAGCTAACCTTGCTTCGACCTCTGACTTGGGTTTTTATGTGGATTGCATTTGTCCCCTCCAAGTTCGTTGCATTATCGTGTAACCACGCCCCTGACTCTGGTAATTGGAACATTCGTTTGAAAATGGCATAACAATTTAAGTAAACTGCCTAGCTGGTTGTTTAGCCAACGCTTCACATTATATAAGTGTTATGTCTGGTTTCTTAAAGAGTTCTATTTTGGCTGGACACATCCAGCTATGTATGGTCCTTTTTGCTACAACCTCACCTTCTACGTTCGTCACGCATAGATATTAAAATCAAAACAACAATGCTTAACACCTGCTTGCTTATCGTCCTGCTTGTAGGTATTGTGTTTTCGTGTATCCGTTGTGTGTGTGTGTGTGTGTGTGTGTGTGTGTGTGTGTGTGGTGTGTGTGTGTGTGTGTGTGTGTGTCTGTGTGTGTGTGTGTGTGTGTGTGTGTGTGTGTGTGTGTAAGTGTGTGTGTGTGCGAGTGCGTGTATGTGCGTACCCTGTCGCGTATTGTTGTCGCCATTGCTTAATCTCCCTCACAGTTTGAAGTGACACATGAAAACGAGGACACCCGCAGGTGTTCGAGAAGAGAAACGGTAGTGGGATTAATATATTCCACCTGAGCGAGGCTTTCATGCATTTAAACTGTGAGGGGACGAAGGGAAGACTGAGGCTGATATTGCAGGGATAGAATAAGAATGGGGCCAGCGGGTAGGGCGAGAAGGCAAGACGGGAGAGGAAAGAATGATGAGGGGAAGAAAGGAGACGTGAGCCTGAAGGGTGTGCAGGAAGGGTGAAATAAATGGAAAGGAAGAATGGGAAAGAAATGTGATGACGACGGGAGAAGGAGGAAAGGACGTGAGGCGAACGGAGAATGGAAAGGAAGATGATGGTTTTGTGAAAAGAAGAGAAATAACTGTGGGGAAGAAGAGGAGAGAGGAGGAGGGAAAGAAAAATGGTCTATGGTCCTTTAGAGAGAGAGAGAGAGAGAGAGAGAGAGAGAGAGAGAGAGAGAGAGAGAGAGAGAGAGAGAGAGAGAGAGAGAGAAGGGAATGGGGGCAGTGAAAAAAAAAATGATGGAGGCTTCAGACTCATCCATAAATTTATGAAGAATCTTTCTGTTTTAAAATTTCCTTTCCATTCAAGTTTTTA
>NC_087162.1:18010447-18027947 GCF_035594125.1 Scylla paramamosain | reverse complement strand
CTTAGATGATGAGACAGGCCATTATTGGACACACACACACACACACACACACACACACACACACACACACACACACACACACACACACACACACACACACACACACACACACACACACACACACACACACACACACACACACACACACACACAGACACACACACTGAGAGAGAGAGAGGTGAAAAATAGAAGCACTTGGTCGTGGCAACGGGAGATCAAGAGGACTTTAGGATCCTTGCTAATCATGACTGGTGAGGCTGGCAATCAAAGAGAGAGAGAGAGAGAGAGAGAGAGAGAGAGAGAGAGAGAGAGAGAGAGAGAGAGAGTCACTAGGGACGAGGAGAGTGCAGGTGACACGGTCGTACCTCGAGACTTTACGTTTTTTTATAGACAAGTTGATTTGGAAAACGGCCAAGTAGAGGAGGAGGAGGAGGAGGAGGAGGAGGAGGAGGAGAGAGGTAGACGAAGAGGAGGATGAGGAGGAGGAGGAGGAATTACAAGTAGAAGAAAAGGTGTCAGAAGAGGAGAAGCGGAAAGTTGAGAATGAGACGGAGAAATCACTACCAGGAGAAAAATTGTCAGACGAGGAGGAGGAGGAGGAGGAGGAGGAGGAGGAGGAGGAGGAGGAGGAAGAGGAAGAAGAGGAGGAGGAGGAGGAGGAGGAGGAGGAGGGGGAGGGGGAGAGAGGAAGAAAAGGAGAAGGGGGCCTTGATGGTGATGAAGTTGAGGAGGGATAAATTGTCAGAGAAGGAGAATAAGAAAAAGAAGAAAAAGAGAAGAAAAAGAATAAAATTAGAAAAAGAAAATTAGAAGAAAAGAAGAAAGACAGAAACAGATAAACAAAGAAAAGAAAAAAAATAAAGAGGAAGGAGAAAAGGTGAGAAAAGATACAAGAAAAAGGAGAAAAGAAGAAGAAGAAGAAGAAGAAGAAGAAGAAGAAGAAGAAGAAAAAGAAGAGATTACAAGTAGAACAAGTGGCTTAGGAATAGGAGAGGGTGAAAGTACAGAGGGAGGTCAGAAGGAGAAGGCGAAGATTGGAGACCTAAAATAGAGTATAAGTTGCAGGAATAATTCTTTCTATTCTAACGCTAGATCTCACACGTTCATTTCCATGTCTTTTAGTGGTGAGGCGAGGGACGTGTCAGAGCAGGGACGAAGATTGAGGAGCAGCAGGAGGAAGAAAGGAGGGATGAGAAATGAGGAGGAGCAGGAGGAAGACGATGAAAATGATAGAGTGGGAAAGAATGAGAGAGGTATGAGCAGGAAAGGAAAATAAAGCGAGGAAGAAAATGCAGGTGAAAATAAAGAATAGTTTGGGGATTTGAAAGAGGAAGGTAAGACAGAAATAGAGAGAGAGAGAGAGAGAGAGAGAGAGAGAGAGAGAGAGAGAGAGAGAGAGAGAGAGAGAGAGAGAGAGAGAGAGAGAGAGAGAGAGAGAGAGAGAGAGAGTAATAAAGTTAAGTGTGAAAGTTAAGGAGCATGAGACAGAAAAGAGGAAAGAAGCGAGGAAAAGAAGAAATGATAAGTGGAATGGGAAGAAAAACCTGAATAATAATATCCTGAGAAGAGAAGAAGAAAAAAACAAGATTAGAAAGAAGTTATGCGAGAGTTTTGGAATATGTGAAAAAAAAGAGGGAGTGAAAACAAGATAGAAAGGAGCAAAGAAAAAAACGTGGAAAAAAAAGGAAGAAAAAACAGATGAAGAAAAGAATATATAAAAAAGAAAACACATGAAAATAATGAATTAAAGTAACAAAATAAAAGAAACGAAAGCAAGTAACAAAAAAAGAAAATAAAGGAAAAACAAACTAAAAAAGAAAAGAAAGGTTAGAAAGGTTAATTCGTAGAAACAGGAAAAGGAGAAGAGGAGGGAAGAAGTCCAAATGAGGTGGGAAGAATGAATGAAGCAGAAGAGAGAGAAGGGAGAGGAGATAACATTGGGAAGAAGAAGAGGGGAGGGGGCAGTAAAGACAGCAGGAGAAGTTGTAAATTAGAGTGGCGGAAGGAGGAACAGGTGGAGGAAAGTTTATGTACCTAGTGGAGAGGAAAGGTATCAGGAAAGGGATGGGAAGGAGGAGGAGGAGAAATTCAAGGGCCAGGTGCAGGTGGAGGAAAATTGTCCAGGAGGGAAGATGAAAGGATATCGACAGGGAGAGAGAGAGAGAGAGAGAGAGAGAGAGAGAGAGAGAGAGAGAGAGAGAGAGAGAGAGAGAGAGAGAGGCTTTATCGACAAAAAGTTAGCGTGTTACAAAAAAAAAATAATACAGAATTGCAAACGAGAATTAAACACAGCTACTGTTTGTTTAAATACTAAAACACACACACACACACACACACACACACACACACACACACACACACACACACACACACACACACACACACACACACACACACACACACACACACACACACACACACACACACAGTTCACTGATGTGTCCCGCATTAAGGCCCGTATTTTGAAGCACTAAAGGGCCTCATTAGGAGTGTGTGCGTTTCAGAGGTCACAGGAATAATTAGTCTGCCTCCCACGGGTGTTTTTTTCCCAGTGAATGGCATACAGTCTTTGTCAAATTACCACTTGAGTCATGAAAACACCCTTAACAAGCCCAGTAACTTCCACTAGGGGATGCTGAAATTAAAACTATCACCAGAATCACGAAATCATCCTCGAAAACGACACTTTCACTAAACCCTGTAAAAAAAAAAAAATCTTTAGAAATCGTAAAACCACTCTAACCGCTCGACTAGGAGGGCCTAAACACACTCGTCTGGTGAACTCATTGTTTCGCTTACCTTTATCGCAGAACATTTTGCTGCCAACATTCTGCTTTGTGGTGTATCCCATGAGAAAGTAAGTTGTTATCTGATGTAGCAGAGGCAAAGTGGATCCAATTAAAGTTCACACGCATGACAAGGGATAACACACGCTGGCCGCGCTGCAAGTCAGCTGATGCGCTGTGCGGTGCTGCAGCGGTGGCCTTCTTTCCCTTACGTGGTTAACATGTTGCATTTCTTTCATGTAATACTTTTCTCAGACTCGCATGTGAAACTTTTTTTTGTTTATATTTTAATTTTTTTTATTATATTTCGTCCTCGCGTCTCAGGCAATAATAGTGCCAGGGGACTTTAACAAGGAAAGCAAATTGAATTAATAAAAGGTCAAATAACTGATATAAAGAAAATATTGTGGGACTATAACAACCCCCCCATTAGCCCCTCCCTGGGAATTACGTCCCTGTATTTTCCGTTCCTTCTTAAAACCTCTTCGTACGATCTTTCCTCTTCCTCCTCCCCTCTTTTCTCTCACCTTCTTTCCCTTCCACTTCTCCCTCGCTCTTCTTCACGCTGCTCCACCTCTGCTTTCCTTTCCCACACAGACAACGTTGATAGTGACGCCTGAAGGATATTAATAACATCACTTTTTTTCAGTCCTTTTTTATATTTACGAAGTTAAGTTAAGAAAAAGAAGAAAAAGTTGTTGGAAAAGAAGACAAGGGGAAAGTTGAGAAGACTACGACAAGGAGAAAGTTAAGAAGATGAGGAAGAAGAAGAAGAAGAAGAAGAAGAAGAAGAAGAAGAAGAAGAAGAAGAAGAAGAAGAAGAAGAAGAAGAAGAAGAAAGAAAGAAAAAGAAGAAAAAGGAAAAAATGAAAAGAAGAACACTGGTACCTTCAACAGTGCATCACCAGCTCCAGGCTACTTCGTGTCTCGCGCGGCGCATCAAATCATGCCGTTTGCCAAGCACTTAGACAGGTAAACTTTGCATAGTGAACTCCAAGAAGACTCTGAAGGTTATGGTGATTGCAGCAGTGTCTGCTCCAGTGCAAGACTGGAGCCACGGTGGAGGACGGCATCCAGTGTGCCCTCCAGAGTCTAGTCTCTTGGAGTTCTCGCGGGACGCTTTGCTTGATGCTCAGCAAGGCACGGCTGTCTCAGGTGAACGAGCAAGGATCAAATAAGACTCCTGCAGCATAATCTGATGGATACTTTGAAAGAAAACATCGAACTACAGGAGAGAGTAGTCGAGAAAAATGCCGCCGTCAACAAAATGTACAAGTGCAATCGAATGGACTAAATAGTGGAGCACGTCGCCGTCGAGAAAGAAATACACGAGCAGATCGTTGTACAACAGACAGAAATGGCTAAGTTATATGAACAAACAATACAAGAGTATCCTCTCATGCTTAAGGAGCTGCTAATGAAACAATGCGAGGAACTCATAGGCGAGGGGGGATTGAGCGCTGTAGGACCTGATGGCAGTAACACGCATCTTCCGCCAAGTGAAGCACGAAAATGAACATATGGAAGACGTTCTTAAGGAAATCATAGCGGATTTTGCACGACAGTTACATAAGAACAAGAAAGGGGAGAAAGTGCCATGAATTTAACAGATGAAAGAGACAAGGCATTTAAGAATCTCAAGACTTTAAACTCAAAATATATCGAGACTGCACCAAGTAAAAACAGCATCACGAGACGTTAGTGAAGGCTCAGGAGGTCACAGACGAAAACGATACCAAATATATAATGAGATGCTGGGAGAAAGAGATACAGCAAGAAGTCATGTTAAAGAAATGGAAGAAATGTATAAGAATGAACGCAAGGAGGAAGAGAAGATGCGGGAGGGTTTCGAAAAGTTCCACGTCCAGTTCGAGAAGGAAAGGGAGAAGATGCTCGACATATACCAGAAAATTAGCAACACGAGAGACGTAGTAGTGAAGGTTATCAAGGAAAAAGACGAAAAGCTTGCCAAGCTAAACCACGAGAGACAAGACCCTGCTTGAGTTAAGGAATGTGTAAGAAAAGTATCAGGAGTCTGTGGTGGAAGTGAACAGCATTAAATGGACATTGAAAAGGTGCAGGGAAAGATAGTAGAGGAAAAGGACGAAAAAGTTGCCAGCACTGTCAGTGAGAAAGAAGAAGCAATTAAGAAGATAAACAATTGCTATGAAAAATTGAAAGAAGTCAAACAAGAAAAACCGGAGACTGTGCTCGGAGAATGAAGATTTGTCATTCCTCGTGACTTTTGCGTTGGAGAAAACGGATGAAGACGCGACAGGAAAGGATAGGAAGCCCTCAGAAGGCGTGGAAGAGGCTCTGAACGAGGTTATGTCTTTGAGTCATCAGTACACGGAATTTTTACTGCAAACAGAAAATGACGTAGAGGTGCAATGAGAAAAACTAAGACCAAAGCATTACAGAGCATTAATGATTATTTGATGAAGAAAAGGTAATTAAATTCTAAAGCAAATGGAAATAGTTGACAAGCAGATTCAGATCTCGTTATACAAATGCGTTGAGTATAGACAACTCAATACCTAAGCAACCACAGCTGACGACAGCAGAATACATCACACAAAACAGACTTGTGTAGAAAATAGAACCGCTATTACACGAAGAAAAGAAGCAAAACTTTTGTGAGTAAATCAGCCCAAAACAAAGGCTGGCTGATCTTTTGACAGAGGAAGAGCATCAAGCATGCCGGGAACTCGCGGTGAATGAAGTAAAGGACAAGAAAGAGACTGTGAGGGAGTTTGATGTTTTGGGTTCCACAGTGCACGGAAGTTGTATTGAAAAAAGAAAATGACGTCAAAACAGAGGAGATTGCATATGACATTGATATCTGTTTGAAGAAAACAAAATAATTACAAGGAAAATATGATAAAACTAGGATATACTGAAAGAAGTTTTGGGCAGGATCCCATCAGGCTTTTAGAAGAGAAGGTCTGCCGAAAACAGTGCCTGGAGGGCCAGCTGATAGAAGAAGAGAACAATGAATGCTCTAAACAGTGACGGAGGGATCAACTGTTAGAAGAGGAAGAGGACAATGAATGCTCTAAACAGTGGCGGAGGGATCAACTGATAGAAGAGGAAGAGAACAGTGAATGCTCTAAACAGTGGCGGGGGGATCAACTGATAGAAGAGGAAGAGGACAATGAATGCTCTAAACAGTGGCGGGGGGATCAACTGATAGCAGAGGAAGAGGACAGTGAATGCTCTAAACAGTGGCGGGAGGGCCATTTGATAGAAGACAACGTCTCTCCTGAACAGCGGCGGGAGGATGCCTTGAGGGAGGAAAATGAGACATTCCCGCCCTAAACAATGGCAGGAGGTTTCCCTCATAAAATGAAAAGGGAACTTCCACCCTAAACATTGGCGAGAGGACCCGCTGATAGGATAAGAGGACGACGAAGTGTCTCGGGAACTCACGATAAAAATTGATGGAAAAACCCCAAATTTGCCTGAAACATGAATGGATGTATTGATTTAGAGATGAAGTGTCTGCGCTGGAAGGTGAAGAGGAAAGGACTGCCGGCGTACGTACAAGACAGAAGACGGAGGAATCATGTGCTGGTGACGAAGAGAAAGGGATCACTCAGGAAGACAAGATACAAGAGACAAAAGTTTAGAAAAGGCAAATCTTCATTCTGAAAAACCTGAGTAAAGGAGATCATGCTTGAACTACGAGCCACGGGAGGAAACTGCTGCTGAAATGATGTCGACACCAGGAAAAAAAAAAAAACTTAATATATAAAAATGAAATAATAAATGCAATTGAAAATGAAAAAAAAAATAACATAAAAAAATAATTGAAAGAATATTTGTTGTGTTGTTATTTCAGCCGGATACGCTGTGTATGTATATAATTTAAATACGAATTTCTCTTTCATTGTAACATAACTTTCATGGTAATTAAAATCTCTAAAATTAGTTTTTAGTACGATAAGTAAAAGTATATTAATATTAATTGAGATGTTCAAGTGTTTCCTTTCTTGTCTTATTACAGTGTGCTTCCTTGATACGCTTATTGGCAAAGTAACATAATTATTAGTTGCGTTGAGTTGACGAGGACGTGCAGAAAGTTGAAACGCAAAGTGATGATCGTAAAAGTAAAGATATTTGAGAAGGAAGTGCTGTATTAGTTAAATATTCTGATGTGTATTAAATATCAGCTTATTCACACACACACACACACACACACACACACACACACACACACACACACACACACACACATTTCAAGAACAGAAACAGCAGCATATTGTACTGTACGTATATACCAAGAGAAACATTTTCATGCACATTTTGAGGCGGATGCAGGTAATATATTTAACTCATTAAAAACATGCATTGGGAATAATCACACAGGTTTACAAGCATTTGAAATTTGAATATTATTCTGCAGGCTGGTGGATCCAGAGTATTTTTTTTTTTTTTAGGTAATATTCAACTACACAAAATATCACACACAAACACACACAAAACAAATTCATAAATAAAATAAAAATAAGAATAATAAAACATCATATTAATAATAAAAAGCAGTTGAGTTTTAATGAATCAATAAAATGAATGTGAAAGGAAAATAATAAGGACAGCAGACAGCAAGACGCTAATGGTCGCAGCTTTCCACCTCATCCTCATACTCTTCTCGCTACGCACTGACAGGAGCCTCCAGCAGCACCAGTCATTACGTGTTCCAGCCTGGAAGATGTTTCTTTACTGTCCTGAGGTCCTTGTTGTATTTCAGAAGTTAACATAAATGTGCAACTCGATTAAAAATACTAATAAAGTTAATCAATTGTGAGAGCTCGTTGACATTATGTCTACCTCCAGATTCATGAAAACACACTAGAACACCGTTACCGTTTTTTCAGTTCTTTTCATAGTTTTAGATCCTTCATCATTCCTCATACTTAGCTTATAAAAAAAAAAGTTTACATATTAATAATAATTCTGCTGCTGCTGGAGAGCGAGTAAGGACAGCTCTTAGTGGCGGTTCAACTTCCAGTGCTGCCTCGCAACTAGCAACTTCACCCTTGAGGTGGCCTCAGAAAACATGGAACTCTGAGGCACCACAAAACATTGACCCTTTACTGACCCCCAGTTGATCCTCAGTCATTTACGAATTACCAGTTGATCCACAGACATTTGTCGACCATCTTTTGACACCTCAGACATTCTTCTATCTTGTGAACAGCACTGACTCGTTAGGGTTGGTGGTGACCACTCTGAAGACTCCTGCACTTGAACCTGTTAAGATCAAGGCCAATATTTTCAAATGTTTCGGTTTCGTATATAGACTACGTTTAGCAGGCTTAAATGCAACGTACTGGAGTTTTCAAGAGTGTTTTGATTGTTCTAGTGATAGCGTAAGAAGGGCTCGGCACCTTCAAGACAAAAAGAGAGAGAGAGAGAGAGAGAGAGAGAGAGAGAGAGAGAGAGAGAGAGAGAGAGAGAGAGAGAGAGAGAGAGAGAGAGAGAGAGATCACGTTTAATCATCCCCGTGGTGTTCGAGAATAGTTGTGAGATTTTGAGGCATTTATGAATACGAACCCAAAGTCCCACCGGAATCATGAAAAAAACTTCCGTAAAAATTCCAATAACATCTACCGGAGCCAGTTAAGATAAGACGCCTCTTGTTTGAAAATTCGGACCAAAGACGGACAGAAGTGCGGAGTGTTTGCGAGGGACTGGAAGGAAAGAATATTATTTCAAGTGAAAAGGAACTCAATTTCATGGATGCCTCTCTTTCCTCACTATTTTTGAACGGTTCAGGGGTATTTGCGCATCTCAAGCCTCCAGCTGTCTGTCGATGCTGTTTAAGCGTTTGACCTCATTCGTCTGCCATCCCTTTTTGCCTGTCGGTCTGCCTGTCTGTTTGTATCTCCCCTATCATTGCCAGAAGGAAATCTTGGATTTTGAGTTTTGTGTGTGTTCATGATATTATTGTGTGACACACACACACACATGCACACGGAAGTAAAATCACAAGCATCTCTAAGAGAGAGAGAGAGAGAGAGAGAGAGAGAGAGAGAGAGAGAGAGAGAGAGAGAGAGAGAGAGAGAGAGAGAGAGAGAGAGAGAGAGAATAAACAAACGAGAAAGATTTAGGCGGTTGTTACTCTTGCCCTCGAATATTTTTTAAATATTTTTGTAGAGCGTTTTTATTATTATTTTCCTCTGCTCGGAGGGACCCTTGTGGTGTGCCTTATATTAAATTCATTGCAAAAAAAAAAAAATGGAATCGAGAACTTGTGTGTATCGAAAAGGAATGTGTTGTTCTGGATGGCTTGTTTAAGTTTGCATCCTTTGTTTGCAACTCCTTTTGTTACTCTTCGTATGTACGAGTACATGTAGTAATTCAGTAAGTATTTATCTCTCTCTCTCTCTCTCTCTCTCTCTCTCTCTCTCTCTCTCTCATCTCTCTCCTCTCTCTCTCTCTCTCTCTCTCTCTCTCTCCTCTCTCTCTCTCTCTCCTCTCTCTCTCTCTCTCTCTCCTCTCTCTCTCTCTCTCTCTCTCTCTCTCTCTCTCTCTCTCTCTCCTCTCTCTCTCTCTCTCTCTCTCTCTCTCTCTCTTTCTCTGTCAAAGCTCCTCCGTTTCTTCCCGTCGCTTACATCCATCATTCCGCTTCGATTCACAACGTCTAGATTGCGTTATATTCCTTCCCTTTTTTTTCCACCCCGTGTTTGTGCGCCCCCTCAATTTTTACAAGGCCTGGAGCTGTCCCTTCTGCTTTTTCTCCTTCCTTTCCCTCCCTACCCTACAGCCCGTCACCACCCGCCCCCCCCCCCCCCGCTGTATCCTCGACCACCTCGCCTTCCCCACCCAGGGACTTATTGAAACGCGGGCGAGCGGGACCGCAGAGTTTCAAGACCGAGAAGGCATGTTTTTTTGTGAAGCTCACTTTCGTCCACTTATAATGAGTTTTCTGGGTGTTTCTGTGGTCTGTTTTTTAAAGTTGTGATTTGCTGCTAATATTGCTGTTCCTACTATGTTTGTTACTTTACTACTACTATTACTACTACTACTACTACTACTACTACTACTACTACTACTACTACTACTACTACTAATAATAATAATAATAATAATAATAATAATAATAATAATAATAATAATCTAATTAGTGGGGTGCCACAGGGATCAGTATTAGGGCCATTGTTGTTTTTAATACATATCAATGACTTGGATAGTGGAATTAGTAGGTAGTGATGTTAGTAAATTTGCGGATGACACAAAGATAGGTAGATTAATAAGGTCAGAATCGGATGCCATCGCCTTGCAAGCAAATTTAAATAGGATGAATGAATGGTCGCACAGATGGCAAATGCAGTTTAACTCAACAAGTGCAAAGTACTTAGCGTAGGTAGAGGAAACCCCACATAGTAGGTGCACAATAAACAACGAAACTCTGGTAGGTACAGGGTACGAGAAAGATTTAGGAGTTATAGTTAGCTCTGAACTCCGTCTAAGAAAACAATGCAGAGGCCAGAAACAGGGCAAATAGGGTATTAGGCTTCGTTTTCAGGAATGTTAAGTAGAGTTAAGTAAAGTTATACTTGGCGCTCGTCAGACTACGCTGTGCAGTTCTGGTCTCCACATTACAGGAAGGATATAGGTCTTTTACAATCAGTACAAAGGAGAATGACTAAAAGGATACAGGGGATGAGGAGTATTCCTTACGAAACGAGACTGAAGCTGTTAAATTTACATTCTTTAGAGAGACGTAGGTTAAGAGAGGACCTGATAGAAGTCTTTAAGTGGTATAAGGGTTGTAACAAGGGGGACGTAAGCAAAATTCTTAGGATTAGTAACTAGGACAGAACAAGAAATAACGGGTTCAGACTTGAAAAATTTAGGTATAAGAAAAAAAAGAGATAGGAAGAAATTGGTTCTCAAATAAAGTGGTAGATGAATGGAACGGACTCAGTAATCAAGTTGTTAGTGCTAAGACATTAGGGAGCATTAAGAGAAGATTAGACGAATCTATGGATGGGGATGATAAGTGGAAATAGGAAGGCATATTTCATTCAGGGACTGCCACGTGTAAGCCTGATGGCTTCTTGCAGTTTCCCTTATTTCTTATGTTCTTATGTTCTTAGTACTACTACTGCTACTACTGCTGCTACTACTACTACTACTACTACTACTACTACTACTACTACTACTACTACTACTACTACTACTACTACTACTACTACTACTACTACTGCTACTACTACTACTACTACTACTACTACTACTACTACTACTACTACTACTGCCCTGATTTACAATAGAAAGAGATGGTAAAGCAGTAAACGACAAGGATAACCAAGGAAAAGCTGACTGTGGTGACTGCAAGAAAGTGGTGAGAGCAAACCAAAATGCCATGCTGTGTGAACTTTGTGATGTTTGGTTATTAGGATGTCAACATATAAAAAAAATATTGAGTACAGGCTGGAGGACTCCAAAGTTGTATGGAAAACAAAAGTATGATCTTCCAGACCACAATATATTAAGTATATATATATATATATATATATATATATATATATATATATATATATATATATATATATATATATATATATATATATATATATATATATATATATATATATATATATGGTGCAATTAAAATTAATATAGTAATAAGGAAACAGAATAGAAAATTTATATTGAAGATGCATTACACCTTACAGAAATTTGCGAAAAACTGCGAAAACTAAGAGAAATTTTGAAATAGAGATATGATTTATTTTTTTTTTTTTTTTATTAAAAACGTTAAAAGGAAAAGTAAACATGAAGAAAATATAGAACCAATCTGGCTAAAAAAAAAATATATATATATATATATATATATATATATATATATATATATATATATATATATATATATATATATATATATATATATATATATATATATATATATATATATATATATATATATATAAGCAGGCGTAGAACGTATGTCATGCTGGCACGACATTAACAAGATGAAAGAAAAAGGAAAGGATATTCATATAATATATAAAAAAAAAAAAAAGCTGAAAGTGAAACACATGGTGAAAAATGCCATATCAAACCAAGAAAATACAATTACCAATGAAATTAAAAACGATAAAAATAATAAGATAATTGACTATATAAAGAATTTAAAAAGTGAAAGCATCGCACACAAAGGTGTAACGTTATACTCACACAACCCTGATGATAGTAAAGTTCTTGTATCTAAAACAGCCCAAACAAATGGAAGAGTTTTGGAAGGCTGTATACAGATGGGGAGAAAACAAGATAGTGTAGGTGTGGAACAGTGAAAGAAGAAATGAATGTGAATCAGAACTGGAAGTAAAAAAAAAAAAAAAAGCTCCAGAACCAGACGGTCTAAAATCAGATTTTTATAAAGTAATAAAAGATAGTGAACTGCGGTGTGTTGGATACATGAATTAGGTCGTTATTCTTTATAATTTTATGATTTTCCTTTCATAAAGCGTTACATTTGAAGGTGTCGACTATATAATTTTCCTAGCCATATGACTTAGGTATAGTCATGTGACAGTGTGTGCCTTTTAGCGACGGTGCACACACCCAACACTGACTGCAGGCAGCATTCTGCACTGTATCTCTGTTCAGGCGTCTTCCATTTAATAATATGTGAAAATTAAAAAATCTTTTAACATATATACGTGCAAAGAGAGAGAGAGAGAGAGAGAGTGGGTGAGTGAGTGAGTGAGTGAACTAACTAACTCACTGTGACTCCAAAGCATGTATTTCCTGGTGGTCTTAATAAAAGACTAGGAATTCCAGCAAGGGGTGACACCTTGCGTCACCGCCATTCTTACCAGCGCGAAGCCGGTAAGAATAAACATTTTTCTGGAGAATGTAACAAAAGATTAGGAAATCCAGGAAGAGGTTACACCTTGTGTCACCGCCACTCTGCCACTTTTACCGATGTGAGAGAGAAGAGACATCAATATATAGAGAGTAAGAATTGTTTGAATTATACAACGGAAAAGTTAACGAGAGGGGATGAAAGAAAAAGAGGAACAAAAAACGATACAAAAAAAAAGAGGAAAGAAAAAAAATAAGATTTTTTTTTTTTTACGTAAGAGGGTCACTGGCCAAGGGAAACAAAACGGAGGAAGGAAAAAAAATCACACTGAGGTGCCAGTCCCACAAGAGATGTTAAAAGAATCATCGCAAATTAAAGGATAAGCGTCTTGAAACCTCCCTCTTGAAAAGTTCACGTCATAGGAAAGAGGAAATACGGAAGTAGGCAGGGAGTTTCAGAAATTTACGAGAAAAATGAATGAATGATTGTGAATACTGGTTAACTTTCGCTTACCAGTGAAAGGATGATAGATAGTGAGTACTGGCTTACTCTTACATTAGAGAGGTGGACAGAATAGGGATGAGAGCAAAAAAATGTCTTGTGCAGCGAGGCCACGGGAGGAGAGGAAGCATGCAGTTAGCAAGATCAGAAGAGCAGTTATCATGAAAATAGTGACAGAAGTTAGTAAGAGATGCAACATTGTGGCGATGAGAAAGAGGCTGAAGACAGTCAGTTAGAGGAGAGGAGTTGATAAGACGAAAAGCTTTTGATTCCATCCTATCTAAAATAGCGGTGTGAGTGAACCCTCTCATACATGTAAAGCATACTCCATACTGCAGAGTTAGCAGCTCGTGGAGAGTTGAGAAAAACTGGCGGAGACGACTCAGAACGCCTAACTTCATAGAAACTGTTTTAGCTAGAGATGAGATGTGAAGTTTCCAGTTTAGATTATAAGTAAAGGACAGATCGAGGATGTTCAGTGTAGAAGAGGGGGACAGTTGAGTGTCATTGAAGAAGAGGGAATAGTTGTCTGGAAGGCTGTGTCGAGTTGATAGATGGAGGAATTGAGTTTTTGAGGCATTGAACAATAATAAGTTTGCATCGCTCCAATCAGATATTGTAGAGAGATCAGAAGTCAGACGTTCTGTGGCTTCCCTGCGTGAACTGACTGTTTATTTCCTGAAGGGTTGGACGTCTATGAAAAGTGTAGAGTGGTATCATTAGCATAGGAGTGGATAGGACAAGAAGTTAGATATAGAAGATCATAGATGAATGCTAAGAGAGTAGGTGGCAGGACAGAACCATAAGGAACACCACTGTTAATAAATTTAGAACAGTGACCATCTGTCACACGCAGCAATAGAACGATCAGAAAGGAAACTTGAGATGAAGTTGCAGAGGGAAGGATAGAAGCCGTAGGAGAGTAGTTTGGAAATCAAAGCTTTATCCCAGACTCTATCAAAAGCTTTTTGATATGTATAAGGCAACAACAAACGTTCTTCACCAAAATCTCTAAAAGAAAATGACCAAGACTCAGTAAGAAAAACCAGATCACCAGTAGAGCGGTCTTCCTGTTGAGGAAAGATTAAAAAAACGTTAGATAGGCAGGAAATTAAAGCAATAGAGCGGTAGTCTGAGGGATGAGAACGGTCACCCTTTTTTTAGGAACATGCAGGATGAATGTAGGCAAATTTCCAGCAAGAAGGAAAGGTAGATAGTGATAGACAGAGTTGAAAGAGTTTGACTAGGCAAGGTGCAAGCACAGAGTCACAGTTTTGGAGAACAATAAAAGGGACCCCATTAAGTCCATAAGTCTTCCTAGGGTTTAGGCCAGCGAGGGCATGTAAAACATCATTGCGAAGAATTTTAATGAGTAGAATGAAGTAGTCAGAGGGTGGAGGAGAGAGAGGAACAAGCCCCGAATCATTCAAAGTATAGCAAAGATTTGAGCGAAGAGTTCAGCTTTAGAAATAGAGGAGATGACAGTGGTGCCATCAGGTTGAAATAAAGGAGGGAAAGATGAAGAAACCAAATTATTGAAAATGTATTGTCTAGAAATTTACATGAATCTTATCAAGATTTATACAATTGCTTAAATCTGTCAATGGACTCTTTTAAAACGCAGCAAGGGGAATTCTACAGTACTGCACGAAAATAAGTAAACTTGTTGCAATAATGGCGGAGAAGGCAGGCTGGGTGGTGGTGCAGGAGGGCGGAAAAGAAATGGACACTCATGTAATGATTTGTGTGAGTAAATGGTGTGACTGAGTTGGAGATGTCATGAGGAAACCAAAGTAGTGCAGGTGTATTTACTTTTCATTACTGGTTAAGTTGTAAGTGAGCATCTCTCTCTCTCTCTCTCTCTCTCTCTCTCTCTCTCTCTCTCTCTCTCTCTCTCTCTCTCTCTCCTCTCTCTCTCTCTCTCTCTCTCTCTCTCTCCTCTCTCTCTCTCTCTCCTCTCTCTCTCCTCTCTCTCTCTCTCTCTCTCTCCTCTCTCTCTCCTCTCTCTCTCCTCTCTCTCTCTCTCTCTCTTCTTACATGCTCCGTCTTTGGCTATGGTTGGGTTCCCTTAGCATCGTAGAGCACCATCTTGAAGGTAAATAACGGTGAGACATCAACTGTTAGAGGCGACTCTCGCGTGCTAACAGATAAGATTTTAACCCTTGTGTCAAGGTCTCGGGCATATACCTGCAGTTATAGGCGATTCTCGTGTGCTGACAAGTAGCAATTTCGCCCTTATCGACAAGTCCTGCAGCGTTGCAAACATTTAAGCTTACAAATCCAATTCTTGTTAAATATTTGTGCGTCCGACGTGTGAGCGGTGCATTAACTGTTAGGTGTTACGCCCCGCCGCGGCGCCAAGAGGCTGCAGTCCTTGAGCAGCGCGGCCAGCTCCTCGGAAGCACTAGCAGGCAAAAAGAACGGATAGTTAAGCGATATATATTTTTAGCGATGTGTCTGCATATAAGTATACCTGTGAATGTTTATGTATGAATTATAAAGGTGAATATATATACACCTGTGCGTGTATGTATGAATAAATAAAGCGTATTAATTAATATGTGAAAGTGTTTAGATATCTAGAGGTGCGAGCATGTATGTATGTATGTATGTACATGTAGCCGTGCATGTACATGTAGGCATTCATGTACGCAAATAAGCGATGTGCACTTTGAACACACGAAGGAATATTTATTTGTTCGGCTGCTTGCTTTTCACAACACGTGGTATTAAACCACGGCTTAAACTATGCTTTTATTATATTGCTCATACTAGTTACTGATAGGCGCGAGCTACGCTCCACACTTTTATGCAAAGTGTGAACATTCAAATACCCGGTATTCCATTGTGTTCCGTTCGATTCACGCTGCAGCAAAGAGGCCGCGGAGGAAGAAGCAACTCTTTCTTACTTCTCGGGGCTCTTGGTGTTCTTCACCAAGTGCTTCAGGCGAGGCACACGCATCTCGCTTTATGAAGAAATATAAAAAAGGTGAAAGGATGAAGGGGACTGAGTGCGAGTTGGATGGGAAAATGACGGTGACTGAGGAGTGAGAGGCGGTACCAGCAGTGCCAGAGAGGGACACTCCCGGGGTGCGCTTCAGTGTGTGGGAAGAGGAAACGTCAGCAGTGGAAAGGCGTGAAGTGGTATCGATAGTATCAAAAAAGAAAAAAAACCTGAACAGAACACTGAAGCGGCCGAGCGCAGTGATCAGAAAGAGGAGGCACAAATAATGGAAGACACCCCTATTGCAGGTGATGGACATAACAGCGACTAGGAAGAGAAAATGATACATACATAAATAATACATACATAAATGAATAAATAATACAATTTTAAAAATGTTAAATAAATAGTCAGATAAATAAATACATAAAAGATTACGAGGTACAGAAGAGCAAAGAACCGGGCGAAGGAGAGAGATATGAGGAAGAGAGATAGGAAAGAAGGAAGAGAGGAATGGAGAGGAGGAGAAAAATGAGGAAAGGAAAAAGAAAACATGTGAATAGGGAGAATATAGTAGATAGATCATATATAAAAAAAAAGTGTGAGAAAAAGGAATTAGAGAAAAGAGAGGGAGTAAAAGACACGGAATAAGGAAAGAAATAAGAACAAATAAGAAAAGAGAGGGAGTTGGAGAAAGAGTAAAGGTAAGGAATAGAGGAGAGGAAAGAAGGAACAGATGCAGGAAGGAAGATAGGAATTAAATTAATATAAAACATAGATACATCAATGATAATATAAAGGGAATGAAAAAGTAAAGGGAAGGAAAGAAGAGGATAAGAGGAAGAGTAGAAGGAAGTGTGGGATGAAAGGCGAATGAAACACAGGATAATAAGACAGTTGTGGAGGAATAAAAACCAATAAAACGCTTTAGGGTTGTGAAGGAACGTCGCCACACACCAGCGCACGACGCCCATCAGAGCACCTAGCAGCGCCTTGCCACACAGCTGCCAACGTCAGCTCGCTGGAACTCAAAACTTTCCTCAAGTCGACGGTCTGTCACGCTTATCAATCAGTAGCACACTTAAGTCTGCGGCGTCTACTGGTGTGTGTCGAGTCTCAATAAGATCATATTTGATGGGTCATAATTCCTGAATACTGACAGCATCATTGTGCATTGTATCACTCCTGGCAAACTCACTCTTGATTATAAGAAGTTCGTTATGGTCTCGTTTTGAGGCTTGAGAGTTGTACTGTGTTATGATATGCTTGAAAACAATAAATGCAGAAGAAAATTGAAAAAAAAAAGTTTGTGAAAAGCATGAAGCTTTGAGGCACTCACCATAACGCTCAACTTGAACTTTGTGAGACACAAAGCTCTGTTCTTTATAGCATTTCATAATAGAATATTTAATTTTGCGTCTAATGTTACGCCTCCGACCTCGTTGAGAC
>NC_087162.1:17965447-18005447 GCF_035594125.1 Scylla paramamosain | reverse complement strand
GTCTCCTTGCTGCATCACCCGCCTGCAGTATGGCATCAAATTCCTCAGAGGAGCTGGACGTGTCTGTCGTGGCAATATTCCCGAAGAAAGATGCTGCGTGCGTATAGGTGGAGGCGCGCGGTCCGCCCCGTGCTGCATTGCTTGGGGCTGCGGGAAAGTCTTGTCCTTGTTCACTTCTTCCTTGTTGTCTGCTGTGTGGCGATCTGATCTCCTCCCTGCCCTCAAGCGTGGTGAGCAAGTCATATTCTTGTTGCCTTGTGGTGTGGTGTGGTGTGGTGTGGTGAGGTGTGGTGACTGGACCGTGTTCTTGTTCCCTTGTGGTTGGGAATAGTGATGGTGGCTCGTTCTTCCTTGTGGCTTGGTGTGGTGTGGTGCAGTATGTTGACTGTGCTGCGCTTTTTTTTTTTTTTGTCTTCTGGTGGCATACTTTGACCGGCTCCATGCTTTTCTTCCCTTTTGGTATGGTGTGGTGGGGTGATCCGGGCCGTAAACTTGCGGTGGGGTGGGGTGATCCGTAAACTTGATCTCTTCGCCAGGATCCATGGCTAAACGTTCGATGTGTGATGTCAGAACTTCCCTGTCAGGACTCCCCCTTTGTTGCTCCGCCTCGTAAATCAGCCTGTCAGTCCTCCCTCTTCCTCACTGAACCTCGACTGCTCGTTCATGAGATTGGTGAAGCATTTGCTGGTGTATACATGAAGAACCTCCATCACCTCTAGATCCTCACCCATGCACCCATACATTCCAAATTATGGGTATGTTTATTTCTTTGGTTATTATAAAGATAACAAGCATTTATCAAGTTACAGTAATTATAACATGGTAAGGTAATATTCGTAATTCAGTTCTTACATAAGTGTGTGTGTGTGTGTGTGTGTGTGTGTGTGTGTGTGTGTGTGTGTGTGTGTGTGTTTACGTAGCCAGTCAACGTACCTGCTGGACAGGCTATTAGATTAGTTAATTAGATTTGTAATTAGTAACTCCTTTCCTTCCTCCTCCTTTCCTCATTCATTACCTATACACCATCTTCTCAATCTCCTTTCCTCCTTCCTTTGATCACTTTACACTTTACATCACTCATTATTGTTTTTTTTTCCTTCTTCCCATGCATTCCATCACTCACTCTCTTCCCCTTTACTCATCCCTCCCTTTCCCTTCTTATCACATCCCATCATTCATCCCTCTCTCTTTACTTTCTTCCCATCCCATACATTCCATCACTCAATCGTTCCCTTTCCTATATATTCTACTTTCTTCCCATCCCATATATTCCATCACTCAATCGTTCCCCTTCCTATATATTCTACTTTCTTCCCATCCCATATATTCCATCACTCAATTGTTCCCCTTCCTATTTATTCTATCACTCATTCCCTTCCCATTTAACTCATTCCTTCCTTGCTTCCTCTCCCCACACAATCTATGACTTATTCCCTTTATCCTCCTTCCCCTTCTCATACATTCCATCACGCACTCCCTCCTCTTTACTCATTCCTTCTTTCCCCTTCCCATATTTTACCCTTTACTCCCACCTTCGCTTTCTTACACATCCCATCATGCATTCCCTCCCCTTTACGCATCCGTGTCTTCCCCTCCTTTAAACATTCTATCATTCTTTTCCTTCCTCCCCCTCCTCCTTGCCATTCTCCCTCCTCCCATCCGCCCCGTCTCCCGTCACCTCATCCTCCCCAGTCACCCCAGTCTGGACAGGTGCCGCCAGATTAAGGCAAAACTTCCACCCACAACTTCTCTTCGCATCCTCGCCACTTTATTTTCACCAACTTTGTGGAATTGTGATGGCTCTTGTGTCTGGCGCCACTTTCACCCTCATAGCTCGACACACTGCCGTCCTTCTGTCTTCACTGACCCTCCTTCCTCTTTTGAGTCATGTTCTCCTCAGATTTGTTGTTGTTCTTTATTTATCTATTTATTTATTTATTTTATTTATTTTTATATATTTATTTATTTATTTATCTATTTATTTATTTATTTTTGGTATCTGAGGACACGAGAGCTTGGTAACACTGCCACTGACTGATGGTCTTACTAGCTGATTGTTCTGTGTGTCTTGTTATGAAAAGTGCGGTAAATTAACCTTGTATTTCCATTGCAACTGCATTATAACAACCGGATTATGCGAATATGAATAATCTGATGTCTAACGATCAAATAATGGTGTTGACAGGAATAGAGGCAATTTTCCGCACGTTTTAAACCAAGACGAAGACACATGAGCGAATGGAAGCATCAGTCAGTGGCAGCGTTCCTTTCGTGTCCTCCAGTGGCAGAATTACCGAGACAAACTTGGGGAAACAGAGTGGGAGTAGTGCCTAGATCAGCAGGCACCCTCGTTAGAGACCGGCAAGTTTTCCGGTATCTGTCCTTCTTATGTAGTCCAATGTATTCCTCCTCCTCCTCCTCCTCCTCCTCCTCCTCCTCCTCCTCCTCCTCCTCCTCCTCCTCTTCCTTCTACTCCACCTTTCCCTCTTCTTCCTGCCTCTCAAATTATCGTCATTTTTCCATTCTCTCTCTCTCTCTCTCTCTCTCTCTCTCTCTCTCTCTCTCTCTCTCTCTCTCTCTCTCTCTCTCTCTCTCTCTCTCTCTCTCTCTCTCTCTCTCTCTCTCTCTCTCTCTCTAACTATCTATCTATCTATCTATCTATCTATCTATCTATCTATCTATCTATCTATCTATCTATCTATCTATCTATCTATCTATCTATCTATCTATATATATATATATATATATATATATATATATATATATATATATATATATATATATATATATATATATATATATATATATATATATATATATATATATATATTCTGTCTATCTACTTGTCTATTTCTTTATCTGTGTGCGTGGGCCAGTTTGTAAAAGGTCGTGAGGGTCGTCGTGTAAATCTAACAAGGAAGGAGGTTGTCAGGCCTTTGTCGCCCGGGTCAGGGTCATCAAGGAGGAGGAGGAGGAGGAGAAGGAGAAGGAGGAAGAGGAGGACTTCTTTAGACTACTCCCAAAGGGGCATGTGTCCTAAGAGAAAGAGAGGGGAGGAGGAAGAAGAGGAGGAGGAGGAGGAGGAGGAGGAGGAGGAGGAGGAGGAGAAGGAGGAGGAGGAGGAGGAGGAGATACCATTAACAACAAATAAGGAAGACAAAATAAAAAAAAAAAGTCAGTCTATAAAAAAAATATCGAAAAGAAGTTGGAGGAGGAGGAAGAAAAGACGAAGAAGAAAAGAAGAAAAAGAAAAGAAAAACAAGAAAAGAAAAGAAAAGAAAAAAGAAAGGGAAAGAGGAAGAAGAGGAAGAGGAAGAGGAAGAGGACCTTGAAGAAGACGAGGAGTACGAAGAAATACTATTAAGACAAAGAAAACATCAACAGCAGCAACAATAACAACAACAGTAAATAAGGAGGCCAAATTTAAAAAAATAGATAAATAAAGTAGAGGAGAGCATTACTTAAGACCACTTACGGAGAACAGGAACCAGGAGACGTCTCAGTATGTCAAGACAGAATCAACCAAACGACATACTGGTAGTATTGGGAGTGTTAGAGAGAGTAACGTAAGTGTTCTCGCTTACTCCTTCCAGTAGTATATCGTCAGAAAACAATTAAAAGAAACGAGGGGAAGGAAAAGGATAAGAAAAAGGAACCAGAGAGTAAAAGTCAAAACAAATGGAGGAGGAAGAGGTGAAGAATAAAGAGTTAGATGAGTAGTAGTGATAAGAAGATTAGGAGGAAGGGAAAGAACATGACGAAGCCAACTTTACATAAACTAACCATTGAAAGAAACAAGAGAAGGAAAAGGAGGAGTCTGACAGTAAAAATAGAAAGAAATGGAGGAGGAAGAGTTAGAAGGTAAAAAAATTAAATGGGTTGTAATGGTAGAAAGATCATTAATAAGAGAAAGAACATGATTAAACCAAGATTATAAAAAAACTAACACCAGAAGAGATGAAGCGAGACATGAACACAAAGAAAGTGAAGAATAAAACAAGTGAAATAAGTAACAACACTTTTAACACGAGAATGAAAAAGCAAAAGGTATAAGCCAAAAGTATAAAAATAAGACTCGGAGGGAAACGAAAAAAAATAAGTACGAGAAGGAGGACGAGGAAAGGAAAACGAAGGAGTGGGAAGGAGAAAATGCTTGATTTTTTCCTGTGTATCAGAGGGATTTTCATATCGCGTCCCCGGCACTCAGGTACGATTGGAATTGTGCCATTGACAGAGATCCTGACAGTGGTGAGGAAGGGAGGGAGGGGGAAGGAGAGGGGGACAGGACAGACAGGAAACAGAGAGAGGAAGGTCATCCAGCGCAGGTTAAAAGAGGAAAGGAAATGGAGAAGAAGAATCCGGGGTCAGAGGGTATAGAAAACGAGGAAGAGGAGGGAAGGGGAGGGAGGGAGGGAGAGAGAGAGAAAGTAAGAAATGAGGCAGGTAGGAGAGAATAGATGGGAGGTAAGAGAGGGAAGATGGAAGATGGGTGGGAGGGAGGGAGGAGGAGTAAATAGAGGAAAGAGGCTAAAGAGGATGGAGAGGGGGGATAGTGAAGGAGAGATGGAAGAAAGAGAAAGGAAGAGTAGCGAGAGGTGAGTGGTGGAGGGAAGGGGGGTAGAGAGAGGAAAGGCGTAGTGAGAGGTGAATAGTGGAAGGGAGAGGGATAAAGACACTGGAGGGAGTGACAGGGTTCAAAGGAAGGCCGGCAGCAGTGTCGTCTCGTATATGTTTAGTACCTTTTGTTAATGAACATGTACACAGTAAATTTGACGATGAAGGCAGAGAAAGAGTGAAGGAATTAACTAGTGAGTGATAATGAGAGTACGATTTATTTTATCCTCTATTGTCATACGCACTTTCCTCTTTTTGTGTTTCTTGCCATATCTTTATCATCCTCCTCCTTTGCAATAAGAAATGTAGTGACAGCACCTAATGGACACTCGAAAAGTTATTCCTTCCACATGATCACACATCAGGACCACACTTAGTGACTAGGAGTACAAAGGTCCCAGAATGATCTAGGGACTTGGTAAAGATTTATCTCGCCTTCACATCAATTCCGCATGTTCCTGTGAAGTGCCCAAGAGAAGCACGACAATACTGCTTTCCTCTGGTCTTATTTTTTTTTTTTTTTTTTTCTCTTGAACTTTCATACCATCTTACGCAGCTTACATGAGAGAGTCGCCCGAGAGGATGTAGTCACTATAGGATCACAGAGAATTAGGCGCGATGAACTTGTAAACGGTAAAGGCTTAAGCAAATAAACCACACAAGTGAAAATAGGTCAATGCGACCTATTTTCACACACACACACACACACACACACACACACACACACACACACACACACACACACACACACACACACACACACACACACACACACACACACGAGCATTACAGCAACACGTCTTATCATTACAAAACAAGGCGCACATTTCACTCCCTCCTTGTGTGGACGGGACTCAGGTGATGTGTGGCATTGTAGAGTGAAGTGAGGGTGTGGGAGTAGTGCAAAAAAACATTTATTCTCCATTCACGAGAGAGAGAGAGAGAGAGAGAGAGAGAGAGAGAGAGAGAGAGAGAGAGAGAGAGAGAGAGAGAGAGAGAGAGAGAGAGAGAGAGACCCTTGTAACACGTAATCATTGTTGAACGATACCCTTGTTCCCTCACTTGTATGTTTTGCTGTTACTATACGAAGCGAAATTTAAAGTTACCTTTTGACTTGCACTGGCTCCCTTTTGTGGTTAAAATTGCTTTTGCTATTTTCACTATTTTCACCACTGTGTTAGGGCGGGACAGCTATATAGGTACGTGAGTCATCATAGTGACACTTACCCATTGTTGTATGCGTACAGGCAGTTACGTAGTGAGTGTTACTCCAGTGTTGGGATTATCCGGATCTTTGTTACTGCCGTACCCTTACTGCACTGAGGTCATTATTTCTCTTGTATTCAACTTAGGGCTACTAGTTAGTTCTGAGTTCCTTCGCTCCTCCTTAACGTAACAGATTCTCAGTTCTCAGTGCTGTTCACGTCTCTCAAGAAATTAGGGTAATCCGGATCTTGTGTCAGTGCCGCAACTCTGCATTTCCTCTTTCAAGTCTCGTAGTGACAGTACTCGTGAGTGTCTTTTGCTTAAGTATAACTTGGGGAATTTTCCAGGATTATCTGAATTATCACTGCCAAACTCTTTTGTTTATGCTAATCACTCACCTCATTATCTCTTCTCCCTCTTTCCATCACTATGTTTTCCGCTAGTTTTGATATTGATGAATTCTGTGAAAATCTTTCCAGTGCTAAGCTGAAGGGTCAGAATATTAAGAAGGATGATTGGAAGGCCATAGCCAAGCACTTTAACATCCAAATCTCACATCAAATGACTAAAGAAGTAATAAAAAATGTGGTGATAAAAGAGCTAGTGAACCAAATTATTGTAGATGTAGCCTTGGCTGACAGGTTAACCCCAATGAGCTTAGCTCGTGGTGAACCTTCTTATGCGAGCAAACCTCTCGGTGATCAATCCCTTCCCATAGAAAGGACTGTCGATCCCTTGGAACTGGAAAAGCTGAAGTTTGAGTACCATTTAAAAATGAAACAGATGCAATTAGAGCAAGAAGGCAAATTAAAGGAACAACAGACGCAATTAGAACAGTAGCAATTAGAGCAAAAAGTCAAATTAAAGGAGTTGCAATTAAGAGAAATGGAGGCACGAAATGATTCACAATTCAAACAAAAAAAAAATGGACCTAAAAGAGAAAATGACTGCCTTTAATTCAGCTAGTGTTTCTTTATTGGTACCGACTTTTGACGGGTCAGACATAAATAGTTCATTCCTGGATTCAGTGGCCCACGTTTCCTCCTGGATATAGCTGCCAACTCTCCCAAGGACATCGCACCACTCCCCTGCCTGTCTATGAGTATAGTGTGCACCATGTTTTCCCCGCGTGTCTCACAGTGTTAGGACTAGCTTTTAGTCTTAAGGGTGCGCTTTTTCCCTGTGTTTTTGTGTGTTATTATTTCAGTGTTTATTTATGTTTAGGTTGGTGGTGGGTTTACTTTTATTGTGCATTTGTGTGTTATTGTTTCCATGTGTCTTTGTTTGTGTTATTAAAATCATGTAAGGGTGACAGTTTTTACTACCCCGCACCAAGCTTGTTCGAACTGTTAACCTTATCCCCTTACAACTTCCTTCCCTTTATTGTTGCGTGTGTTGGGCTCCTTCACGTTAATCTTCTACTTAAACTCCACGGTCCAACCCTCACTCGTAACAATTGGCTCTCATTCACCCTCTGAGTGAGTGAGTGAGTGAGTGAGTGAGTGAGTGAGTGAGTGAGTGAGTGATTTTGTGTGTGTGTGTGTGTGTGTGTGTGTGTGTGTGTGTGTGTGTGTGTGTGTGTGTGTGTGTGTGTGTGTGTGTGTGTGTGTGTGTGTGTATGAGTGTCATAGAAATAATCTTGGATGCTTTCCACCTCGACTCCTGGTCCACTCACACATTGCGATGCTTGCACATTGAAGCTACCCCACTTTACAGTGACATTATATAATTAAACAGTGACTTATCTCACTATTTTTGACAGAATACAAAAATGCAACACGAGAACAACATAAGCAAATTAACTCGTTATTGTTTTCAAGACTTACATCTTTACATCACTGCGCTGCTTCGATTCACAAGATGCAAGAAAATCAGAATAAAAATTAATTCCTCTTCTTGTTCTCCTTTCGGCTGCTGCCATTAGAGGTCACCACAGCGGGTCATACTTCTCCAATACACTCCGTCTTTTCTTTGTCACACCCAACACTTTCATGTCTTCCTCCACTGCCTCTATAAATTTCCTCTTTGGTCTTCCTCTCTTCTTCTCCTGCCGGGTAGATCCATTTCCAGCAAAAAAAAAATAACATTTCCTTTATTTTTACATTGGCTTTAGTCTATATTTATGAATATTTCGTGTCACCTTACTTGTCCTTGGTGAAACTGGCAACATCGTATTTCTGTTTCTGGAAATACAATTTTGATTACGTTTATCACTGCCTGTTCAAAATCTGTATGAACTGACCTAGGATTCAAGTTACAGTTTCTCTCTGTGTTTCTATAGTTCTGTGGCACAAGTCACTGCAGCACTTTTCTCTCTTATTGGGTAGTAGCTCGTAGACCAGAGATATGCAGATACTTTTCTCACAAACGCGAATCGTATAAAGATGGAAGAAGAATTTAGGACATACAAAGTTCATCCACGAAAAATATCTTGTATTTTATTTCATTGTAAAGTTGTTCTAGGTTTGTGTAGCCAAGGTGGAAAATATGGCCATACCTTCTCCACATGATTTACAATTAAAAAGTTTATTCTTTGTTCGGTTTCACTCAATTTTCTGCAAGAAACACCAACACATCATCTCAGTTTTTAGGTAGGACTGGGAATTATTTCTTTCCTTCTCTGTATTGTGTAAGGGAAACGTTTCTCAAGATTTTTGGTTCAAGTTGACTGTCACTAAAATCGACAAATTCTTTTCTAATCACCTTTCAACTTGCACTCTCAGCTGTTGTGTTTTCATTTCCTTATTTTCTCTTGCATGGTTATGCTAAGTCGTAGCTTTTATGGTTGCTTTTCTCTTGTCATCAGTCCTAACATCTGGTTATGTTGCTTGTACACCTCTATGCAATATCACCATTTTTCAATATCACATCATCTCGATAGCTGTACGGCCACCTACGTAGCCTCCATAATTCGAAACTAATTCGAAACGTGCTTCACCACCATACGTAACGAGGTAACTAACTGATCGTTCGTGTGTTCAACATGACATTAATTTCAATAACAATTATGGCGCTCTTGCCTTGATTTGATTTCCCACAAATGATGATTTCATGTAGATCCTCATATATTGTCGCCCAAATGAGAGCAGAACAAATCGAATATTCCGCCCAAATGAAATGTGTCCCACGTCGAACAGGTCAAGTCAGGGTAGGTCCATTCAGTTTAGGTGAGGTTAAGTTGGCTTCACTAATATTAGTTCCTTATTTTTTTTTTTTATCCTTTTTCTTCTTCTTTTTCTTATTCTTCTTTTTTCCATTTTTATCGTTCTTTTTATTTAATTTCTCTGCTTCTTCTTCTTTTGCTTCTTCTTTTGCTTCTTCTTCTTTTGCTTCTTCTTCTTCTTCTTCTTCTTCTTCTTCTTTTTCTTCTGCTTCTGCTTCTGCTTCTGCTTCTTCTTCTTCTTCTTCTTCTTCTTCTTCTTCTTCTTCTTCTTCTTTTTGCTTCTTCTTCTTCTTCTTCTTCTTCTTTTGCTTCTTCTTCTTCTTCTTCTGCTTTTGCTTCTTCTTCTTCTTTTGCTTCTTCTTCTTCTTCTTTTGCTTCTTTTACTTCTTCTTCTTCTTCTTCTTTTGCTTCTTCTTCTTCTTCTTCTTCTTCTTCTTCTTCTTCTTCTTCTTCTTTTGCTTCTTCTTCTTCTTCTTTTGCTTCTTCTTCTTCTTTTGCTTCTTCTTCTTCTTGTTTTGCTTCTTTTGCTTCTTCTTCTTCTTCTTCTTCTTCTTCTTCTTCTTCTTCTTCTTCTTCTTCTTCTTCTTCTTCTTCTTCTTCTTCTTCTTCTTTTGCTTCTTCTTCTTTTGCTTCTTCTTCTTCTTCTTCTTCTATTTCTTCTTCTTCTTCTTCTTCTTCTTCTATTTCTTCTTCTTCTTCTTCTTTTGCTTCTTCTTCTTCTTCTTCTTCTGCTTCTGCTTCTTCTGCTTCTTCTTCTTCTTCTGCTTCTGCTTCTGCTTCTGCTTCTGCTTCTGCTTCTGCTGCTGCTGCTGCTGCTGCTGCTGCTGCTGCTGCTGCTGCATTTTTAATTCTTCATTTTTAATTTATCTGTATTCTTAATTAGTGGTATTTCGTATTCCTCTTAATACTCTTGAATTATTTTCTTGCCCGTGATGCAAGAGTATGAAGAGAAATAAGAAATCGCTTTCTTCCAGCTCCTGCTGGTGGTGGTGGTGGTGGTCTGGCAATACTTGTTCTGCTTGGGAAGTCTTTTCAGTAGTAGTTCTCTTTTCGCTGCCAATATCACGTTTTGTTTGGTATTTTTTTCTTCTCGTTACAGTGAGAGGTAGTTGTGGGTGGGGAGGGGCTTTCGCTTTATTGTCCTACTGTCCTACATCTCTTAGTTGAGCTAAGGTAGTGTAGGACATTACAAACAGCTTGGTAAGGGTTACCATTTATAGTGGTGGTTGTTATTCTTTTGTGTTGCTTTGTGTTTGTGTTCCTCCTCCTCCTCTTCGTCCTCCTCTTCGTCTTCTTCTTCTTCCTCCTCCTCCTCCTCCTCCTCCTCCTCCTCCTCCTCCTCCTCCTCCTCCTCCTCCCCATCATTCACATATATCCAGGGAAGGGCTGCGGGCTGCCAGGGAAAACAGACTTGGGTCGCGTTGCGTAAGCTGTTGATATGTGGAGAAGAGAGCCGTTCACCTCCCGTGCCCTCTTCCTGGCGATCCAGCTGCTGATGGGGGGAGATAAACACATTGTCCCAGTTTTTTCCTTGGATTTGTACATATCAGTTTCTCTCTGTCTCTATTATCTATTTTGATGTTGTTTTATGGAAGAAGACATATGGCCAAGAACAACTAAGGCTGATGAAACACACACACAAAAAAAGAACGAAAAAAAATAAAAAGCTGACTAAGAAGTAGACCATAATGGAGACAGTTACAAGGCAGGTCCAGAAATATATGGATATGATCGATGTTTTTCTTCTTCTCTTTATTATTATTATTATTATTATTATTATTATTATTATTATTATTATTATTATTATCATTGCTGTTGTTGGTGGTGTTGTTATTATTCGTTCTCTTTCCTTTCTTCACATTATTGCATTTGTTTATACGAGTATTTCATTATCTTTTTATGTCCGGTTTCTTTATTTGATTATAATTTATTTTTTTAATGACGGTGCATTTTTTTTTTTTGAGTGGTACATTTTTTCCCTTTTTTAAATACACTAATTTGTATTTTTTTTTTAGGTGTTTTTTTTTTTTCAATTTAATCTATATTTCTATTCTGATTCATCCATACACATTTTCATTCTAATTAACAGGAAAAGCTATTTGTTGACAGACCACTTTCACTATCCTCCCTATCCCTTACCTCCATCACGGTTAAGGCAGGGGAACATAAGAATATAAGAAAATAAAGGAAGGTGGAAGAAGCCATCAGGCCTACACGTGGCAGTCCCTGTATGAAACATACCTACCTATTTCTATCATCCCCATCTATAAATTTGTCTAATAGATATTTTAGACGTGTATAGAACATTCGTGAGGGTGGAGATGGCTGTGGCTTGTGGCAGAATGTGCACCTGTAATGTTTTAGGTTAGATTAGGTTAGGTTACCTTAGGTCATTATCAAATAGGACTAGATTAATTAACACCGATGACACTCTGGGCGGCGAAACCACGCGGCCGCGCCGAGCGGCTTCGCTGCATTTGCGGTAACACACACAAACAAATGAGAGGTGTCACACTAGCCGCGCTGCGGTGCGGTGCCGCTCAACACGGCATCATGCTGCAGCAGGACCGTCCTGTCGCGCTTCCTGCCCCCAGTGACGACAAGGCACACACAGTTCTATGCACGTGATCATACTGGGTGGCCCCGCCGAGCAGTACTCAAGTTGCTATGCCCACACCGCACGGTGTAACGTATTAATGATCAGGTGTCACTGCCGCGTGGTTTCACTGCCCAGTGTGACACCGGCCTCAGCCTACCTGTGCCTAGTGGAAAGATAATTAGGCTTAACTATGCTTACTAAAAAGTTGATGAAATAACACACACACACACACACACAAAAGTAATTAAAAGTACATTATGAATACTTTGTACATTTGCATACATGTTGTGTGGATGCATTGAACTGTAAATACATATACATACATACAGATAATTAATTTATTTTAGTGAGGTAATAATAATAATAGTTATTATTATTATTATTACTATTACTATTATTATTGTTGTTATTATTATTATTATTATTATTATTATTATTATTATTATTATTATTATTATTATTATTATTATTGTTATTATTATAATGAAAAGAACACCCCATTCCTCCAGTAACTCGTTCAGTCATCAAGCAAGGGACGCCTGACACTTTTGCGGGATGCGGGGCGTGTGTCGGGGAGGACTGGGCGCCTGGGAACGGCTGTGCCGCTGACTCACCCAGCCACTCTAAGTGGGGAGAATAGACATAGAGCATGGAGAGAAAATACGCCTTTCCGTATGTCCATATATCACACAACAGTATAAACAGTATACGAGTCACCGTGCAATACGGTCACGACACAAAGGTAGGCGACAGTCAGTCTGTCACACGCTCAACTCGCTTTCCCTTTCTCTGGTTCACTTGTCTTGTCGTGTCGTCGTCTCGGTACTTTTTCTCTGTCATCAGTGCTACAGAGTGCTTCAAACCCTGTCTGGATGTTGATGAAGTGATTGGTGAGGTCAGCAAGTGAAGGGGGGGAGGTTCAGTGGACACTGATCCCGCAGGTTGGACACCCACACACAGTCCCTCAGGCAGGGTTCAAGTGGGTGTGAAACTCTGAATCACTCACTGCACAAAGGCAACACCGTCTCTTTTCCTCCGGTGTGGCATGGCCGATCTGCCACCCGCAGGAATAACCGAACCGTATCCACGAACGTACCACTTCACACCGCCTTGACAATTCCCGGTTGGCTTGGTGACCGCCGCCCTCATCCACCTCACTGAACCACCTCACGCTGACACTCCCTCCATCCCAGGCTGGCCGCACGTGTCGTTGTCGGCGTGTCTCCACCTCTCGCTGCACCCTGTTCCTCAGCTATCTCAGGTTCTGAGAATGTCAAGGTTCACCTCTAGTGCCTGGGCGCCGTGCATGACAGGGTGTTGGCCATGTTATTCCCTACGATTCCCACATGGGAGGGAACTCAGTTGATGGTGACTGTCCAGCCCGTGGCCTGTATGGCTCCTGGTGTTGTGCAACTGTTGCGTGTTAAGTATAGATCGTTCTTGTGATGTGTGTGTATATAGGGATCTGATGGCAGCCATAGAATCTGTATGTAAGTATGAAGACAGTGTGTGTGAGGTGTGGCTTGGTGTTCGGCGGTGGTGCTGACGGTGGCGGCGGCGGCGACGGCTGCGGCTTGGTGCTTGTCGCCCTCCCTCACGTAGCAGACGTTAACCTCGCCACGTGTTCCGCCACTCGGGCCTGCTGAGCCGTCAGTGTAGTACACGGTGGTGTGTGGGCCCTACGACCCTACACGTCCTGTATGGTTTGCAGGCCTTGCTGCCGCAGCTCCGCCGGAACACAGTCCTGCTCCCTACCTTGACACGGGGTCACGATTGTCCTCAATGGCAACCACATCCAGGAAGGTCGCCTGAGCGTCGCCCGGATAACAGTGGCACCCCGCACGATCCACCAGCAGACTCTGGGATCCCGTAGGTTGCTTGCCACTGTTGATCCACTCCCCGTGGCCCCGCTGCCTCTAATGGTGGAGAAGAAGAGCTGCGGAGACCTGGTCTGAATGGTCAGGATTCATGCGGGTCATAATGGTGAATATCGCTGTCGTGTATTTGATGCGCTCACCAAGTGAAGGCATTGGTATTTCTGCTCACATGTTTTCTGTCCTGGTTCACTTGGGCGCAGCCAGCACAGGTCTCAGGGCGTCATTCTGGATGGCCTCCAGCATTCTGGTGTCTTTATCACCACCACCACCACCATCATCATCATCACCATCACCATCTCTGTTATGGTCATCATAATCACCATCATTATCACTCATCACCATCACAACATCTTTCATCTTTCACCTACATCATGATCACTAGTACCACCACCATTACTACAACATGTATCACCACCATCATCACAGCATTCTCCATTCGTAATCCTCACCTTCCCTGTCACCATCACCATCACCGCACTCATCAGTTATTCTCATCCTCACCTTCATTGTCACCATTATCACTGTACCTTTTATCCTTTACATCCCTCACCATCACTTGTTTCATTATTATCACCATCTTATCTGTACCTCTATCATTCTCACCATCAGAAGCATTGTTATTCAACCAGAGAGAGAGAGAGAGAGAGAGAGAGAGAGAGAGAGAGAGAGAGAGAAAGAGAGAGAGAGAGCTCCGTCGTCCTTCAACTGCTCAATAACCCACGGAACCCATTCAAGTGTATCGTAGACCCAGAAAACACACACACACACACACACACACACACACACACACACACACACACATTCTCTCTCTCTCTCTCTCTCTCTCTCTCTCTCTCTCTCTCTCTCTCTCTCTCTCTCTCTCTCTCTCTCTCTCTCTCTCTCTCTCTCTCTCTCTCTCTCTCTCTCTCTCTCTCTGTCTCAAAAATATAGCGTACAATGCTACCTAGACAGACATTCCCAGATAGATAAGATAGGCGATAATAATAATAAACATAAACAAAATAATAAACATAAGCAAAGACATTTTCAGAAGCTCCGGTACAAATACGTTTTAGTGAATAAAACATAACATAAAAAAAAAACAATGAAACGCCTCGCTCACCTGCCTGGGAACGAAAAAACAAACAAAACAAAGAAAACAACGTAAATTCTTCCAAGTTATTCTCGTTCCGCTGAGTATCGACACAGCACTCATGGATGCATATTACTACTGCAACAGCACATGAGGAAGTGACTCATCGGAGCAAAGAAAGAGCACCTTAACTCGCTCAAAAATTAAGGTCTTGTAGAGTCTGAAAAATGACCAACAAAACGTGTACCTCTTTTTTTTTTTTTTTTTTTGCCGTACTTTATTAAAAAGTGTCTGGTATTACAGCTACATGTGAAGGGTTGATAAGAAGTGAAGTATGAGATATGTGTGTGTGCACTTGTTTATATTGCAGATTAAATATGAATATACATATGTGTAAGCACTTGGAACAGTAGAAAAAGAGAATTGAGGAGGAGGAGGAGGAGGAGGAGGACGAGTAGGAATAAGAAGAGGAGGAGGAGAAGGAATAAGAGGAGGAGGAGGAGGAGGAGGACGAAAAGAAAGAATATGAAGAAGAGAAAAAGGAAGAGGAAGAAGACGACGAGGAGGCTAACAAAAAGTAACAGAAACAAGAACAACAACAAGAACAAGAACAAGGAGGAGGAGGAGGACGAGGAATACTAAAAGGAAGACAGATTACCGAGGGAAACAACAATATCATTTCTCACAAAATTCTTCTCGACTTTCAAGTATGAATTTATAGAAAAAACGACGCGAGAAAAAGTTGTGAAGCGGCGAATTAAATGTCTCTCCACACACCGGGTGGCAGAGGCGGCAGCCCGTCGCGTGCACCACAAGGCGGCGAGGGAAGAAAACTTTGATTACTTGTTCTCCACCTCCCTTCCAATTTATACGCTAGATTGAAAGTTAGAAAGTTCCAGATCGAAGAAAAGTGATTATGATGACGGTAACTGTGATGATAATAATAATGATAATGGTAATGATAATAATAACGATAATAATAATAATAATAATAATAATAATAATAATAATAATAATAATAATGATAATAATAATAATAATAACAATAATAATAATAATAATAATAATAAGATATATGTAAGAGAGAGAGAGAGAGAGAGAGAGAGAGAATTATTCTGTTTTTAGTATTATTATTATGATTATCATTATCACTATTCTTATTCATCACCTACTTATTTAACTCATTTAAGACGCTTCCTGCCCCTCTTTCATTTTAGAGGGATCTCTGTGTGGCGTCTCACGAGCGCCTTAGTCAGTTGCAGCTCGCCTCTGGCCTAGCCGGTCATGGCTCTACGTGTCTGTATACAGTTTACCTAAATATATTAAAACTAGTCTACGGAGTGTTTCTTTTGACTCCTGAGAACTCTTTGACAGTGCGGCCATGCCTCACGATACATAATTTGGTGGCAGTGGTAGGATACGAATCCACACCTCCAAAGAGACTGGTGCTTCCTGTGGCTGCCTCGTGTTGTGCCTTGTTCCGTACCCCACGCACTGAACTAATCGTGCTGCCAGCAACCTCGCCGTTCCAGCCTTTTTTGTTGCCTTGGCCTTTCTTCTCCTATCTGCTGCCTTGTAGTTTCTAATTTGACTGCACTGAAGTTTCTTGGGAGCTTTCTCTGCTGCCGTCCCTGGCCGCTTGTTCCCGACCCGCCGCCACTTAGCCACGTGCTTTGCCTTCTCTGGCCGCCCTGCACCGCCACCTGGCTTCCACTCTGGGCTTCCTGCTACCACACTGTCTGCTTACTGCTGTTCCTGTATATGCTGAGCGCCTTTTGGACTTCCCCTCCGTTCATCCTACACGACTTCTGGGCTCTGGTCAAGCTTCGTCTCCTGTTGCTCCCCTGCCCGCTGTGTTCATGCCTCCTGTTAAGCCAGGATTGTGTTTTTTCTTTGTGCTGTCCTACATTATTATTATTATTATTTTTTTTCTGCAGGATTGATATTTCTGTGAATTTTTGTGTGTATCATCTTTGCTATGATGTCATTGTTTATGTCCTGCCTCTTGTGACTTACACAGATAAGCACACTTTACACATTTATACACATCTCATGATGTTATTATTTGTGTCTTGTTCAGATAGTACACACATACAATTATTTATTTTTCTATTGATGTGACCTACGTGTCACCCAGAGTGAATTGCGTCACCCATTATTTTATGATTTCTTTGCTGCAAGGCCGCAGCTGAGGTGTGGCCGAGCAGTATCATTGTATGTATATATAAGTTCATTTTTCTTTTTATTACCATTATGATTATTATCGTTATTACTATTCTTATTTATCATTTACTCATCTTATTAATTTAAGACGCTTTTCGTCCCCCTTTTGGCATTTCTGCATGGCGTCTCCCGCTTGCCTTAGCCAGTAATAGCTTGCCTACTCGTACGTGTTTGTATACAGTTTACCTGATTATATTGAAGGTGGTCTACGCAGCGTTTCTTTTGATTCCAGAGAATATTTGGGCAGTACGGCAGTGCCTTCCTGTACAAGAGAGAGAGAGAGAGAGAGAGAGAGAGAGAGAGAGAGAGAGAGAGAGAGAGAGAGAGAGAGAGAGAGAGAGAGAGAGAGAGAATAATGAGGACGATGACGGAAAAAATGAAAAGATAGAAGAAGAAGAGAAAGAAGGAAAACAACAACAACAACGTTAAACACCCTTACCCACCATATTATCTTCACTAATCCCCAAAGGAAATTACTATTAACCAGGGCATAAAATATAAGGCGTCAAAACACCACCACCCAAACTTTGCTAATCATGTACGTAACAGACACCGTAGAGGAGGAGGAAGAGAAAACGTACAACATCACGGTAGTAGATTGCAGGTTCCGGAACTTTGATTATGTTCACCTCAACTTTCCCTCCACGCCAGAGTTTGGGCCAACAAGAAGTACTGAAGCAAGTGACGAACACCTGCTAATACAAACAAGCTGCGTGTTCTTGGCCACATTGGAGCGAAGAGTTACAGGGGAAGAGTTGTAATGATGGTGGTGGTGGTGGTGGTGGTGGTGATAGTCATGTGGTGATAGCAGTAGTTAAGGTCAACCATTTCGAGTTATACGGAACTACTGTTGCCACCAATTCGTCAGTCCGAGAGATCTTGCTAATTTAGATTAACCTTGACACTCTTATAGCTTCTTCTCAAACTTACCTCATTATCTTGATATTTAGAGTACCGTTATAAAGAAAATGTAACCAGAAGAGAGAGAGAGAGAGAGAGAGAGAGAGAGAGAGAGAGAGAGAGAGAGAGAGAGAGAGAGAGAGAGAGAGAGAGAGAGAGAGAGAAAATAGGAGTCTAATTTTGTCTACTAACCTAATAAAGCTATTCTAGAGACAACAGGACAAAACTGAGTCTGAAAAGTTGTAGGTTATCAGGAGAAAAAAAATATTTAGCAGTGAAAGATTTAATTAATAACCTGGTGTGGCGCAATTTGAGACCAGCTACATACAAACCCAAAAGCAGTGATCGAGTAAACCACGAAAAAGTAGTGAGGCAGCTAACAAACAGACCTGAGTGTACATGGTTTTCACACAATTTCAAAAGTAGTAGTAACCAAACCTCCCCCGAGACCGCAGTTTTATTTCTGACCAGTGAAAAGTCGTACCTAGACCAACTAACAGCTTAATTGACTGGTGCTAGAGTAGAGTACCTACATAACAATTTCAAGAACAGCGATCAAGTAAACCAAAACCACCCTTCAGTTTTATTCCAGACCTGTAAAATCGCGTACCTAGACTAATTAGCGTGTCATAGCTAATCAGATAAAAAACACAATACATACTAGAGGACAAAGTAAGGTGGGAAGGAAGAGAAACACTAAATCGCGTTGGTATCGGGAACCTGAAGGAGGCGCCGAACACTGTGGCACTAAACTAAGGCCTCCTCAAAGACTGGGAAGCGCCATAAGTCACAACAGAGAGAGAGAGAGAGAGAGAGAGAGAGAGAGAGAGAGAGAGAGAGAGAGAGAGAGAGAGAGAGAGAGAGATGTAGGAGGAGGAGGAGTAGAAGAGAAGGAAAAGGAAGAAGAGTGAGAAAAGGTATAGGGGGATGAGGATTACTTGAAGGAGGAAAAGTAGAAGCGAAGAAAGATGAAGAAAAGGAGAAGGAATAAGGAAAAGGTAAGGGAAAATGAGGATAACTAAAAGAGGAGAAATAAAAACAGAGAAAGAGGAAAGGAAGAGGATGAGGAGGAATAAGAAAAGGTAAAGGAGGATGATGATAACTAAAAGAGGAGGAATATAAACAGAGAAAAGGGTAGGGAAGAGGAATAAGAAAAGATGGCGAGGACTACTAAATAAAGAATGAAGAGCAAAAGAGAAAAGTAAAGAAAGAGAAGGAGAAGTAAGAGAAGACGATGGAAGACGAGGAATATAAAGAAAGAACTGGGATTGGAGGTAGAGGAAGAGGAAGAGGAGGAGGAGGAGGAGTAAGAAAAGGTGACGGAGGACGAGGAGCACGAGGAGAAAACAGATGAAACAGCAGGAAAAGAGAAAGAGGATTAAGAGGTAATACAAACGAGCGATACAAATGAAGAAGGGAAAGGGGAAAGAGAAAAAGGAAGAAAGTAAGAGGAGGTGACAGAGGACGAGGATTTCAAAGGAAGTGAGGAGTGGAATTAGAGAAAGAGGAAGAGGAGTAAAAGAAGGTGATGGAGGGTGAAGGACACAAAGGAAGAACAAGCAACGGTTGACCCGAGAGGGAAGATGATGATGATGATGAAGAAATGGGGGAGGAGCAGGAGGAGGAAGAAAAGAAAGAAGAAGACTAGGAAAAGGAGGAGGAGGAGGAGGAGGCGGGAAAGCGATACTTCCAAACGCAAGAGAGTCAGTCCTTTGTACGCAAAAAGTAGAAAAAAAAAACAATAAGAAAATATGAAGAGGGAGGAGGAGGAGGAGGGAAAGAAGAAAAAGAGATGAAAAAAACAAGAGGGAAAAGGAAAAAAAGAAAAATAAGACGAAGAAACAGAAGAGAAGGAATAAAAATCTAAAAGGAAATGAAAAAATACAAGAAACAAGAACAACAAGAACAAGAACAAGAAAACAAGAAAAAAGAAAAAGAAGAAGAGGTGGACCGGTGCTTGATACAAACTCTGCACCCAAAGAAAAAAAAAAAAAAGAAGGCAACAGTTCAAACGCTGGAGATCAAAAGGGACAGAAGAGGAAGAGAGAAACAAGAACAGAAGGAGGAGGCGGAAGATTAGAAGAGGCTAAGGATGGTGGATAAAAACAGGAACAGGTGAGAGAAGTGGCAGGCAGATGAGGAGGAGTAAGAATAGCTTATGAAGAAGAGCAAGTTGAAGGAAGAAGAGCAAGATCAGTGAAGGAAGGAGGAGGAAAGCAGTAGATGCAGGAAGAAGAGGAAGAGGAGGAACAGGAAATTAATAAAAGGAGCAGGACGTAACAGCAAGTTGAAAGAAGAGAGAGAGAGAGAGAGAGAGAGAGAGAGAGAGAGAGAGAGAGAGAGAGAGAGAGAGAGAGAGAGAGAGAGAGAGAGAGAGAGAGAGAGAGAGACATTAACGACACACGAAGAAGAATCGAAACATTTGCAGAAAGAAGAGGATGAAGAAAAGAAAGGAATAAAGGAGAGAAGAATAAAAAGGACAAAAAACAGCTAAAAAGGAAGAGCAAGAACAAATATCACTAAAAACCAAGAAGAGAAGGACAAGCAGGAGCAAAGAAAAGCAGGGAAAAATGGTATCTAGCAGGAAGGACATTGGCAGTGGAGGAGTAAAACGCAGAAGTCACGAGAGGAACAGAAAATGGAGCAGAAAAAAATTGAGTTAGAGCAGTGGGGAAAAGTGGAAAGGAGAAGCAAAAGGAAATAGCAGGAAGTGGGGAGGAGATTCAGAGACCAAGATACGCGTTCCAAAGCCAATCACACGCTGCAGATGTGTATGAAAACCTCAATTAAGAAAAATGTTAAGAAAAGGAGGAATATATATACAAGATAGCATTGATTTTACTTTTATTGCTATCACTATTTTTTTTTCTCTCTCTCTCTCTCTCTTTCGTGTGGTTAAATATAGATTCGTAAGGTTCGCTTCTTTGAGACAAATTTCATCCCTCCCTTCCTCCTCCTCCCATCCTCCTACACTCTCTCTCTTCTCTCCCTGCCCCTCCTCCTTCCTTCTCCCCTACTCTCTCTCTCTCTCTCCTCTCCCTCCTCTCCGCCTCCCTCCCCTCCAAGCCTTCATTCTTTTCTTCCCTCAGAATCCTCCTTCCTCCTCTTGATGGGTCTGACCAGATTTTAATACTTGATACCCCACGTGCTCTCTCTCTCTCTCTCTCTCTCTCTCTCTCTCTCTCTCTCTCTCTCTCTCTCTCTCTCTCTCTCTCTCTCTCTCTCTCTCTCTCTCTCTCTCTCATTGATTTTATTTGGCGTGTGTAAAAGAGGATTCTTGACGTAAAAATGTGTGTGTGTGTGTGTGTGTGTGTGTGTGTGTGTGTGTGTGTGTGTGTGTGTGCCAGTGAGATATGGCGCAACGCGAAAAGAGGTAATGAAAAGCTATTATTATTGATGAGATAGAAAAGAAAATCTCTCTCTCTCTCTCTCTCTCTCTCTCTCTCTCTCTCTCTCTCTCTCTCTCTCTCTCTCTCTCTCTCTCTCTCTCTCTCTCTCTCTCTCTCCTCTCCTCTCTCTCTCTCTCTCTCTCTCTCTCTCTCTCTCTCTCTCTCTCTCTCTCTCTCTCTCTCTCTCTCTCTCTCTCTCTCGTACCCTAACGTGTCCCCAACCATTTCCCACAGCTTGCTCCGCCATCCCGCCCGTCATTTGGTGCCGAGCGCAGAGTGGCGGTGGGCTGGGCGAGACACCTTCCAGTGACTAATACCGGTAAGAATGGAACCCAGTATGTACCCTTTAGAAAATGCCCTGTAGTTATCCCTTTATACTCTTAGTTACCGTTTTCTGGAACATGACCCCAATTTTCTTTGTTATTTTTAAGGGTAAACTTAGCCTTTTATAGCCTGTCGTTGAATATGTAATACATATAATAGTACATTCCTGTCAATAGCTTTGCTGTCAATTTTTGAGTCCCGGAATTAGGTTGGATGATTAGGTTAAGTTTCTCAGTAGTATGGATTTTTTTTTCTTAATCCTTTCACTACTAAACAAACCTTTCCCTTCAATACTTATAAAATTGTTATACACTATTTTCGTGCTAAGCTCTCGTGAATATTTCCCTAAAAAAGAAAAAGACAAAGGTAACCTTCTCTTGTTTTTCTTTTATCTCCTGTGTTTCTACGCAAACCATCTTTACAGTGCTAGGAAGGCTGACGAAGGACGACCATAAAAAGGACAAGATTAGGATGGTTAGTCTTATAAGATATGTGATAACCTCTGAGCCTTATGTTTACTAGTATGGGTTCAGCTGATGGGTTTAAAAGGTTAGAATGATTAGGTTAAGTGTGATAGTCTATTGAACCTTATATTTGTTAGTATGGGTTCAGCTGTTGGGTTTAAAAGGAGGTTAGAATGACTAAGTTAAGTGTGATGATCTGTTAGCCTTGTTTTTCTCACTATGGGATTCTGCTAATAGGTTTAACCCCTTAACTGCGAGTAACCACAGGACACTTCTTTAATGAATAGTCTCTACGATTTTATTAGGAAAGTATAACTAAAAGTACTTGAAAAAGCTCAAGTGTTCTATCACTCTTATTGCTCCTTGTCCTGTCTTTCAAAATTGCAACTCTTATCTTGCACCCGGACATCTCAGTAATCTTAAAGAGAAACCATAGGAGTCAGAAGATTAAAGGAAAGGCAATGCAGCTGTAGGCTGGGTGAAATCTAAGGAACTGCCCCTTATGAATTCAGTTCCTCGAGGCTAGAGTGGAATAGACAGACAGGAGAGAGAGAGAGAGAGAGAGAGAGAGAGAGAGAGAGAGAGAGAGAGAGAGAGAGAGAGAGAGAGAGAGATGAAAGGAGAACGTTGGGAAAAACCTTTGACCTGCAATGGAGTCATAGAAGCTGCTGGTGATGATTTGGATAATGACGGTGATGATAGAGAGATGAAAAACTCCCTGTGCGTGCTTATATATATATATATATATATATATATATATATATATATATATATATATATATATATATATATATATATATATATATATATATATATATATATATATATATATACATACATATATTAGCATGACATGTAGAATGATGCGGTTAATGATGGTGATAATGATGATGATGATGATGATAAGGGAAAGAAGAAATGTATCAAATAGGCTCATCGTCCTTGCATTTATTATTAGTATGCCTTGGACTGATACGTATGCCTTGGACTGGAGGGGAAAAAGAGGAGAGGAGAAAAAACAAAAGCGACATATGTACGACCATCATCATTCTAATTTTTTTCAGCACTACATCATTTTCATTCTTGGTCCACATTGTGAATCGCTTCAGGCTCTCATAAGGACTATTCTCAGAGACCATAGGGATAAGTCGGCTTAAGTGTCCTTTCTCTTGGTGTTGTAGAACTCTTGCTAAACCCTCACTAGACTCATGAAATTACCCTTGAAGACCCATAATGACTTCCATTACACCCGTTAAGAGTAATGGAAATATGACACTTAAGATTTTGATAGTTTTCTCCTCCTCCTCCTCCTCCTCCTCCTCCTCCTCCTCTTCCTCCTCCTCCTCCTCTTTCTCATCCTCCTCCTCCTCCTCTTCCTCCTCCTCCTCCTCCTCCTCCTCCTCTATTGCACGGAAGTAAAAAAATGCTAATAAACTAATAGGCTTCATAGGAAGATTTTTCACCTATTTATCAGGAAAAATCTTTTTGGCTTTGTACAACTCACTCGTACGTCCTCATCTTGAATACAACGTACAGTTTCGGTCACCCTACTGCAAAAAGGATATGGAGAAAAAAATACAACTTAGAATAACAAATATGATCCCAAGGCTTCGCAATAAAAACTAAGAGGAACGCCTTACATAACTATTTTCTCTATCCAAACGCAGACGAAGAGAGGATCTGATATTGCTGTACAAAATTTTTAAGGGCTTCACAAATATGAGACCTGAACTCTTCCTAACACTCAGCCTGTCTAATGTTACAAGAAACAATGGCTTCAAAATAATAGATAAGTGATTTCAAACAAATGAAGCCAAATATTTCTTCTTCAGTCGTGTCATAAATATCTGGCATTGTCTTCCATCAAGCGTCGTTAACTCAGGCACTGTTGATTCATTTAAAACTCGTCTTGACAAGCATCTAGAAACTAATCCCCGTTTGTCATTGTTCATGTCTGAATAACGAACACGTTCACTCCGTACTATCTGTCATCTGATGGGGCTAAATTTCACTAAGAAAGGGAAACGATTGTTATGTAACAAAGAATAAAGATTAAAGAGACTTTAGTGATGGCTTGTTCCTCGGCGACTTGCTGCTGACCACGTCACAGTAATGGTGAAAGGAATCGAGTCCCTGCAGAGCAACTCACCCATCACTGTTGTCATCTAGCTAAATGTACCTCAGTTAATAAAATTTTAAACAAGAGGAAGCGCCTCATCAGATGACACAAATGTTAGGATTGTATATAGATTGTATGTAGTAGAAGCAGACCTCATCTCTCTACTTTCTTATGAAATTCCATGTTGTTTTTCTATACAACATAGTACCATTTCCTTTTTCCCACCAGCTTCGGCTGGAGGGATGGTGGGTGGGGAGGAGCTTTCTCCTGTGCTATTCTGTCTCTCTCACTAATAGTTAGAGTAGAATAGTTTCCCAAACTGCCTTGTAAGGACCTCAGGGTCTGTTGTTGTTTGGTCTTTCTTTGTATTCCTTTGTATTTCCTTTTTCCTGGCCAGCTTCCGCTGGAGGGATGGGGATGTGGGGAGAAGCCTTCCCCATGTGCTATCCTGTCTCTCTCATTAATAGTTAGAGTAGAATAGTTACCCAAACAGCCTAGTAACGACCTCAGGGTTCTCCTCCTTCTCCTCCTCCTCCTCCTCCTCCTCCACATCCACCTTCCAGCATAGCCTTCTGCTATGCTGTCCTGTCTCTCTTCACTGTAGCTAGTTAGAAGTAGTTACCAAACAGCCTTGCAAGGACCAAAAGGTCTGTTGCTGTTTGGCTTTCCTTTGTATTCCTTTGTATTCCTCCTCCTCCTCCTCCTCCTCCTCCTCCTCCTCCTCCTCCTCCTCCTCCTCCTCCTCCTCTTCTTCTTCTTCTTCTTCTTCTTCTTCTTCTTCTTCTTCTTCTTCTTCTTCTTCTTCTTCTTCTTCTTCTTCTTCTTCTTCTTCTTCTTCTTCTTCTTCTTCTTCTTCTTCTTCTTCTTCTTCTTCTTCTTCTTCTTCTTCTTCTTCTTCTTCTTCTTCTTCTTCCTCTTCTTCCTCTTCATTTTCTTCTTCTTCTTCTTCTTCTTCTTCTTCTTCTTCTTCTTCTTCTTCTTCTTCTTCTTCTTCTTCTTCCTCTTCCTCTTCCTCTTCCTCTTCCTCGTCTTCCTCCTCCTCCTCCTCCTCCTCCTCCTCCTCCTCCTCCTCCTCCTCCTCCTCCTCCTCCTTTTTTCCGTACTACCCTGTCTTTCCCACTAACAGTTAGCGTAGAATAGTTACCCAAGCAGCCTAGTAAGGACCTCAGGATCTGCTGTTGTTTGGACTTCTTCTTCTTCTTCTTCTTCTTCACCCCCTATCCCCCACCTTTCTCTCTCTCTCTCTCTCTCTCTCTCTCTCTCTCTCTCTCTCTCTCTCTCTCTCTCTCTCTCTCTCTCTCTCTCTCTCTCTCTCTCTCTCTCTCTCTCTCTCTCTCTCTCTCTCTCTCTCTCTCTCTCTCTCTCTCTCTCTCTCTCTCTCTCTCTCTCTCTCTCTCTCTCTCTCTCTCTCTCTCTCTCTCTCTCTCTCTCTCTCTCTCTCTCTCTCTCTCTCACCTGCCACCTGTCCACTCCTTTCCACGCATCTGTCACTCCACCTCACAACGCACACAATTGCTGTCAAAGAGTTTAAAAAAAAATAAAGATGAACCGAAGACGAAAAAGAAAAACTTGGAAACTACAGATCAGACATGAAGGAGATTAGACACGTGACAGGGTACCACGTGTCAGAGAGAGAGAGAGAGAGAGAGAGAGAGAGAGAGAGAGAGAGTTGTGTCAGGTGTTTCAATCTCCTTCCGAGGATCTTCTTTCTAAGGAGGATTTGCTTCCATCGAGTGTTTAAATGAAGAAGACTAGATTCCTCTCTCCTCTCCCTCTTCCTTCCTCCATCCTCTCTCTCTCTCTCTCTCTCTCTCTCTCTCTCTCTCTCTCTCTCTCTCTCTCTCTCTCTCTCTCTCTCTCTCTCTCTCTCTCTCTCTCTCTCTCTCTCTCTCTCTCTCTCTCTCTCTCTCTCTCTCTCTCTCTCTCTTCCTTCTCTCCTTTCTCTCTTCCTTCTCTCCTCTCCCTCTTTCTTCTCTTCTCCCTCTTCCTTTTCTCCCTCTTTCTTCTCTCCTCTCCTCCTTCCTTCTCCTTTCCCTCTTTCTTTCTTTCTCCTCTGCTTCTAAGTATGCTTCACTGCTTCTTTGTTTCATAACTGTCGATATTTTTAGCGCTCAACTTTATTATGTTTACTGGCCAATCTGTCTTCAGCTCTTCTCTCCTGTGCACGTTTTATTATTAACTTGAATGAAACCATAAGAACAAGACTCTTCTGTCGTCTATTTTACCAACTTCTTTTCCTAGACATCTTTTTCCTACACCTTTTTTGACATTTTTCACTGTATATCTTTCCTTCCTTCCATCCATCTCTTCGCCTGTCCGTTTCCCCCCTTTCCTCCGTCCCTCCCTCCCTCTCTCCACTGAGGCAATTAGTTGACGCGGGTGTTCTCTACTCGGTCGTAAAGGAACACGCTGCAGTCACCTTTCCTGGCAAGCACTCGGGGTGGTTTTTCATTGCCACTACTCTGTCTCTCAAAAATAATAAAAAGAAAATAATCAGGACAGAAAATGGTTTAATCACGAGCACTTTTATATATTTACTTTTGCTTGTGCTGGTGGGATCACTGCCAGTAATATACAGCACTCAGGTCTGTCACGTTTAGTGTTCAGTAGTACAAAGGACCCGGGCAGCAGACGGGAGAGAGAGGCTCGGAACACTGAGTGAACACCAAGCCAACTCCCTCTAGACTGACTCAATTTTGTCGTCTTTTACATTTGTTTGTTCTATTTATTTATTTATTTTTATTTATCCTTTTTTTCAAGGTGCTCAGTATCATAACATATTTATATCCTGTCGATCTTCACAACCACCCCTCACCCCTCGCTCTCTCCACGCAGGTCATTCCCGCCTCACACCTTCCCTCCAGGCGTCACTGAGTACACACACACACACACACACACACACACACACACACCTGGCAGCTCAGGGTGAGTAAACTTTTCATCTTTTACTCCATTTAATATATCCTCGAATGCTGAAACGTTATTACTGTTGTGCCACAGTGCTGTCTTAGTGCATTCTTCCCGAGAAAAATTGTCGTGGTTAAGATCTAGGAGATTCATAAGACAGGCCTTGTAATCTGTTATAATTAGTGATTAAATATGTGAAGTCTCATTACATCTGATTTTCCTCGTATAATGTAACTCTCACATATAACGGCATGACGTGGACCTTGTTATTTTGTGTTGTATATGTTTTTTTTATTATGATTTCAAAAGAGCAGTAAACAGTTATATGATGCTACTTTTCTCTCTACTTATAGTAATGATGATGATAATGATGATGATGATGATGACAATGGACAAAATTGTACTAGAGAACATTTTTACCATTATTTTAGTACCAGTAATAATATTGTAATCTTAGTATTATCAGCAGCAGCAAAAGTAGTAGTAGTCGTATAAGTAGTAGTATTACCAACAGCAACAACAGTAGTAGTAGTCGTATAGGTAGCAATAGTAGTAGTAGTAGCAGTAGCAGCAGCAGCAACAACAGTGACATTATTTTCCAGTAGTAGTAAGCGTAGTACCAGCAGCACCAGCAGTCGTACTAGCAGCAGTAGCAGCAGCAGCAGTAATAATATGTCGTCCCTGTCTTGCACTTGATTTACAGGCGAGGCGTGTGGCACTGCGTTAATAAGTAAACAGAGACCAAGGAATTAATGTCAGATTCAGAGGAGAGGGACGGGGGAGAGGGGGAGGAAGAGAAAGTGGGGGAGATGGAGTAGGATGAGTAGGGAGAGGAGGAGGAGGAGTGAAGATATGAGACGGAACAACGTAAGGAGAGAGAGAGAGAGAGAGAGAGAGAGAGAGAGAGAGAGAGAGAGAGAGAGAGAGAGAGAGAGAGAGAGAGAGAGAGAGAGAGAGAGAGAGAGAGAGAGAGAAGCAAACAGATGAAAAGATGGATTGACAAAAGAAAAGAATATAGACAGAGAAGAAAGTTAGAATATAGTAAATAAAGACACGGAAAATAATACAGACAAACCGTCAGACAGATCCTGAGGCACACACACACACACACACACACACACACACACACACACACACACACACACACACACACACACACACACACACACACACACACACACACACACACAGCCAGACAGGGAGGTGGTGAGCGGAAACAGAAGAAGGCGAGAGAAAAATATAACCGTGTGAACTCCGTGACAGATGTCGGGAGTGAGACGTGGAGGTCTGGCTGTCGAGAACCCATCTTGTGAGGCATGATAAAATATTGGCGCGCGCACACACACACACACACACACACACACACACACACACACACACACACACACACACACACACACACACACACACACACACACACACACACACACACACACACACACACACACACACACACACACACACACACACACACACACACACACACACACACACACACTCCTCTCTCTCTCTCTCTCTCTCTCTCTCTCTCTCTCTCTCTCTCTCTCTCTCTCTCTCTCTCTCTCTCTCTCTCCTCATCTATCCCGTGGAGTGTGGAGGAGGTGAAAAGAAACACGTGATGAAATAATAATACTTTATTCCTCTCACCAGCTTGTGCTCTTCTCAGAATGTGAAGCGTAAAAGTAGAAGGATACTTCTGCTTCATCTCGTGTTTCCTTGCACCACGCACGCCTCTCACCTGCCTTGCTCAAGCACTACACTCACAATTTGCCAGCAAGGCGTGTATTTTCTGCCGTTCTTTAATGTAAAGGATTCTCATTCTGCTTAATATAATGCATTCATTTTAAATCCCCACGCTTTGTGCACAACCTGTCTGTCTTGAGCAGCTCCTTTGGACAGTGTCATGGGTTTTGTGGCTCCAGAAGAGGTCAATGGTAATATAACACAACATAAAAAATGCCAGTTTCTGGTGTCTTCCTCGGGAGGGTTACATTCGTTTGATATTGTTCCATTGCAAATATGTAATAACGTTAAATCGATCCTTATTTTCTTTCCGACTTAAAAGCGACAAAGTAAATGACGATGAACGATAACGATGAAAATATTCAAGCAACTCAGCAATAAAAATTAATGTCTTCTTTTTTCTTCCCAGTTTGATAGAATCAATAAAGTACCGTGTTTAAGGTCATAACGGGGTGAATATTACTTTTTATGGCAGTAGCGATCACTTCTTACCATCCGTGTTAGCTCAGCACGAGAGGAAGTCAGTGAGTATGGATATAGCAAGGCACCCGAACCTCTCCCCTCACAACTCAGGCAGTACAGCGCGGGCCACGGGCGGAGGCGGCAGTGCGACACTGGTCTTCCTGCTCACCTGCTGACTCGGGCTGCCTGCACGCCCCGCCAGCCCTCACGTGACCTGGTACCCGCTTCCACCTGTGCCCGTACTGGTTTGGTGAATGACCTTAACTGGAACTCCCAAGCCACCGCAAAGTGGAGATAAGGAACAGGAGAAGTAGACTTGTTTAAAAGAAAGATCCATTTGATGAACCGCTATCTGTAGAAAGAACAAAACAGCAGAATTGAAAGATGATAAGTCAAAAACAAAACAGCTGATTGAAAGAAAGAACAACCATTGCCAGTTGCGTAAATACAGAAAAACGTGCGTCTTTGAAACTAACGCAAATATAAACAAGTGTCTAATTGGCTGATTATAATACTACGAAACAATAATCACGTGGCACCAGAGTTCAATCAGAGCATATTAGCAGTATTAATGTAACATTTCAGAAGTGCAAAAGTACAAATGATAAACAAGAACGAGAAGTTAGATTAGCTAAATATTCCTGTACCGGAAAAAAAATAAAGAAAACTCAGCAACTATATATATATATATATATATATATATATATATATATATATATATATATATATATATATATATATATATATATATATATATATATATATATATATATATATATATATATTGTAGATAAAATAACTACGATAAATTTGACGATACAGCACAGTATTTTTTTAAACATATATTCAGTTTGTACAACTACTAAGTAACATAGACGGGATGAAGCAAATATGGTGTGAAAATATTTTAAGACCAATTACTAGTAGTACTAATAGCAACGGAAGTATAAAAAATAAATAAATAAATAAATAGAGGGAAGAAAACAGTAAACATTTTCTATTTCATCATGTCACGAATGTTAAATTATGAAAATTAAAACAATTTATAACACCGACACGTGAGAGAGAACAGCGCTTAGCAGAACAATAGTAAGCATGGAAACTCTCTCTCTCTCTCTCTCTCTCTCTCTCTCTCTCTCTCTCTCTCTCTCTCTCTCTCTCTCTCTCTCTCTCTCTCTCTCTCTCTCTCTCAGTGAAGACGAATTAAAGAAAAGACAGAAATTTGAGAATCAGAAAAAAAAGAACAAGGAAAGGATATTTAGTAGGGGAAAGGATTATTGAAGGACTGCGTGAGGATGGACAGGAAGAATGTGCTGGTGGTAGCGTGGTGTCCTGCGAGGCTCGGAGGATGGCGATGGTGGTGCCGGTGGTGGTGGTGCTGGTGGTGGTTGTTACTGGTGGTTCACGATCCTTCACGTGGAGGTATGTGGTTCTCTCTCTCTCTCTCTCTCTCTCTCTCTCTCTCTCTCTCTCTCTCTCTCTCTCTCTCTCTCTCTCTCTCTCTCTCTCTCTCTCTCTCTCTCTCTCTCTCTCTCTCTCTCTCTCTCTCTCTCTCTCTCTCTCTCTCATTCATTAATAGCAGTAGTAGTAGTAGTAGTAGTAGTAGTAGTAGTAGTAGTAGTAGTAGTAGCAGTATAAGAAGAAGAAGAAGGGGAAGAAGAAGGAGAAGGAGGAAGAGGAGGAAGAAAAGGAGGAGAATGAAGAAGAAAAAGAAGAGGAAAAGGAGGAGGAGTGAATAACAAGGAGTACATGCTATTAACATTTCCAGTTATGTCCCAACGTAAGATTTCGGTTCCTTCCACATTGCCTTCCTTCCTTTATCTTTCCCTCTATGCTTTCCTCTTTCCTTCCATCTCCCTGTGCCTCTCTCTGTGCCTCCCTCCCATCCACCCATCGTCCTTTCTTTCTTCCTTTGTTTCTCCCTTTCCTAATCCTATATTTCTCCTCTCTTTCGACCATCCTTCCTTCCTCTTTACCTTTTTTTCTTCTTTATTCCTCTCTCCTACCCTACAGTTTCGTCTCTTACCTCCACAGGTCATGCTGAAATGAGAGAGGTGAGGTCGAGGCGAGTAGATGAGGGAGTGGAGAGGATGGTAGGGGCCGAGATGAGGGGATTAAGTGAAGTAAATATAGATGAGCTGTATAAATATTTCGTAAAGTGCATACAGGTCAGTCAGCAAACATCCCGTATAGAGCAATAAGATCATAGAAAAATTACCTTAAATGGATGATTGCTAGGTTAAAACATTATATAGGGCGGAAGAGAAGTATATATATAAGAGATTAAGGGTAGGTGAAGAAGTTTTAAGGGCACATTATAATGAATTAGTTAGAACAGTCAGGAGGTTAACGAAAAAAGCTAAGGGCAATTATGAATTAAGGTAGCCAGCCAGGCGAAGACGGACCCCAAAGGATTTTATCAAGTATACAGGACGAAGAACAAGGATACTATAGGTTCATTAAAGGCAGCAGATGGGGAGCTGGTTATTTCTGGGGAGGAGATTAGTAAAATTCTGAATGAGTATTTCTTAACTGTCTTCACCCAGGAAAATATGCAGGATGTGCCAGATAGTGAACAGGTGTTTAGAGCAGATGAGAATGAGAAGCTGATAGATATATCCATAAGTAAGGAGATAGTGGAACAGGAGTAGATAGGCTAAAAAAGTTGACACCAGGACCAGATGAAATATATCCCAGAGTACTCAAGGAATGCAAAGAGGTTATTAGTGAGCCGTTAGTTTCTGTCTTTAGGAAATCACTTGAGTCAGGTGAGGTACCAGTAATATGGAGGCAGGCTAATGTAGTACCCATCTTTAAGAAAGAAGATAAAACTTTAGCGTCTAATTATAGACCTGTCAGCTTAACTTCAGTTGTAGGTAAAATAATGGAGTCAATAATAGCGAGGAACATTAGGGAACATTTAGACAAACATAACTTGATAAATCAGTCACAGCATGGCTTCACGAAGGGAAATTCTTGCCTGACAAACTTGTCAAGTTTTTACAGTGAAGTGTAAGAGGCAGTAGATAATGGTGATAGTTATGACATCTTATATCTGAACTTTAGTAAAGCATTTGACAAGGTACCCCATTAAAGGCTCCTGAGAAAGGTTAGGGCACACGGGATAGATGGGAAGGTGTTAGGCTGGATAAAGCCATGGTTTAGTGACAGGCGACAAAGAGTTGTAATAAACGGCTTTAAATCCGAGTGGGGTTATGTAATTAGTGGGGTGCCACAGGGATCAGTATTAGCGCCATTGTTGTTTTTAATATATATCAATGACTTGGATAGTGGAATTAGTAGTGATGTTAGTAAATTTGCGGATGACACAAAGATAGGTATATTAATTAGGTCTAAATCGGATGCCATCGCCTTGCAGGCAAATTTAGATAGGATGAATGAATGGACGGACAGATGGCAAATGCAATTTAATATCAACAAATGCAAAGTACTTAGGGTAGGTAGAGGAAACCCACACAGTAGGTACACATTAAACAACGAAACTCTGGTAGGTACAGGGTACGAGAAAGATTTAGAAGTTATAGTTAGCTCTGAACTCCGTCTAGGAAAGCAATGCATAGAGGCCAGAAACGGCAACTAGTGTATTAGGATTCATTTTTAGGAGTGTTAAAAGTAGAAGGCCGGAGGTAATATTAAAGTTATATTTGGCGCTGGTCAGACCTCATCTAGACTTCGTTGTGCAGTTCTGGTCTCCACATTACAGGAAAGATATAGGTCTATTAGAATCAGTACAGAGGAGAATGACTAAAAGGATACAGGGGATGAGGAGTATTCCTTACGAGGCGAGATTGAAGCTGTTAAATTTACATTCTTTAGAGAGACGTAGGTTAAGAGGGGACCTGATAGAAGCCTTCAAGTGGTATAAGGGTTATAACAAGGGGGATGTAGGCAAAATTCTTAGGATCAGCAGCCAGGGTAGAACACGAAATAACGGGTTCAAGCTTGAAAAATTTAGATTTAGGAAAGAGATAGGAAGAAATTGGTTCTCAAATAGAGTGGTAGATGAGTGGAACGGTTGTTAGTGCTAGGACATTTGGGAGCTTTAAGAGAAGATTAGACGGGTTTATGAATGGGGATGATAGGTGGAAATAGGTAGGTATATTTCATACAGGGACTGCCACGTGTAAGCTTGGTGGCTTCTTGCAGCTTCCCTTATTTCTTATGTTCTTATGTTTTCTTTACTCTCACCTCCCTTTCTGCAGCCTCTCATCCCTTTTCTCCCTTTCCAAGTGCTTTTCACATGATGCCCGATACTTTGATAAGCCCATCAGGGAGAGAGAAACAGAGAGACAGAGAATACGTATGTTTCCTTCTCGTGTGTGTGTGTGTGTGCGTGTGTGTGTTATGTCTTATCTTGAAGCAAACGTTCATTACTCCTCGCATGTGTGTTCAGGATGAGAAGCTGCGAAGATAACGTTTTGACACAAGATAACACTAATTCTCTCTCTCTCTCTCTCTCTCTCTCTCTCTCTCTCTCTCTCTCTCTCTCTCTCTCTCTCTCTCTCTCTCTCTCTCTCTCTCTCTCTCTCTCTCTCTCTCTCTCTCTCTCTCTCTCTCTCTCTATCCATCATGTGCTACTCTCTTTCCTCATGTATCTCATCCCTCCTTTGTTATCCCTACCTTTCTTCATTCCTCTCTTCCTCATCGCTCCCTCGTCTTTTCACATTTCCCTATATATCTAGCTATCCTCCTCCTCCTCCTCCTCCTCCTCCTCCTCCCCCTCCTCCTCCTCCTCCTCTTCCTCTTCATTTGCTTCCTTCATCTCTTAATCCTTTCCTTCCCGCCTCCTCATAAGTGTTTCCACAAGACCTAACCTCATTCCAGTGCCACGAATCTCCTTGCGGTAAGACGACATTGAACTCTGAGGTTGTAGAGAGAGAGAGAGAGAGGGGGGGAAAGGGAGGGAGGGAGGAAGTAGTAGTAGTAGAAGTAGTAGTAGTAGTAGAAGTAGTAGTAGAAGTAGTAATAATAGTCATTATCGCTCTCATCCGATAGCCCATCCCTTTCTTTTTGGGCTCCTCAGGATGTCACCATCTACCACCTCCTCTTCATCTGTGTCGCGAACAAGGGTCTGGGTTGTCGCGAAACTCTTCACCGGCCCATTCCGTGATGTTATCCACTCTCTTTTTCCTTTGATTCTTTTCCCATTTCTCCCTGAACTGGTCCTCGGCCTATCCAGCAGGTCTCGCCACACAGGCATACTCATTTTTCTTCTCAGTGGTCATCAGGTCTTCCTGGTCGTCATCGTGTTGCCGGATTGTCATGCCAATGTCGCTTTTTTTTTTCTTATGTGTTGTTGTTGTTGTTGTTGTTGTTGTTGTTGTTGTTGTTGTTGTTGTTGCTCCTGCTGCTGCTGCTGCTGCTGCTGCTGCTGCTGCTGCTGCTGCTGCTATAGTTAATATGTTCTACTTAGAATGTGACTAAATTTATGATTAGCTCATATCTTCACATAATAGATAATAAGATTAATACAGATTGATACCGATCACAGAACATCTACGTAATCGTTCTCTCTCTCTCTCTCTCTCTCTCTCTCTCTCTCTCTCTCTCTCTCTCTCTCTCTCTCTCTCTCTCTCTCTCTCTATCTATCTATCTATCTATCTATCTATCTATATCTATATATATACTCGTATATATATATATATATATATATATATATATATATATATATATATATATATATATATATATATATATATATATATATATATATATATATATATATATATATATATATATATATATTATGTATCTCTAAACCCAACCTCTTGCCGAGTAAGGTCTACTTCCTCTAGCCCTTTTCATCCTAAGTAGGCACAAATGTGACACAACTGAGGCACCAGAGTACTTTCCTGAATAATATTATTCCATTTAGGAAAGTGCGAGATGGTTCGTGGCGGGAAGGGAGTATCATTTGAGACACGTGGCAGGATATAGAAGCCTGAAGTAATGTTAATTATAATAATAATAATGATAATAATAATAATAATAATAATAATAATAATAATAATAATAATAATAATAATAATAATGATAGTAATAATAATAATAATAATAATAATGGTAACAATTATAATTTTATTACTGTTGTTGTTATTATTATTATTATTATTATTATTATTATTATTATTATTATTATTATTATTATTATTACTATTACTGTCATTATTATTATCACCATCATCATCTGAAGAAGAAGAAAAATAGGAGGAAGAGGAAAGGATTTTCCCCATATCTCTTCTAGAAGCTTTAGTGATATGGATAACTGATTACCTTCCTCCTCCTCCTCCTCCTCTTCCTCCTCCTCCTCCTTCAACCTTCAAGATTTGTCAAGAGTTTCCTAGCAGAAGTAACAAGAAAAGAAACTATTAATTCTCTCTCTCTCTCTCTCTCTCTCTCTCTCTCTCTCTCTCTCTCTCTCTCTCTCTCTCTCTCTCTCTCTCTCTCTCTCTCTCTCTCTCTCTCTCTCTCTCTCTCTCTCTCTCTCTCTCTCTCTCTCTCTCTCTCTCTCTCTCTCTCCTCGTACACTTTCATATTCATTGTACGAACGATGATTCTTCTTTTTGTTTTCACCTTCCTCTGGGACAAGAAAAATGTATGTTTATATTTATCAGTGTGGAGAGACGGAAGGAGAGGAAGACGGAAGAGGGAGGAAGGAAAGAGGGGAGAAGGAAGGAAGGAGGGATAGAGTTCGTGAGTGAACTGATGAGAGGAAGGGAGGGAAGATAGAGGCAGTGGCGGAGAGGAAGGGAAAGGGAAAGAAAGGGAATTGTTGAGTTGAAAGAGAGAGAGAGAGAGAGAGAGAGAGAGAGAGAGAGAGAGAGAGAGAGAGAGAGAGAGAGGCATCCATACACACACATAGACATACAAATAAACGGAGGAAAGTCAGTCATGAACAAAGGGGACAGACAGACAGGTAAGGAGAGAGAGAGAGAGAGAGAGAGAGAGAGAGAGAGAGAGAGAGAGAGAGAGGTGTGTGTGTGTGTGTGTGCTACGCTGCCCTGTGACACCTTAACTTTCACTATGACTAATTCACAGAAACTTTCCCCTCTCTTTGTTTTCGAACTTTACTGACGCGACTTGTGCTGAACTTTTGTCGCCTCAATATTAGTAACGACTAGAGAGAGAGAGAGAGAGAGAGAGAGAGAGAGAGAGAGAGAGAGAGAGAGAGAGAGAGAGAGAGAGAAAGGGGGGAATTTCAGTCATATATCAGTCCTCATTAATTACATGTCATTATAATTACTCGACGCAAAAAACGGAAACTTAATTCTGGATTTAACAGAGGTCAAGTTTAAGGGTCTATTATTGTGATTGTTAGTAGTAGATAGTAGTAGTAGTAATAGTAATAGTAGTCGTGGTAGTGGTGGTAATAGTTGTAGTAGTTGTAGTAGTGGTAGTAGTAGTAATGGTGGTAGTAGTAGTAGTAGTAGTAGTAGTAGTGGTAGTAGTAGTAGTAGTAGTAGTAGTGTTGTTGTTGTTGTTGTTGTTGTTGTTGTTGTTGTTGTTGTGATGGTGGTTTTGTTGGTGTGGTGGTGGTAGTAGTAGTAGTAGTATAGTAGTAGTAGTAGTAGTAGTAGTAGTAGTAGTAGTGGTTGTAGTAGTAGTAGTAGTAGTAGGAGGAGGAGGAGGAGGAGGAGGAGGAGGAGGAGTAGTAATGTTAGTAGTAGTAATGTTAGTAGTGGTAGTAGCAGTGGTGGTGGTAGTGGTGGTGGCTTTGTTGGTGTTGGTAGTAGTAGCTGTCAAGGAGTCTAGATAGTAGTAGTAGTAGTAGTAGTAATTTCAAGTCATTGTAATTATTATTATTTTTTTTTTTGTTACTATTATCATCATCATCATCATCATCATCATCATCATCATCATCACCTCCACCACCACCACCACCACCACCACCACCACCACCACCACCACCACCATTACACAAGAAGCCATACCTCCATCATACAGTATAGCAGTACACATCAAAGAAAAGATGCTGTGAATAAAGACACACAGACAAGACCACACAAGTACAGGTCAATCCCTCTATAAAGCCAGCTAATGACACCTCCACAAGAACACGTACAAATTTTCCCCATTACAACGCCTCCCTCACACCTGCCTCTCCTCACCTGCCTCCTTGTTCTCTTGTGTATCTCCTCGTTATGTTTCGTTCTTTTATTTTCTCTCCCTGCTTTTTTGCCTCCCATTCTCTCCCTCCTATCTCTTCTTGCAAAGACGCTTTCGCAACCTCATTTCTTTCTTTAGTCTTCGTTTGCTTGTAGGAGGAGGAGTAGGAGGAGGAGGAGGTGGTGGTGGTGGTGGTGGTGGTGGTGGTGGTGGGTGGTGGAGCGAGGGAAGGCCAAAGTTAAGAGAGATGCTTAAGAGAAAGAAGAGAAGGGTGTGGGAGTCGAGAGAGAGAGAGAGAGAGAGAGAGAGAGAGAGAGAGAGAGAGAGAGAGAGAGAGAGAGAGAGAGAGAGAACTAAGCCATAGAGAGGAAGAAAGGGTGTAAAGGCGGAAGAGGGTGAAGGCAAAGAGGGTATTACAATAAGAATGAAGAGAAGGAAGAGAAGAAAGAAGACCAAAAAGAGGAAGGGGAAGAGGAAGAGGAGAGGTAGTTAATGAGATGAACCCAGCGAAGGAGGACCTGAAACACGCAAGGGAGAAGCAAAGGGCACTTGGTAAAAAGGAAGGAGAAGCAAGGAGGAGAGAGAAAAGTGTTGATGAGGATTTGTGTTGTTGAGTGCCAGGCAGGAAATAAGGTGTGTTTTCACTCTTTGTGCTGGTATTTTTGTTATTCTTTCTTCTTTCTCCCTCCTCCTCCTCCTCCTCCTCCTCCTTCTTTCTTTTCTTTTCTTTTCTTTCTTTTTCTATTTTTTTCTTTTTTCTTTTCTGTCTTTCCATTTTCTTTTGTTGTTATTGTTATTGTTGTTGTTGCTGTTGTTGTTGTTGTTGTTCTTTTCTTCTTCTTGTTCTTCTTGTTCTTGTTCTTCTTTTAACAATAACAACAACAACAACAACAATAATAATAATAATGATAATAATAATAATAATAATAATAATAATAACAATAATAATAACAACAATACTTGGTCATAATGGAGAAGGAAGCTAATGAAGGAGAAAACATAACCTATAAATCAAGCTTTTCTTTTGGCCTTCTTCCTCTCTCCTCTCGTCTCCCGTCTCTCCCTCTCCCCACGTTTTTAATTATTTCATTCTAGCGAAGGAGGAGGTGAGAGAGAAGAGGAAAAGGGGGAAGAAACTACTGTCATCTTCACTCAGGCCTCTTTTTCTTAATTTAAAGGAGGAGGAGGAGGAGGAGGAGGAGGAGGAGGAGGAGGAGGGAGGGAAGAGGTCAAGGGAGGTCATAGATCGTTAGGTGACAGGTCGTTATGATGAATGGGCACGCCGGAAGGTCATTATTTACCTCCGTCACGTGATGAACAAGCCACCGCCCTCCCACCGGCGTTGTGTTACGGTGTGTGTAGTGTGTGCTCCCATGGGTGCACGCCTGGGCCACGAGACAACTGTGATGGTTAGCTGGGTTGTTATGTGGCTAAATAGTGGATTGGTTTGTTAGTTTTGTTTTTACCACTATTGCTACTACTACTACTGTTGCTACTACTACTACTACTACTACTACTACTACTACTACTACTGCTATTACTACTACTACTACTACTACTAGTACTACTACTACTACTACTAGTACTACTACTACTACTACTAGTACTACTACTACTACTACTACTACTACTACTACTACTACTACTATTGATCCTGCTGCTGCTGCTGCTGCTACTGCTGCTACTGCTACTACTTTTAGTACCACTACTGCAACTTACGTATACTACTACTACTACTACTACTACTACTACTACTATTACTAGTACTACTACTACTTAATGAGAATAATGATAATAATAATAACCATATTAACAACAACAACAACAACAACAACAACAACAACAACAATAACATTACGACCAGCACCAACACTCCTTCCTCATTTTTTTTACTCACGCACTCATTTTCCCTCACCACCACAGGTTCAGCACATCCCCACCGCATATCCACGCCCTCCGCCACGCCCAGACACTGCCGGGGCTGCCCATACTTCTTGGCCACGCCCACGCACGTCACGACGCCCGTGGGGGAGGCAGTCAACCTCACCTGTGGCGTCAGGATGCTTGGGGATAGACAGGTGAGAGAGAGAGAGAGAGAGAGAGGAGAGAGAGAGAGAGAGGAGAGAGAGAGAGAGAGAGAGAGAGAGAGAGAGAGAGAGAGAGAGAGAGAGAGACAGAGGTAGGGGGAGAGGCTGAGATGTTGGGAGAAGATTGGAAGAGTCGAGAAACACAGAGAGAGGGAGAGGAGGGGATGGGAGCCAAAATGCTGGGAGAGGAGGGCAGGGAAAATGCTGTTGAAGGAAAATGAAATGCTAGGAGTGAGGTGAGACTCTGGGGAAGAAAAGAAGATATTTTTTTATGTAAAAGGGGGCACTGACCAAGGGCAACAAATTGCATATGAAAAAAAAAACCCTCCACTGAGGTGCCAGCCCTCAAAGAATAAGAGCAGAAAGAATTAACCAAAACTAGGGAAGTTTCTTGAAACCACCTTCTTGAAAGAATTAAGTCGTAGGAAGGGGGAAACACAGAAGCAGACAGGGAGATTACCAGAGAAAGGATGAAAGATTGTGAGTACTGGCTTACTCTAACATTAGAAAGGTGGACAAAATAGAAGTGAAAGTAGCAAGTTTTGTGCAGCGAGGCCGCGGGAGGAGAGCAGGCATTCATTTAACAAAATTAGAAGAGAAGTAAGCGTGAAAATAGCGGTAGAAGATAGCAAGAGATACAACACTGCGGTGATGAGAAAGAGGCTGAAGACAGTTACAGGAGAGGAGTTGGTGAGACGAAAAGCTTTTGATTCCACCCTGTCTA
>NC_087162.1:17935447-17960447 GCF_035594125.1 Scylla paramamosain | reverse complement strand
AGGATCGAGGGATATTTTTTTCCTCAAGTGTTTATTAAGGTTTTTATTTTTTATTAGGTTTTTATTGGGGTTTTTAATAAGATTTTTCAAGAATGTTTTCATGATGCTAGTGGCAATTCAGAAAAGTCTTATTTCGACCGCCTTTAACGGACTCCAGGGGTAGTTGTTGGTTATTGACTCTTAAGAGTGTTTTCATGATGCTACTAATAGTGGCAATATAGCAAGGTCATATTTCGACCACTTACAACAGGCTCCAGGGGTACTTGTTTTCATCGGGATTTCAAGGGTGTTTTCATGATGCAAGGGATAATATAACAGGATTTATCAATGGAAAAAACACCCATGGGAACCCGATCTCTGTGGCCTTTGAAAAACAATCCTTATGAGGCAATGAAGCTTTGAAGAGTACAGGCTACATTGTCACTGAAATTATCACTTTTCCCCACCACTACCACCACACCTCTTCCTCGTCCCCAGGTGTCATGGATCCGCCGGCGGGACCTGCACGTCCTCACCACGGACTCCTTCACGTATACGAGCGACCCCCGGTTCAGCGCCCTCCACCAGGCCGCCTCCCCCCTACTGGGTGCTGCACGTGGCGCGCCCCGCCCTCTCTGACGCGGGCGTGTACGAGTGCCAGGTCTCCGCGCAACCTAAGATCTTCAGGAGGTTCACGCTTCAGGTTGTGGGTGAGTGGAGCCTGCTGTCGTGTTTCCCCCTCTGACATTTTCTCCGTGATGTTTTTCCCTTTGGACATTTTCCCCTGACGTTTTCCTCTGGACATTTTTCTCCTCTGGACATGTTCTCATATTTCCCCTCTGGACATTCAATCCCATGACACCTCCCTGACGGACATTTTCCATCTAAACATTTTTAACCCTCTGGACATTTTCCCCTCTGGACCGTGGGGAGAAGAGGTGATACCGATAGTAGTAGTAGTAGTAGTAGTAGTAGTAGTAGTAGTAAAGTAGTAGCAAAAATACGTCATGATAAAAACTGAAGTAGCAGCAACAGTAGCAGTAAAGTTAATAGTAAAAATAAAAGTCAAATCAGTAGCAGGAATAGCAGAAGTGATAATAAGCAGAGCAGAAGTGGTAATGCAATGTCACGCATCCTGCAGAGCCTCGCGCCGTGATCTTGGGGGCGCGGGAGGTGTTCATGAGGGCGGGCAGTGATCTCAACATTACCTGCCTCATTAAGGGCGCTGCACCTGAAGCCACACCTGTCACGTGGCTGCGGCTGCCTCTGGGTGAGTGTGTGTGTGTGTGTGTGTGTGTGTGTGTGTGTGTGTGTGTGTGTGTGTATGGTGACGGGCGCCAGGTTAAGTATAAGAGCAGAAAGAAAAGGAAGGTCAAGTAATATGCCGTCAAGAATTGGTGCTGAAGTGAAAAATTCTCTCTCTCTCTCTCTCTCTCTCTCTCTCTCTCTCTCTCTCTCTCTCTCTCTCTCTCTCTCTCTCTCTCTCTCTCTCTCTCTCTCTCTCTCTCTCTCTCTCTCTCTCTCTCTCTCTCTCTCTCTCATATAAGTACCAAACATTCCACGATAATAACCGAAACCCTGAAAAAAAAAAAAAAAATCAAGTAACTCCACAGAAAACAATCAGACATGGACATCATCATCCACCAAATCCTTACTGAAATCCATGATAGCATTCTCAAACGTGCCAGCGTCTTGTCCTTATAACACGATCCAGTGAGAGTTACTATCGATTTTTTTGAGTCCGCTTGTTTTGGATGAATCTAGTGACAGTTTGACACGAATTCTGCATCAGCAAAGTAAACAAAACAAAACCTCACGAGAACCCGACTAGGCATCTCTGTGGCTTTTCAAAACAGCCCTTAATGAGAGAAAGCGCTTACCGGTCTTGTTCTTGGTTTAGGAGCAAATCAGATGTGTTTAGATGATGCTAGTGATAGTTTAACACGAATTCTGCATCATCAAAGTAAAAAACATTCTTTTTTTTTATGTAGGAAGGGCACTGGCCAAGGGCAACAAAAATCTAATAAAAAAAAAATGCCCACTGAAATGCCAGTCCCATAAAATGAAAACATTAAGCATCTCTGTGGCCTTTGAAAACTACCCCTGATGAGGAAAAGCGTTTATGAGCCTCTTTCGTTAGGGAAGGAGGAGGGAACGCCAAGCAGCCTCCAGGGAACTGCATGGGCGCCGTACACACCTTTAAATTACCCCGATAATCGAAGAGTGGCTTGGTAGCGTCTCCCTGCCTACTGCTGAGAAGAAGAGGGGGGGAGGAGGGGAAGGGAGAGATGATTTAGGATGGGAAGAGCGAGAAAAGAGAAGAGATGAGACAGAAGAAGTAGGGTGGAGATGTTAGGTGAGAGAGGAGGAGGGAAGGAGAATGAGATACTAGATGGAGAGTGGAGAAAAGGCGAGGAAAGAAGAGCAGCGAGAGAGAGAGAGAGAGAGAGAGAGAGAGAGAGAGAGAGAGAGAGAGAGAGAGAGAGAGAGAGAGAGAGAGAGCGGAGATGCGTAGGTAATGAGCGAAGTCGGTGGACAGAAAGGATTTGTTGAGGTGTTAAACTTTCTTCCGTGTTCTTTGTTTTCTTCCTTTGTCTTGCAGTGCGGTATGGAGGAGCAGGGGGGGGCGGAGCGAGGCTGGGGTGGGCGGGGACAGGTGGGGACAGGTGAGCGTGAAGTGATGTGTGTGAATAGGTAGGATGGCCATTCATTCTCACCTTTGCTTTGTGTTGGTGTGTGTGTTAATTCTTGCCGCGTGTTTTTTTCAAGTTTGTCTGCGTGGGATGAACGGGAGTGCTGCTCCTCCTCCCTCGCACCCTTCGCTTTCTACTGCTGGATAAGATTAAATCAGGGATTCTCAACCTTCTTGACTTTATGTAAGCCTTAATGTATTTCAGCACTGGCCACGTGCCCCTCTCCAAGAATGTAGCACAGTGCACTCAGAACATAACTTATGCATTCAGGAATTCACCGGTAAATAATAACAGGTGTGTCCACGAATTCATCAGTGTATGATGACAAAAAAAAATTGTTCATATCTATCAATATATAGAATTTATTATCAAATGTGCCAATGAATTCATCAGTACCGTACGTAATGACAACAACAATCGTCTGTGAATTCATTGGTCAGTCCAGGTTCTATGATAGATGTCAGGTAATTACCAAAACATGTGACATCTACGTGATGCCTTTATACATGTCTTGTTAATGGATTTATAAGATAATTCTAAGATTGCAGTTGATTTTCTAAACCTATTGAAGCTTCTTTTCGAATAATTTGTGAACTTACTGTAAATTAGATATTCAGAGGGACTTCAACATCCGGGAGGGTTAGTATTGCGAAGCCTAGCTGTCGTGGCGTACACCAGACGTAAAAACCTGCAGTAATTATTATTATTTTTTTTTACGCTATTGTTGTCTGTACTATCATGTATCTAAAGAACATACAATTATTGTAATATATCAGTTAGCCTTATTTTTTTGTCTTCTGTATAGAGAGAAGTCCTTTTCAAGAAATGTAAGGCCCGGTTTACACTACCCCGTTTTTATGGATTCCGTTTCCGTACACCATCAAACAATGACGTCACCACCGTTTTCGTTCGAGCGACTGTAGTTGGAGCCGGGCTCCGTTTCTGCCTCCGCTTGAACGGACGCCGTCGAGCGGGAGATGAACCAAGTTTAACTTTGTGCGGAGAGACGGACAGTTTGCGAGGGCTGATATTTCGAATGTTCTGGGTATTATCGATATTCAAGTACATGAAAAAACGTTATTGAATTACAGCTTTATAACGTAATAATGCTGTATTGTAAATTAAACATTTTAATAATTCGTGGAAAAAGATGAGTGACTGGGGTCCCAGCGTGAGGTGTGGCAACACCGCAAAGCATGTAAACACAAACACATGGATGGACTGGGCAGGTTTCAGTCCAACAAACTGCAGAAACGCAACAAGCCTCACTCAGCACTATGGTAATGACTGTATTAATAATTGACATCCAGACATCCAGACATCCTCAATTCCTCCATCTATCAACTCGACACAACCTTCCAGACAACTATCCCCTCTTCTTCAATGACACTCAACTGTCCCCCTCTTCTACACTGAACATCCTCGGTCTGTCCTTTACTTATAATCTGAACTGGAAACTTCACATCTCATCTCTAGCTAAAACAGCTTCTATGAAGTTAAGTGTTCTGAGACGTCTCCGCCAGTTTTTCTCACCCTCCCAGCTGCTAACTCTGTACAAGGGCCTTATCCGTCCATGTATGGAGTATGCTTCACATGTCTGGGGGGTTTCCACTCACACTGCTCTTCTAGACAGGGTGGAATCAAAAGCTTTTCGTCTCATCAACTCCTCTCCTCTAACTGACTGTCTTCAGCCTCTCTCTCACCGCCGCAATGTTGCATATCTAGCTGTCTTCTACCGCTATTTTCATGCTAACTGCTCTTCTGATCTTGCTAACTGCATGCCTCCCCTCCTTCCGCGGCCTCGCTGCACAAGACTTTCTTCTTTCTCTCACCCCTATTCTGTCCACCTCTCTAACGCAAGAGTTAACCAGTATTCTCAATCATTCATCCCTTTCTCTGGTAAACTCTGGAACTCCCTGCCTGCTTCTGTATTTCCACCTTCCTATGACTTGAATTCCTTCAAGAGGGAGGTTTCAAGACACTTATCCACCAATTTTTGACCACTGCCTTGACCCTTTTACGGGACTGGCATTTCAGTGGGCATTTTTTTTTTATTGATTTTTGTTGCCCTTGGCCAGTGTCCTTCTTACATAAAAAAAAAAAAAAAGACATCCGGTATAGCCTCCCTCTCCCCCACACCGTGCATTGATACAAGACACAACTGCCTCCACCGTGCCCTGTAGGATTCACTAGCGTGTAGTTACTTATACTTCTTTACTGGGCAATAAATGACACTCTTCTCCACCTCACTGGCCTCTCTTCGTCTGCTGCGAGCAGCAAGGTGGCAAGAAGTATACAAATTCTTTGTCGAGGAGGTCTCTTCTCGGCCATGTTGACAAACATGGATACGGAGACGGCGGCCAACTCCTCCGTTCAGTACGGACTTCGTTTTTGTGACGTCATTGTTGGACGGTGAACGGAGATGGAATCCGTAAAAACGGGCCTTAGAATACCGTGGGCGTGTGTAAATAAGAGATGCCATCAACCGCTACGCTTTCGTTTTATCGCTAATTAGTTTGTACGTTCTAAAGCCTTCTGTGGTTTAATAATTACTTCAAACAAAAAATCGTGCATAATTAGGTTTATTTTGATAGATGTCTTAGGTCTGCAGAGTGTCCTTTCATACAAGTATATTCGTAGGAAACTTCCACCCCATCAGCAGTCCACCATGGCGGGTGCCGTGAGCAAACGCACGCCTTTTCACTATCCTAAGGTTAGGGTGTAACAGTTTTCAGACTCGTATTATAACAAAATCAATCTGTAATAGCTTCTAGATTGATATCAGAACGTGACCGGGTGTTGAGTGACAAGTGTTCGGTGCCTGGGATTGAGCAGGAGAGGAGGACAGCAAGTTGACGCAGGCTGGCTGATGGGGCAAGGTGGCCGCCATGACCGAATCCTCGTTGTTTACTGGACTCCTAACACGAGTGTGCTTATTCTGTAATCACTATCCCTTAGAATGATATTCTTGATTATAGTTCATTCATAAATATACTACCAAGAACGAAGAAATGTACATCTTTCCTTCAATCTCAGAAAATGCGCAGGCGTCAGTGAGGGGGAACTGATCAGGGAATGGCAGCCGCCATGACACCCTCCTCTCTTATTTCAGGGCTTCTTGCACGACTGTCTGCATATTTTGCGATCACAGTGCCATAGAAGGACATTTCTAAATATAGTTCCTTCATAAATATACTACAAAGAACGAAAATAAATTTGTATTTTTCTTCAATCGCTGGAAGTACGCAGGCATCGGTGAGAGAGAGAGGTACACTATCGTCTGTCGTCGAACAACAAACTCTTCATAAAAATATCACTCGATACTCTCAAGCTTCAGTGACGAAGCAACTGCTGGCGGATGTAGACTAGAGCGTACTTACCAACGTGCACACATCCGTCTCGGGAAATTTTTAATCACTTTGGGACCCGAAGGGTCTACTCTAGGGATACAGCTCTTACAGGTCGTACGGCATAAATTTCAAAAGGTGTAGGGCCGTATGTATCCTTAGAGAGAGAGAGAGAGAGAGAGAGAGAGAGAGAGAGAGAGAGAGAGAGAGAGAGATACCTATATACATACATACAGACAGACAGACAGACGGACAAGTTTCAAGATGAAACACAAAAACGTGAACACAATTTTTTTTTTTTTTTTTTTTTTTTTTGTTAAAACACGATGACGGATATTTTAGTATCACGTGAAACAAGTTACGGAAAGACTAAAACTCAAATTTATGAAAACGACACATTTATCCAAGTCAGCGACTTTCATTAGTCTTCTCTCTCGTTCTTGTCTTTGTCGCTGTTCTCATCGTCCCCATTACCACCTTTGTCGCAGTTATGATGGTCCATATTGTTACCGCTACCGCCTTTGTCAGAGTCCCCAGTGTTACTGTCATCCCCACTGTAATCATCCCTATAAACGCATTGATGCGTTGCGTTTATGGTGTAGCAAAGGAGTGACTGTAAACCACTTGTGTTGTACTCACTTCTCAGTTTATTGGGATGCTGTCAAACCTGTAAGTTATCATAAGTACATCACTTGATAGGAAATAATTGGGAATCCTGCAATAAGGCAATGTAGCTGTGCACTTCACAGGGATATTTGTAAACACTACATTATGCAACATCATCGTCCCGAAACAAACACCGAAACATCTAGGTATATTAATGACACAGATAGATATGATTAATACATAAGTAAATAATACATACGCAATTGCGTATGTGCCACACAATCACCTTAATCCCAGAGCAGGCTCCATTTCCACGTAACGTGGCAGAGGGGCTCCGTAGATTTTATGAACTAGTGCCTCTGCGGCTGAGATGACAGTGGCACAGCTGGAGAGCGGTGAACTACACAGGTCTTGCCTCTACGGCTGCCACCAAGACTCTGCCCCTATGGCAGAGCCCACCTTATTTCTTCTCATTCTTCAACCCATCACACCATGTTTCTTCCCAAGTTCACCCCCTTGATCCCCATTAAACTATGTCTCAAGTTCACCCCCTTGACCCCCATTAAACCATGTCAAGCCTTACCCTGCCTCGCGCTGACCTGGCTGAGGGAAAAAATGATGGTCTAGATAAGGACCGTGGTGTCCTGTAAACAAACACCCCTCTGTAGCTCGCCTTCTCGCCTTCTCGTCCCGTCCACATATCAAGTAATGTTATAAGTATAATATTAACCTCGTAACGTAACTTATGGCAAAGTACAGTAGTGTAACCCCTATCTGGGGCCCGTCATGACAAGAACATAACAAGAAACCAGCTACAAATTAAAGTACAGGAACTACAAGCCAGCCGGTACTGAGCCGGCGGCTACAATCCCTAACGTCTTCGTCGTCGTCATCAGCGTCGTCGCCTGTGTCACCGCTCCCCTCGTTGCAGAATACTCGCTAAATAAACTTTTGATCAAGCTCTTGTGACGCCAAGTGTTGGATGAGGCGTGCAGTGCCTCGGACCACCTGGATGAGGGACGGACGAAGGTTTGCATCCTAGGCGATACACAGGCAGGATAGACACCTCAGCGGGCCCGTCACAGATGTCTGCGGACAGCCCTCCAGCAGCCATCCCAAAAAGTAGCCAAAGCTATACACGTCTCCCTCAGCCAGCACTGGTTTTCCTTCAAACTGTTCAGGAGCCATCCAGTCCGCCCCCTCCTCTGATTCCTCTTTGTCCTCGTCCTCGTCCTCTTCCTGAGTCTCATCAGTTGTCAAATCGCCAAGGGAACGGTACAAATAGAGATATTTCCTGTCACACCTCGCCAGCCTCGCTCTCCTCGTCACCTTGCACCATCTCTCTGTCAGGCCCTACTCTGCCTTTTCTAAAGGTCGTCTCGGTGCGGCAAGCCAGCCCAAAGTCGATGACGTGAAACTCTGTCTGCGCGACAGTGCCAGTAAACGTAATATTGTTGTACTTAAGATCATTATGGACAAAGCCCATGTCGTGGACTTCACCCAGTCGCTGGCACACGTTGATTAGGGACTCGAGGAAGTGTCTGACCGAACACTGCAGTAAATACTTATCGCAGATGTCGCCGACAAACTGCTGCACCAGGGGCGTGTGAAGAATGGCACACATCCAGAAGCCGCGGCACTCCACCCACTCCTCTTAGCTCCACCACCGTGCGAGCCTCCTCCAAGAGCAGCGCAAGCCTCGCCTTCTTCATTAGTTCCTTGACAACCAGCTCATATCCATTGTAGGTGGCCCGCCGCACAGATCCAAAGCCACCCACATCCAGCAGGCGCCCGACGCCCAGCGCACGCAACTGTTCCTGGGTAAGGAACGCGACGTGACGCCGCAGGAATGACTCGCCGTCTTCCTCTATCTCGCCCTGCTTCGTGCCCTTGTCGTCTTCCTCTGATTGTCGCTGCATTCACGTTCTCCTCATTCTGAGTGTTTAGCACGTCTTCGTTGTCTTCCTGTTCGTTCTCGTTTTCATCGTATACTCATATATCATCTTTGTCTTCTATGCTTTCATTATCTTTCTCCTCATGTTTGGATTCCTCTTGTTCCTTATCATTGTAGTCATTGACTTTCTCCTCACCTTTGCCTTCCTCTTGTTCCTTATCATTACAGATGCCTTCAATCTCCGTCTCGGCAACTTCGTTTTCTGTGGAAAATCTGTATCCCTCGTGTTGATCATCTTGCCTCTCCTCTCTTTCCTTCGCGGCTTGGTCATCGTCGTGCTCCTCCCGAGCCTCCGTGGAGGACAGAGGAGGGCGGCCGACGCTTGCCTGCCTTGCACTTGGGCGCCAGAGCAGGCACAGCAGGACCACCGCGACGCCTTCAGCCACTGCTTGGAGACCCGTCATGCACGCACGGATGCGCTCCATCTTGCTCACCAGGCGGGCCATGCAGGCAACGTACTCCTGGAAGCGCACCTCCAGCACCGCCTCTCCGATCAGCGACAGGAACCTCAGGCTGGTGGCGGGCGGCGTGCATACCTCGCCATGGGCGGGGCGCGGCGCGCAACCCCACGCCTCCCAACCAGCGGCTGGGCGATCCTTGTCAATTGTACCAGCTTGAGTGTCGCTGGTTTGTCTGCACAGTGAGGATGCGCGGAGGTCTGTTGTACTCATACTCGTATTTGGTTTCATTTGACGCCGTTTTTTGCTGCTGCTTTTCCTTGAGAAACAGCTCGGGGATGGTGCCAGGACTGCTTGGAGTGTGTGTGTGTGTGTGTGTGTGTGTGTGTGTGTGTGTGTGTGTGTGTGTGTGTGTGTGTGTGAAAATCATGAAGAAAAGTAATGATTAATTAACAATGATAATAATAATAATAAGAAGAAGAAGAAGAAGAAGAAGAAGAAGAAGAAGAAGAAAAAGAAGAAGAAGAAGTATAGGAATAAAAAAAAGTGAGAAAAGAAGAAATCGAAAATGAAGAAAAGAAAATTAGGAGAAAGAAGAAGAAAAAGAAGGAGCGCACTCACACACCCTCGCACACACGCACGCACGCACGCACGCACGCACGCACGCACGCATGCACGTAAATACGCCTGGGATACCCGTATCCCAGGCTGAGAACTCTTGGAATAGATGGATTGCAAGGTACATTTTTGAAGAAATGGCACACTGTACACCATAATTATCACTGAACTTGAAAATATTTCCTCTATCTCCTCCTCCTCTTCTTTATTCTTTTCTTTTTTATTTGCTTTTATTATTATTATTATTATTATTATTATTATTATTATTATTATTATTATTATTCCTCTTCCTGCTCTTCCCCTTCTTATTATTATTCCTCCTCCTCCTTCTCCTCCTCCTCCTCCTCCTTCAGAAATCGCACAGCTTGAAGAAAGAGAGAGAGAGAGAGAGAGAGAGAGAGAGAGAGAGAGAGAGAGAGAGAGAGAGAGAGAGAGAGAGAGAGAGAATGGTGGAGATAAACAAAAAATATTAATGATTTTCCCTCCTCCAGGAATCAAAATCAGCAGCAGCAGCAGCAGCAGTGGGGGGAGGCTGGAGGAAGTGAACTCAGGCGGGCGTGGGGGCGTGCAGCTGGTGACGGACCGGCGTGCAGGAACCAGCTGGCTTCTGGTGACGCGCGCCACTTGGAGGGACGCCGGCACTTACACCTGCGCCCCCGTCCGTGCCAGACCCGCCTCAGTGGTCGTGCACGTGCTGGAAGGTGTGTGTGGGAGGGGGAGGGGGTGAATGTGTGTGTGTGATGGGGGGGGGCTTGGGAAAGGAGATGAATGAATGGTTGGATGGGTATAATTGTTCTTGTTCTTTTCTTTCATATCTTTCATATTCTTCTTAATCTTCCCTTCCTCTCTTCCTCCTCCTCCTTCTCCTTCCCATTCTCCTCCTCCTCCTCCTCCTCCTTCTCCTCCTCCTCCTCCTCCTCCTCCTCCTCCTCCTCCTCCTCCTCCTCCTCCTCCTGAACGAGTACTTCTCAACCGTCTTCACGACTGAGGATGTTCAGGGCAGTCTGCCGACCCCCACGCCTCAGTCACGAGGCACCACGCTGCCAGACTTCACCATCACAGAAAGTGAAATCCTCTCAGTCACAAAGAGCATGAACGTAAACAAAACACCCGGGCCAGACAAGATATCACCCAGGCTTCTTAAAGAAGCAAGAAATGAGCTCGTGAAACCGCTTACAATTTTATTCAATAAAACTTTGCTAGCGGGTAAAGTTCCCCACGAATGGAAACTAGCAAATGTCACGCCAATCTTTAAAAAAGGAAATAAATCTCTCCCAGCCAATTACAGGCCGATCAGTCTCACTTCAGTAGTGTGTAAGCTGATGGAAACAATAATTAGAGATAAAATTGTTAAATATTTAGAAGAAAATAAAATCATAAAGGATTCGCAACACGGTTTCAGAACCAAGCGCTCCTGCTTAACAAACTTACTAGACTTCTTTTATGAAGTATTTAACTCGTATGACGAGACAAAAGCTGTTGATATTATCTACCTTGATTTCCAGAAAGCTTTCGACACTGTTCCCCATAAGAGACTCATCAGCAAAGTAAAAGCTCACGGCATTGCCGGAAACACCCTGAAATGGCTGAGAGACTGGCTCTCTGACAGAAAACAGCGTGTTGTAATAAATGGGAAAGAGTCAGAGTGGCATAAGGTAAATAGCGGCGTTCCTCAAGGCTCTGTATTAGGACCAGTACTCTTCATAATGTACATAAATGATATTGATGAAGGGATAAACTGCAAAATAAGTAAATTTGCAGACGACACCAAAATAACAAGTAGAGTTACGTCTGTGTCACAATGGCAGGAACTGCAGTGTGACCTCAATAAACTAACAAGCTGGGCAGAAAAATGGCAGATGAGATTCAATATAGAAAAGTGCAAAATTCTACATATCGGAAGCAATAATGTTCAGGCGAGATATGTAATGAATAACATGCCACTGTCAAGTGCTGATAAAGAAAAAGATCTTGGTGTCGTTGTGTCAAACGACCTAAAGCCGAGTCAACACTGCACAGAAACAGTAAAGACGGCAAATAAATTAGTAGGGTTCATTGGAAGAACCTTTGAATTTAAATCAGAAAAGGTTATACTTGCCTTATATAACTCACTGGTGCGCCCTCATCTAGAATACTGTGTACAGTTCTGGTCACCATACTACAAAAAAGACATTGAAAAACTAGAAAAGATACAGCGCAGAGTCACAAAGATGATTCCAAGATTGCGCAATAAGCCGTATGAGGAACGACTGGAAGAACTAAACCTATTTAGTTTAACAAAGCGCAGGATAAGAGGAGACCTAATTGAAGTGTTCAAAATTTTCAAAGGATATAGTAACATTGATGCACATAATTATTTTACCATTGATCATTCTAACCTAACAAGAAATAATGGATTCAAGATTATACCCAAACGTTTTAAATCCCACGAGGCCAAACATTTCTTCTTTAATCGTATAGTAAATATATTGTTCTCGTGCTATACATGATAGAGAGGTGGCCCACAAAAGGTACTTAAGCCTTCCTTCACCAGAATCTCATGCACTTTATATTTCTGCCCGGAACCATGCCAAGTCTGTTCTCCAACTAGCCAAAAACTCCTTCATTAACAGAAAATGTCAAAACCTTTCAAGATCTAACTCCCCTCGTGATTTCTGGCATCTAGCCAAAAATATCTCCAATAACTTTGCTTCTTCTTCTTTCCCTCCTCTACTTCAACCAGATGGCACCACTGCTATCACATCTATTTCTAAAGCTGAACTCTTTGCTCAAACCTTTGCTAAAAACTCTACCTTGGACGATTCTGGGCTTGTTCCTCCCTCTCCTCCACCCTCTGACTACTTCATGCCTCGTATTAAAATTCTTCGTAATGATGTTTTCCATGCCCTCGCTGGCCTAAACCCTCAGAAGGCTTATGGACCTGATGGGGTCCCTCCTATTGTTCTCCGAAACTGTGCCTCCGTGCTTGCACCTTGCCTAGTCAAACTCTTTCAGCTCTGTCTGTCAACATCTACCTTTCCTTCTTGCTGGAAGTTTGCCTACATTCAACCTGTTCCTAAAAAGGGTGACCGCTCTAATCCCTCAAACTACCGTCCTATTGCTTTAATTTCCTGCTTATCTAAAGTTTTTGAATCTATCCTCAACAGGAAGATTCTTAAACATCTATCACTTCACAACCTTCTATCTGATCGCCAGTATGGGTTCCGTCAAGGCCGCTCGACTGGTGATCTTCTGGCTTTCCTTACTGAGTCTTGGTCATCCTCTTTTAGAGACTTTGGTGAAACTTTTGCTGTTGCCTTGGACATATCAAAAGCCTTTGATAGAGTCTGGCACAAAGCTTTGATTTCCAAACTACCCTCCTACGGTTTCTATCCTTCTCTCTGTAACTTCATCTCAAGTTTCCTTTCTGACCGTTCTATTGCTGCTGTGGTAGACGGTCACTGTTCTTCTCCTAAATCTATTAACAGTGGTGTTCCTCAGGGTTCTGTCCTGTCACCCACTCTCTTCTTATTATTCATTAATGATCTTCTAAAACAAACTTCTTGTCCTATCCACTCCTATGCTGATGATACCACCCTGCACTTTTCCACGTCTTTTCATAGACGTCCAACCCTTCAGGAGGTAAACATATCACGCAGGGAAGCCACAGAACGCCTGACTTCTGATCTTTCTAAAATTTCTGATTGGGGCAGAGCAAACTTGGTATTGTTCAATGCCTCAAAAACTCAATTCCTCCATCTATCAACTCGACACAATCTTCCAGACAACTATCCCCTCTTCTTCAATGACACTCAACTATCCCCCTCTTCTACACTGAACATCCTCGGTCTGTCCTTTACTTATAATCTGAACTGGAAACTTCACATCTCATCTCTAGCTAAAACAGCTTCCATGAAGTTAGGTGTTCTGAGACGTCTCCGCCAGTTTTTCTCACCCCCGCAGCTGCTAACTCTGTACAAGGGCCTTATCCGTCCATGTATGGAGTATGCTTCACATGTCTGGGGGGGTTCCACTCATACTGCTGTTCTAGACAGGGTGGAATCAAAAGCTTTTCGTCTCATCAACTCCTCTCCTCTAACTGACTGTCTTCAGCCTCTCTCTCACCGCCGCAATGTTGCATCTCTAGCTGTCTTCTACCGCTATTTTCATGCTAACTGCTCTTCTGATCTTGCTAACTGCATGCCTCCCCTCCTTCCGCGGCCTCGCTGCACAAGACTTTCTTCTTTCTCTCACTCCTATTCTGTCCACCTCTCTAACGCAAGAGTTAACCAGTATTCTCAATCATTCATCCCTTTCTCTGGTAAACTCTGGAACTCCTTGCCTGCTTCTATATTTCCACCTTCCTATGACTTGAATTCCTTCAAGAGGGAGGTTTCAAGACACTTATCCACCAATTTTTGACCACTGCTTTGACCCTTTTAGGGACTGGCATTTCAGTGGGCATTTTTTTTATTAGATTTTTGTTGCCCTTGGCCAGTATCCTTCCTACATAAAAAAAAAAAAAAAAAAAATATGGAATAAACTTCCTGCCGAAATTGTAAACAGCAATACTATTGAATCATTCAAAAATAAAATAGACAAATATTTAAAAGCAAATCCCCAACAAGCTCTCTTCTTGTCCGAATAATTACTAAATTCACTATTTAAACTCTTATTCAACAGTTTTAATATAACTTGTATTAACTTTCAGATAGGCGTATAGAGTTCACCGTAGGGTGAATAGTAGAACTTCCTTTCATCCTTTCCTATGAAAATTTCCATGTCAGTTTTTCCATACTGCATGGTACTTTTCCCAACTATTTCCATGCCAGCGCAAGCTGGAGGGAGTGGTGGGTGGGGAGGAGCCTTCTGCTATGCTGTCCTGTCTCTCTTCACTGTAGCTAGTTAGAAGTAGTTACCAAACAGCCTTGCAAGGACCAAAAGGTTTGTTGCTGTTTGGCTTTCCTTTGTATTCCTTTGTATTCCTCCTCCTCCTCCTCCTCCTCCTCCTACTTCTTAGACCGTCATCAAGCGTTATTAACTCGATACAGTTTAAACTTTCAGAATTCACCTCAGTAGATACTGTGAACGTAACCTTCATTTGACAGTATTTCACTATATGTTTCAGAATGATTTGCGTGTCTTAGCAGCTCAAAGGCCTCCTCTCGATCAATCACATTCCCGACGTTCACATTCACTTTATTTCCTTCCTTAAGTAGCAGGAAGAGTGCATGCGGCAGGAGGATTTAGTGGGGTGTCCTTAGTTTGCGTCAGTAGAGAGCAAGGGAGCCGTATTTTCCTAGCCTTCCGGTCTCTGTAAGTTTCCCTAAGTGACCTTCTGCATTCATGATGATCAAACAGCCTGCCAAAAGGTGTGTTGCGCTTTATTTTCCCTTTATATTGTATCCATGTTCCTTCTCGTCCTCGTCCTCGTTATCATCGTCCTCCTCCTCCTCCTCCTCCTCCTCCTCCTCCTACTCCTCCTTTATCACGTACCTCCCCAAACACACGGACGTTAATAAGTATGTTGTTGTTCACTTTTCTTTGTATTTTTTTTCACCTCTTCCTCCTCCACCACCACCACCATCACCACCCTGCAGGAAGACAGGTCATTCAGTCTTTCACCACCACGCCGTAAAATCTCGGCTACCAGAACACCCTCCGCCAGGCCGCGAGGGACGGTGTGTGCGCCGCCCTTAAGCCCCTATTCTGAAACGCCTTGCTCTCTCACCGCCACTGTTTTCAAAGACCACAGAGATGACTTGCCGGGTTGTCACGAGTGTTTCTCCTGTTAATAACGTAGAAATGTTGTTAATCTGTAACTAGAACCGTAAAAACGCCCTTAAAAGCCTGTGCAATTTCAGCTAGAACCTTTTTGAAAGTAATGGAGAAGAAGTGTTTCAGAATACGGAGAATAAGAGAGAAAGAGAGAGAGAGAGAGAGAGAGAGAGAGAGAGAGAGAGAGAGAGAGAGAGAGAGAGAGAGAGAGAGAGAGAGAGCATTTGGACCTTTTCATCACAGGGAAGTACGAGCATCATTTCAGTTCTGCCAGTGCGTTAAGTTAATCCTCTTTGAGTGAATGCAGGATTTTGAGTCTTCGTTAAGGACTGCTGGGATTCCGTTCAGGGATTTCGGATTCTGTTTAGGACTCGTTATCTTGCTCGGGTATACCATCATCACCATCATTATCATCATCATCATCATCATCATCATCATTACTGTTGTCGTAGTCTTCATACCTGTCATCTTCATTCTATTTTCTATCTTTTTTTTCATTTTTATTTCCTTCTTCTTTTACTTTTTTACATTTTTCTTTTCATTAACTTGCCCATAATCATTCTTGCTGTAGATCTGTTCAGGTTCTCTCTCTCTCTCTCTCTCTCTCTCTCTCTCTCTCTCTCTCTCTCTCTCTCTCTCTCTCTCTCTCTCTCTCTCTCTCTCTCTCTCTCTCTCTCTCTCTCTCTCTCTCTCTCTCTCTCTCTCTCTCTCTCTCTCTCTCACTGGTAGTAAGGAAATGACTACTATAGGAGAAGGTAGAGGAGGGAAGGGAGACTGGAGGAGGCATGATGTTCTGGAGAGGCAGGAGAGAGAAGTGAAATGTGAGAGTGAAAGAGAGGAAGAGAGAGGGAGAATTATGTTACCTAGCCTGGGAGAGGAGAGAGGAAGAGTCATTTTGTGAGGATTTAGGAGGGAGAGAATGAGAGAGGGACTGAGTAAAAAAGAAGAGAGGAAGGGAAAGTAAGTGATGTACTGGAGAGAGAGAGAGAGAGAGAGAGAGAGAGAGAGAGAGAGAGAGAGAGAGAGAGAGAGAGAGAGACTGTTCTTGACGTATCATGTTCCCTTCACAAGAGTTTCTGCCTTGACACAAGATATTTGAACAGATTACCTTATCCCTTTACTCCCCTCACTCTCTCCCTCCCTCCCTCCATCCATCCCTCCCTCCCTCCCTCCCTCCCTCCCTCCCTCCCTCCGTTCTTTCCTTCCCTTCTCTTCAGATATTTCTTCTTCTCGTTTCGTCTTCCCTTTCTCCCTTCGTTCTCTTTGCAGTTCCCTCTCCCTTTTCTTTTTCCCTCTCAAATACTTATTTTTATTTTTGAGGGCAATAAAACTTTTGAGTAAAAAAGACCCACTTAATGCCAGTTTCCCATACAGATTCCAGATAGAAAAATCAGACATTGGAGGGTAAGCGTCTTCAAATTTCCCTCCTAAAAGAGTTCAAGTTCATGGGAAGAAGGAAATACAGAAGCAGGCAGGGAGTTCCAGAGTTTACCAGAGAAAGGGATGAATTATTGAGAATACTGGTTAACTCTTGCATTAGCAGAGAGATGGACAGAATAGGGACGAAAGAAAGAAGAAAGTCTTGTGCAGCGAGACCGCGGGAGGAGAGCAGGCATACAGTTAGCAAGATCAGAAGAGCAGTTAGCATGAAGATAGCGGTAGAAGACAGCAAGAGATACAACATTGTTATGTTGTTCTTTCTCTTCCCACTTTCTTCCTTCCTTCTTTCTTTCCTTCCTTCTTTCCTTTTTCTCTTTTTCCTAACTTTCTTTTTCTCTCCTTTCCTTTCTTTTCATATTTTCCGTATTCCTTCCGTATCATAATCATCATTGTTCCCTTCTTCCTCCACACCTTCCCCATTCCTCTTCATTCCCTACTCTTCCCTAGTCTCCATCCCGTCTTTCCTCTCCTTCCATACTTACCCATCCAGTTCCATCCAGTTCCTTCCAGTCCCTCTCACTCTCTCTCTCTCTCTCTCTCTCTCTCTCTCTTATCATTCCAGAGGGAAAACCCGCAGCTATGCAACCTTCCTTGGACAATAGCCGCACCCATGAAGACCCCTTCTCCTCCTCCTCCTCCTCCTCCTCCTCCTCCTCCTCCTCCTCCTCCTCTTCCTCCCTCCTCCTCCTCCTCCTCCTCCTCCTCCTCCTCCTCCTCCTCCTCCTCCTCCTCCTCCTCCTCCTTCTCCTCCTGGCATCCTCCCGTCCTCTTCGTCCTCCTTCCCCTCCTAAAGTTAGTGGACATTCTTCTACACCCTTGCGACCCAATCTTTTGAAGGTAGGTGTCCTGTAGTAGTAGTAGTAGTAGTAGTAGTAGTAGTAGTAGTAGTAGTAGTAGTAGTAGTAGTAGTAGTAGTAGTAGTAGTAGAAGTGGTAGTAAAAGTGTTGGTGTAGTAAAGTGGAAAAAACTAACAAAGCAACAATATAAGTCATGGGTGATGATAATGATGATGATGATGATTGTTGTTGCTGTTGTTGTTGTTATTATTATTATTATTATTATTATTATTATTATCATTATTATTATTATTATTATTATTATTATTATTATTATTATCATCATCATCATCATCATCATCACCATCATCATCATCATTATTATCATTACTGTTAAAGTTATTATAACCCACAAACTTTCCACAGCAGACACCACCACCACCACCACCCACCACCACCACATCAGCCGCCGCCGCCACCGCAGTCTCCTCCCTCCACTGTTCATCGATAAGGTCTCGTCTCCTGTTGTCTTTAATAAACCACTAACAAAACCTGTAGCGTTGCTGTACTAACCCCGGAGAGAGAGAGAGAGAGAGAGAGAGAGAGAGAGAGAGAGAGAGAGAGGAGAGAGAGAGAGAGAGAGTAGCACTAACAAAATAATCCAGTCATCATTATCATCATTAGCACCATCACCACGCCATTAAGTGTTCATGGCACCATTAACAGTCGTAACACTCTGCTCTAATGGTGTCACGTGCCTGTGTCGCCAGGCCATTAACAAGCACATTTGTGTAGTCTGTGTAGTTTGTCATGGTGACTTATATTACAGCATGTAGGGTGAATATAATACTAAGTTAACTTTTTATCGTTGTTTTTAGTATTTGTTTGTTTGTTTATTTTTACATGTGTCTACGGGTCATTCAGTGTGTGTGTGTGTGTGTGTGTGTGTGTGTGTGTGTGTGTGTTTGTCTTTCTGTTTGTCTGTCTGTCTGTCTGTCTGTCTGTACACACACTTGCACTCACATACTTTTTAGGTGCATTCTGTATACATTTACGTATATACTTTCATGTCAGTATGAAGAAAGGCATAAAAGTACAAGGCAATTTTTACTCTCTGTGTTTTTGTTTTGGTTTATGTGTACCATTATTTATTTATTTATTTATTTGTTTATTTGTCTATTTATTCATCCTTTTTTTTTGTGGGGGAGAGCAGTCGACATTTTAACAAGTTCTCTATGTGGCGATGTTTTAAAATGTTATACAATTATACGCCCCTTTTTTCTCCTTTCTGTTGGTTTTCAATCGTGTTTTCAGCATTTATAACCAAACAAAAAACCTTTAGTTTTGGCTCCCAGAGAGAGAGAGAGAGAGAGAGAGAGAGAGAGAGAGAGAGAGAGAGAGAGAGAGAGAGAGAGAGAGAGAGAGAGAGAGACGAAATGAAACGTCACAAATAAAGAAACAGATTTTAATATTAAGCCTCTCCATCAGACTCTCTCTCTCTCTCTCTCTCTCTCTGACTATCCATCCATCCATCTTATCTATCTGCTAGCAGTGTTCACCCCAATTGAGCAGAGGCAAGCATATTTCGGGCGGCTTCTCTGTAATCTGGCGTCCTCTCTATAGGCCAGAAGACGCCACACTCACAATTCCGGCAGTGGCGTCGTGAGAAAACAGTCACCCAGGACGACCTTCCACCCAGTCTTATATAAACGCTCCTGGTCTGCGAAATAAAACTGAAGACTAAAACAGTAGCTGGGTTGGATCATTCTCACATCGTTGGCGTTCAGGAGTCCTGGCCAGACCGCGTCACTCAAGGCCTGGACCACGTTCTGAAACTCTTTTGCGCTGCACCTCCTTTACTTTGAAAATGCTGTGATTGAAGTGACATGGATTTTTTCTTTTTCTTATTTTTTTTTTTTTTTTTTTTGCTGTTTTAGTAACATACTAGCAAATTATTATTAACAATACATTATTAACAGGAGAAACACTCGTGAAGACTCATCTAATTATCTTTGTGGCCTCTGAAAATAGTCGTGATGAGAAATCAAACCGTTTCTGAATGCGGGTCAGGGACTCCACTGCAGTTTGATTCCCGCGACAGAACTACTGAAGGCTCACTCCATCCTGTCTCAGGGAAAATGGAGGCGATCGCTGACATGGATTGTCTTTGTTGGAAGTTAAAAATTAAAATATATCAAGCAGAGTAATGACTGGGCTATTCAGTAAGCAGCCGAGACAAATTGGATATTGATTGTTCTGTATTTTGAACAAGTACTTAAGGCAAGTTATTGTCGCGAGGCAGTTGTAATGTGGGGACTATAACTTGCCTGTCTCAAACATCAATAAGACGGAGGTGAGGGCCGAGGCCACTCGCAACTGTGAATCATATTCTGAAACAATTCTGCCCCGTACCTATACTACTTTCAAAATGTTCCAGTTAAAGTTGTATCGGATGCTTTATGGCTCTAGTAGCAGATTAATAAGATTTTCATATCATTAACAGGAGAAACACTCTCGAGAATAAGGTTAATCATCTCTGTGGTCTTTGAAAATAGTCGTGATGAGAGAGCAAAGCGTTTCAGAATACGGGTCTCTAGTCACTGAGAGTCTAGTGTATGCCAGCAGCTTTAGCTTTGAACTTGCCCCATTGTATTAGAGAATTACGCGCAGCAACGCCAGTCAGCCAGCTCTAAGTGATAGCATCCATCCTTTATTAACAAACTCGCTGTCCGTGAAGTAAGTGTCTGCCTCAGTCTGCAGTTCTAGTGATCACAGATTAAGTCATTCAGTATCAGGTTGAAGGAAGGGCAAGTAAAAGGTAATAAGGAGAGACTCCTAGACTGCCCACCTCACCGATGTGTCATGTCTGTGACGCCGGCAACCATGGAGCGCCATCTCTCATCAGTTCGTGTGTCCTTCTGTTGTCTCCCGTTGGTCTCGTGCCAAGCTGTCCAGATACCTCATTCGTTACCCCCCCCCCCCGAGCTCATTTTCCTTTTATCATTTCTTGAAAACAGGTTTTCTCCAGTCCCCCCCCTCTTATTTTCTTATTCTTATCTTATTTGAATGTTTTGTGTAGGAGCGTTCTATTCATCTCTTATTCTTATTCTTGCCTTATCTTATCTTATTCATTTCATCCGTGCTCTTCTTGCAATTCGTCGTTGGTAACCTGCTCTTTCCATGATGGTCTTAGCAGTCTTCTCGAGAACACATTCCTAAGGCCTTTATTCTGTGCCTCATCACAGTGTTCATTCCCAATGCTTCACTGCCATACATAGAGCTCGACCACAGAGAACACTTCAAAACTGAGAGTGAATTTCATCAATTTCTGGTTTGTTCCGAGTCACACAGACTACACTAGAATGTAGACAGTCATGATGTCTGACGGCAGCTTTCCCTCATTTTTCAGAATTTTTCTATTTTGTCCATGTTTCCTCAGAGTCTGTTGATGAAAGAAATGCATGAAGAAAATATATACTTTGGCTTTTGTGGGGGAAATTATTAACTTTGCAATTTTGTATTTTTTTTTTTTTTTTCAGAGAAAGGGGGAGAGGATGTGTAAGGTTTGGTATCTTGCGTTAAATTCGTGTACTTCGTTCTGCTATCTTCTTTACCCTTTACTCGTTTGTCATGTATATTTATTTTTTATTTATTCGGTTTTTTTTTTTTTTTACTTTTTTTATCTTCCGTTTATTTACGTATTTACTTGTGCCCTCTGTTAGCTATGCGTCAACTCTCTCTCTCTCTCTCTCTCTCTCTCTCTCTCTCTCTCTCTCTCTCTCTCTCTCTCTCTCTCTCTCTCTCTCTCTCTCTCTGCAAGGACATACGTGTGTGTGTGTGGTGTGTGTGTGTGTGTGTGTGTGTGTGTGTGTGTGTACTCATACAGATATTTGTCTTACAGTGCTCTTAATGTTCGTAAAGACCCTAGAAATTAAAGGGTTAAGAAAAGAATAGTAAAAAAAAAACGTAATATTGCCTTGGATTAGCATTTTTAGTAATAAAAAAATCATATGTATATATATATATATATATATATATATATTATATATATATATATATATATATATATATATATATATATTATATATATATATATATATATATATATATATATATATAAATATATATATATAATGAAACTGTAAAAAGAATCGAGCACACAGTGCCACTGAAAAACCCTTAAGAAAATAATTATAGAGTAGGTAGGATAAAACTAATGAATAAATACATAAATAAAGAAAATTCGATGAATATGAAATAAATCAGAGAGAATGGGTACGTGATATCGGCTGCAGTAAATTATAGATGATAAAATGAGATTAAAAACACACGAGGACAAGACAAATCACCTCTTCCTTGCCTCCTTAAAACGATACATCCGTCACCCGCCGTGATAAGTGACAGGAAGATCACCGCCGCGCGGCCCAGGATGTACAGCTCCAAGGGTTAGGAAGTCAGGCGGTATTTGGCGCGCGCCACAACTCTTAAGGCCTGTATTGTGAAACACTTTACTCATTCACTACGACTGTTTTCAAAGACCACAGAGATGATTTGCCAGGTTCTCACAAGCGTCCCTCTTGTTAATAATGTATAAATATTCATAATATATCACTAGAATCTTTAAAAAAAATCCTTGAAAACCCGTGTAACTTCAAGTAGAGCCTTTTGAATGTGGTGATGTGACGCAGCAGTGTTTCAGAAATATGGTCCTTAGTGCAACTGAATAGTAAGGTGAGCAGCGGAAGGTGGAGTAAAGAGGGACTATCCTTTGTGTGTGTGTGTGTGTGTGTGTGTGTGTGTGTGTGTGTGTGTGTGTGTGTGTGTGTGTGTGTGTGTGTGTGTGTGTGTGTTGGCAGTGAAATACATATGAGTAGATGTTACATAGATACATAGAGTAATGCTAGATGACTTGCCCTCGCGTTCACTACTCCCGGAAAGAGGGAATGAGAGATGCGAGAACAGTGAAAAGACGCACGAGTTTGAATGATTGCTAAGGAGAGGGAGGGAAAGAAACATGGGGGTTGAATACAGCTGTAAGAAATAAATAGATATAGGTGAATTGTGTGAAGGATCAATAAAAGAAAATAGTAGTCATATATAATTACTAAGACAAAACACCAACTCCCCATGAGCTGCAGTGACGCACGGCCAACTTTCTAACACGTGCCAGCCTGCAGATTCCATTAGTGAGGGGTTGCTACTGCCGTTTTTTGTTTTTCTTTTTTTCCCCATTTACATCCAGTTAATTGCTGTATCAGTTCTGAGACAGTATTATCATGTGCCTACCGTCTACTTTATGCTCATTATTTAATATGATAAGCCGGTGATAATACTACTGAAATTAATATCCACAACAAAAACAATAGTTGTCTTATGGTATAGGTGAGCTCCGGTCAGAGCTACCCCAGAAGTCACTACTGTGAGTGGCCTTGACAGAATGAATGCAGTAAAGGTCACTTAATCCTCATTACATATCCTCGGGGTTGGTAACCAGAATAAGACTAGAAGTAACGGGTTTACGCTAAAGTTGTATTAATATATTGAGAGAGAGAGAGAGAGAGAGAGAGAGAGAGAGAGAGAGAGAGAGAGAGAGAGAGAGAGAGAGAGAGAGAGAATTTACTTCGATACAACTTCATCTTCCCCCCTCCTTCTCCTCATTTACTTTCCTTTTCCTTTCCTTCCTCTTTCCACTCATTAACAATATTTTCCTTCCTTCTCTTCATTCTTCATTTATCTCTCTTTTCCCTCCTATCCTCCCTCTTCTTTCCATCTCCCTCTTCCTCTCCAACTCCTCTTCCTTCACTATAACCCTTTTGGATGTGATACCTAACCTAACCTGACGCAAAAACCCTATTGGATGTAGTAGCAAAATGACGACTTTTCCATTAATTGCATGGCCTCCTCCTCCTCCTCCTCCTCCTCCTCCTCCTCCTCCTCCTACTACTCCTCCTCCTCCTCCTCCTCCTCCTCCTCCTCCTCCTCCTCCTCCTCCTCCTCCCGCAGTCATTTTTCCTCTTTCCTCTCCTATCTTCCAAACTTTCCCTTGTGAAAAATACGTTTGTCGAGTTTCATTCTTACATGACGCGACCCAAAAAATTCTTCGTCCGGGGTAACTGATACCAGACCACCCTCTTCTCTCTCTCTCTCTCTCTCTCTCTCTCTCTCTCTCTCTCTCTCTCTCTCTCTCTCTCTCTCTCTCTCTCTCTCTTACTTAATCTTTTTTTTTCTTCTTCCTCTTCGTCTGTTTCCTCCACTTCTCTTTTTTCAACCTTCTCCCCGGTTTCCTCATTCTCTTCCTTCTCCTTTTCTTCAGCTGCTTTTTGTTCCCGTTTGTGTTTTTTTTTTTTTTCCTCTTCCTCCTTCTTTCTTTTTTTCTTTTTTCGACGTTTTCTCAGTTTTCCTAATTTTCTTCCTTCTCCTTTCCCTCTATTATTCTTTGCTTCCATTTCACATTGCCGCCTGGTTTAGTGTGAATCCAAAGGCAACTGTATGCGAGAAAAAGGGTAACTAGGAAAAGCCAAACAGTACTAAGAGAGCAAGTGAGGGGAAATTATGAGACCAAGTAGTGTGATATTACAGCCGGAATCAGTCGAGGAAGACAGGTAGATAGATAGATAGTAGATAGATTCATTCACTAATTATTTCATTTACTTACTGATTGAATGTTTGATAGATAGATAAATGGATAGGTAAGTATATAGATAGACAGAAAGATAAATAGGTTAGTATACAGATAGATAAATAGGTAGTTAGATAGATAGACATTTTTTAATGTCACTATAGTAATAATATATACAAAAAATATCTGGGATTTAGAGCTTCAAAGTTACAGCAAGGAAAGAAAGGAATCCATGTAAGAAGTGAAAGCCCAAGAAAAGTTTTGTAATTTCACAAGGTCTCACAAACTGTCACATTACCGTTTCTGTAGCTTTCCAGCATTCAGGACTTTACCATTTTCAGATGGTTGAGCTCCCTCCAAAGACACTGACATAGAAAACGGAGGAAAGACGCAACTGTGGCTGAAAGTGCGTTTGACAGCGGCCCACATTCAGAAACGCTTTGCTTTCTCACCACGACTATTTTCAAAGGCCACAGAGATGACTAGCCGGATCTCAAGACTGTTGCTCCTTTAAGTAATGTAGAAATTTTGTTAATATGTCAGTAAAACCATAAAAACACCCTTAAAAACCCGTGTAGCTTTAATTATATATTATATATATATATAGCCTTTTGAAAGTAGTGGAGGTGCGGCGCAGAAGTGTTTCAGAATATGATCCAATAAACCATTATCAGGAACGCTGTATGAGTAAATATGGCGATATAAACATAGAGAAAATTAGATAAGCTGAAGGAGACACTGTATTTAATGAGGAAGGGGTAAGAGAAAGACGTGAAACATTTTGTAGTGTGGCGCGAGGGAAGGGAAGGGAAG
>NC_087162.1:17787947-17930447 GCF_035594125.1 Scylla paramamosain | reverse complement strand
CTCTCTCTCTCTCTCTCTCTCTCTCTCTCTCTCTCTCTCTCTCTCTCTCTCTCTCTCTCTCTCTCTCTCTCTCTCTCTCTCTCTCTCTGTTCACATTCCTGACGCTAGGGGTTTCATAATGCTAATCAGTGCAATCATCATCACGATTTCATGTCACAGCACAGATCGAGAGGAAAGAAAAGAAGAAAAGACGAGAAAAGAAGCTAGAGAACATCCTTTGAAGGGCAACAAACAGTTATAAGACAGAAAATCAGATGGAGAGGTAGACATTGGGCGTAGTTGCAAGGAATGGAAGCAATAGACGATGTATAGCCGAAACCTCATCCATGGCGTCAAACTGACACTTGAAAAACGGTGGAGGGAAAAAGATTTATATTGAGAAGAACGGGCTACGTGATCAGCTTCCAAAGGTGACAAGGGAGGATGGGATAATGGCCCGCTTTACTCTCATCACAACTATTTTCAAAGGCCACAGAGATTATTAACCGGCTTCTCTAGAGTTTTATCCTATTAATAAGGTACGAACCTTGTTAATCTGTCAATAGAACAGAGCCTTAAAAACCCATGTAACTTCAACTTGAGCTTTCCGAAAGTAATCGGGGGGCGGGGCAGAAGTGTTTCAGAATATGGTCCATTGTCCGTGGTGTTACGTGACTGTGGTATAAGAGGTACAGCTTACCCGTGCTTTGTTCCCGTGTACTACAAAGACTTCTCCACTGCAGGAACATGGCCGCAGTAGATGATGAATCACGTGTTACATCTGACAGAATGGGAAGGTATGTAACATGCAGGACAACAGTTTTAGTACGAGTTTATCTTATGTTATTACTATATATATATATATTTTTTTTTTTTTTTTATTATATTTTCATTATCTTTTTACGTGTAACCTTTATTTCTGTTCTCGTTTTAATGTTTGTTGATGCTGTTTTTGGTGTGACATATTTATCATATTGTTTTTGTTGATGCCTAGGTTTTCTTTTTTTATGTATAAATTTTAATGTATCTTGGTGTTTTTACTTTATTTATTTATCTGTTTATTCATTCATGTATTCATTTATTTACGTCAAGCCAGCAGATCTACAGAAATCCCCTTTTTTTAAGATGATTTTTTTTTTTACCTACTTATATTCAGTTTAATATATCCTGTTTATTTCTTTTCTTTTAAATAAACATGGAAACTGTTTTAACGACTTCGCGTGCAAGGGAGACATTATGCACGAGCCAGACCGAGCCCGTAGCTAAGCATGGGAATATTTTTAGAGCGTCAAGAAGATAGAAACAAGTCACGAAACACGATACCTCTGGTGGAAATGAGATGAAAGTGAAGGTTAATGATCGCAGGTGAGCAGAGAGAGAGAGAGAGAGAGAGAGTGTGTGTGTGTGTGTGTGTGTGTGTGTGTGTGTGTGTGTGTGTGTGTTTCATTAAGGAAATGAAGTCCTTACAGAGATTTCTTTCATCAGCATTGGACGACACGAAAAAACAAAAAAAGACAATATAGAATGAATAAATGAATAAACAAATAAAAACAAAAATAAATAAATTAAAGTGCAGTGTCCTAAGGGTGTTGACATATTAGATAAAAAAATAAAAATAAATAATAATCAATTAAAACATTAAAAAGTGTGCCAGCTTGATGCGGTATGTAAAAGCTTGTCTCGTTCACTTTAATCAGGGAGGTACTTTCGTTAATGCCCAGGCAGAAAGTAAACCCCGAGGAATATCACTCCTGCGTACGTGCTGCAATGCGGAAATAGACGTTGCACACACACAAGGATTATTAGGAAATTACATGCATTATTCATTTTTGCATGTCGGCCATTCTCTGCACTTTGAGGAGCCATTAGAGGGTGTCGTGTGCCTGTCTTGCCATAGGTGGTGTTCATAATATTGGAGATCGGGAAGACGTTGGAATGTGTTCAAGGACAGCATTATATTTTACCAGCGGCAGCGACGTGTGTTGTGTGTGTGTGTGTGTGTGTGTGTGTGTGTGTGTGTGTGTGTGTCGCCCCGCCCCGCCCCGCCCAAGCCAGCCGCCTGTAATCAGCATTCCGGAGAGACTGTTTACAATCTTTTCCTGATACCACTGAATCTCTCTCATGCTCGATGGAATGTATCCTTGACCCATATATTAACCCGCTCGCTTCCCGACACATCTTCCCTCACCTTCCTTACCTGCCCGCACACTCACGTAGGAACACTGGCCGCCCCTAGCATTAACAGTAGGTATTTATTCTTCAAGGACACCGTGCAGTATACGCGCGTAGCAAAACGTGCGTAGCTAGAGTCAAATATCCTGTCAAATAAACACGAATAGGTGGTGATACTAATGTATGCCCTGCGTCACGGGGCCACAGAGACTGTTTTGGCGTATCGCAGCTCAGGAATGCAGGGATTTGATTGGTTCCCAGGGGTGTCTCGCTTCTGATTGGCCGGAGTGCGGTGACGTCACGAAAACGTCACCCAAACATGAAAGGTTTGCGGTATGTGGCCTCCTGATTGGCTGCTTGAGGTCACTGTGTTGGGATTGGCCAAGGAAGCTGTACGTCACCGGGAGTCTCAACATGGAGGACGGCAGACGGTAGTGATGAGAGTTTATCTGTGTTTTTCACTTAAACCATGCCTAGAAGACGAAATGGAGAGTTACCATTACCTTCTGGATGGGAGATCGGGCATGACTATGACGGGAAAGTGTACTTCATCGACCACAACAACAAGAAAACCACGTGGATCGACCCGAGAGACAGGTAGGCAGCCCCGTCCGCACTGATGACCCACGCCAGAATTATGCTTTTGTGCTTACGACGAAGGTGCCACGGACGCCCTCACCCCTCTAACCGTATGCACAGTGCCCTACGTGATGGTGCAGTGACGTATAACAGTGGCTAAAGTGAAAATACAACTTGTGTAATGGAAGTTTTAACGTGTCCTCCTTTTTCTGTTGGTGGAGTCCGTCTGTGATGAGGGGCTGTTTTAAGGCGAGTTTTAGTTCTTGCATCGCCTCGCCCTCCTCGTGTGTGTGTTGTGTGCGGTATTTAAGTGGTGTGTGTACGTGGGGCTGCGCATAAGGGTGTGTAGCTATGGGGAAATGAGTCCATACGCTTGAGGAATGTGTGAACGCGACCCTGGCTGTTGGCTTAGGAATGTGCGGTATGTCAAGAGTGGTGGCGGGGGACCGGGTGGGGGGGGCTAGTACTCCTCCCCCCTCCCCCCACATCCCTTCCCCCTCTCTCTCTCTCTCACTCTCTCTCTCTCTCCTCTCTACTCTCTCTCTCTCCTCTCTCTCTCTCTCTCTCTCTCTCTCTCTCTCTCTCTCTCTCTCTCGCCTACAACTACTAACCGTTTCCCTCCATAGTGTGATTTTTTTTATTCCTCCTTCCCTGGCCTTTCCCTCAGTTCGTTCTTTCTTGGATAGATTAGCTCTCTCTCTCTCTCTCTCTCTCTCTCTCTCTCTCTCTCTCTCTCTCTCTCTCTCTCTCTCTCTCTCTCTCTCTCTCTCTCTCATTAATTTCCTTTCTCTGTCGACCTTACACATACACACGCACAGCCTTGCCTCGTGTTATGCCTCTTGCTTCCTGAATCCTCACTCACATCTTTAATATTCACTACTGTATTTGTCTCTGGTTTGTGTTTATAATGATTGTCTCATGCAACAGACAGGTTCCATCTCAAACCATTTCCTTGTTTCTATTTCACTGGTAGCATTTCATCAGTTATTTGCATTTATTCAAGTATTTGGCATTCCATGAATTAGCCACCCCAGCTGTTTTGTGGATGAGGTTAGATTAGGTAAGAAATGATAGCCAAACTTACCTAACTTCAACTTCATCCATAAAAATACCTGTGGTATTTGATTTCACAGGCTAATTTAGGTGTACTGAAGGTGATAATGCATGAGGTACAAATTTCATTTTTTACTAGCTAGTTATGTTTAACATAACAGACAATAATAACTTATATATCAATAACATGCAATGTTGCAAACTAGGAAAATACAACATCTCTATGAGTGTGACAGATTAATGCCATACCATAAACAATACTTTCTTAGTGAATCAGAACACTTAAGATTGAGAGAAAATTTTAAATGCAGTTGTGAGCGATTTGTTACAGTACTTTTCACCACAACTGTATGTTTTATGCATTCAGATAAATGGGTACTCAGTTTAGTAATCACTAGTTTTAAGCTTTTCCATCTGATTCACAAAATAAAAAATCTTGGTATATTTTTAGAACTTCACTCCATTATACTCTCAAAGACAAAATTATATTGCTCTAGAAAACAACACCTTCAGTATATATACACACATGCTCATGCACACATATCATTACTTTTTTTTTTTTTTTCATTTAAGGTGAGATAGGGAATTTTACAGGACAGTTGGGCTAGTCTAGCTTTAAAAATAAGTAAAAATGGTAATGATGTAGTACATAATATATTATAAAGTTTACAATATTACCATACTTATTAGAAAATAGTTTGTTTGCTAGAGTGGGATGGATATAATTTCATAAATTTATGCAAATTTTTGGACTATAAGTCCAAAACATAATATACACCAATTTTAGATCATTCAGAGACATTATTTTTGCAGCATTTCAATCACAAAGATTGCTTTGGAGATTTACCATTTACCGTTCAACTCATAGAAACCTTGTTTTCTGAGGGAGGTAAAACCTACCCTGTTGAAACCTAATTTTATATGACAGAAAAGTGGAAATAGGATAGATCTTGGAAACATGGTACATATGTGCAATGGAAAATGTCTTGTAGTGGTTCCAAAGTTCAAACACCAAATAAAATTGTAATATCACTATAAATTATGTACAGATAAATTATAGATAAATAACCAGCTTAAGTGTTCTTTGGTAGTGTTTCATGTTACAGATGCATCAGAGTGCAGGGTGTGTAATAATAATAATAATAATAATAATAATAATAATAATAATAATAATAATAAACGGTTTATTATTTAGGCAGTTAACAAACTGAAAATGTACATGGTGTGTGTGTGTGTGAGTGTGTGTGTGTGTGTGTGTGTGTGTGTGTGTGTGTGTGTGTGTGTTCATGATGATAATTAGGTTGGGAAATGTGAGCTGTTAACCATGAACTTAGAAAATTGTGGAACCTTGTCGAACTGCAAAAAGAAATGGAAATGTAGAAGAAATGTACAGAAGCAAGTGGACAGTTAATGCAGCTTTAGAAAGGGAGACTTAAGTTTGCTAATATTTTAACTAATCATCTTAATGGAAATTATATATTAAAACAAATGATAACTATTGAATATTTAATAACACAACCCATACTGTAGTGGTGAGAGATCAAGAGATGGGAGAACCTGTGCAATATCCATTTATCTGATTTAATTTAGTAACATCAGGGAGAGTAGGGAATAGCAGCACTAATCTTTATTTATTAATTTACAAATACACTTTATGGTAGTTAAAATAAAGGAGAGGATTAGAGAGTATACAACAGTAATTAGATGTGTCTTCAGCTACCCTCTAGCTGCTAACAAGGTCATCTTCACATTCCTAGGAATGAGGAAACACTGGCCAGTGACATTTTTCTCCCTTTTGACATTCACTTAAATAAAAATGTACATGTGGTGATAATGAAGTATAAGCTTTCTTACCATCCATACATAATGAAACTATTTCGTTTGGCAAGTGTAGCAATAGGGAATTACAAGGTATTGTTAAAAAGGTTTGCATTGTGCAGCTTATCAACTTCTAGGCTTATATATGAATCATGAGTGTTGCATTGACATTTAAAGAATATGTGCAGGGCAAGGCCACTCAACTCACTAGAATGTAATGTAGTACCTACGATTGTTACCTATTGCATAATAAAATAGACTAATGATAGGAGGAAGCAATGCAGACAGGATATGGGTTTCATAAAATTATATAAATATATATATATATATATATATATATATATATATATATATATATATATATATATATATATATATATATACATACACAAAAGAATGTCATGAACCCAACAATGCAAGAGCCTCGTGTGTTCTTTTGTAAATTTTTGGCTGGGCCACACACACGCATTCCACCTGGTGGCTTCCTTATTTTAGTTGACTTAAATACCAAGCAAGAGCATCTTGGCACAGCTAAGGAATGTGTGGCCAAGTGTCTGTCGGGATGGCTGTGTGGTGTGGCCTGCTGCTGGCATGTTGCAGGCCAGCTGGGGTAGTGTGCACACACACACACACACACACACACACACACACACACACACACACACACACACACACACACACACACACACACACACACACACACTACTTTACTTGGACCACAGTTTGTTTTAGTTTTGTAGTAGCTTTTGTTTATGTATACCAACATTTGTGTGTGTGTGTGTGTGTTGTGTGTGCGTGTGTGTGTGTGTGTGTGTGTGTGTGTGTGTGTGTGTGTGTGTGTGTGTGTGTGTGTGTGTGTATGCACATTGATGGGTACATGTGTGCAAGACCGATTTTCTCATATAGTTTAATCTCCTTTGTGTTCAGCTAAAACTCCTTTATGTATCCTAAGTGTGTAACCTGTCCCTCTCCACCATGAATGGAGCACATGTGGTACACACTGATCAGCATGTACATTGTGCTACACTATTATAATAGCTAACAATGCTGTACAGTTTGTGTGACAGTATACTAGATGTCAGTAAAAACTAGAATTTGCCAATGCAGCCCCACTATTTTACTTTACCTATTGACAGGTTCTTTAGTGTGTCAATCATGGTCAAATCATATTCTTCATCTGCTTTACCTAACATAAAATGTGGACTGTTTGTAGGTAAACAAAGAGGTGTGTCATTATGTAGGCCTTAAGGCAGGTAGATCACCAGATCAGTTGTTTCATACAAACTTCTGTGTCTTGTGCTGTTCGTATGCACATCTTAGTGGATCCTGTAACTCTTGCCTTCACCATTCATTTTTTTCTCTCTCTCTCTCTCTCTCTCTCTCTCTCTCTCTCTCTCTCTCTCTCTCTCTCTCTCTCTCTCTCTCTCTCTCTCTCTCTCTCTCTCTCTCTCTCTCTCAGAATATCCCAATAAATCTTCCACAGAGTATCAAAACAATTTTAATGATAGCAAACCATGTCATACAGCTTTTAGGAAGTGCTTAATTTTAAGGCTGATCAAATTTTTCAGAGGTGTTTGAGTTTGAGCTGTGATTTATGGTGAGCAGCCTCTGGTTACTTATCTCTTATAGTAATCAGCAAAGCTTTCCTGAAAACACTTATGATATTTGAGAGTTGTGAAATTGGTCATCCAAATGTTTGAGATATGAATAAAGATGAATTACAGTTACAGATAAGGAAATAATATATAGTTTACTAGAATTTAGAGATGGGCATTAAGATTGATTTTTATCTATCTTAGGGAATATATATAGGCGTGTTTCTGCGTTGGAATAATTTTTATTTATTCTCAGGAAATGTTTGTAGGTTTATGAGTGTTTCTATGTTTCTGCGTTAGAACCTTCCCTTGGGTATGGAGGCACTAATCTGTTATGTGAATATAGACAAAATTATATTGTATTCCAACAGACATCAAATTATGTCACTCATAGCCTTGTTTTTACTTGCTTGATAAGCTTGGCTGTATGTGAGTATTGAGGATATTCGATCTTTTCATAAATAAGTTGCAAAGGGCTAAAAGTATAATTCAGATAAAGAAAACCTGCTGATTGCTACTTCCTTTAAATCAATTTGCTTAAAACTTCATAAAAAGCAATGTCATTCAAGTGCTTACGATGTCTCTGTATCTCCCTTTCAGTAGAATCCAAGTCATAAAGAGATAGAAAATCTAAACAAGACAAATTCCATAAATTTTATAAGTGAAAGGAACAAAGTAGTGAAAGTCTTGATTAATTTATGTATTAGTAAGATTGCTGGAATAGAAATGAGGGCAAGTAGAGTCTTTGCAGCATGGAACCTTATTAATTTTTTTCTTTTCTTTTCTTCTCCCCCTCCCCAGTTACACCAAAGCTCAGACCTTCGCAGACTGTGTAGGCCATGAGCTGCCATACGGGTGGGAGGAATGTATAGACGGACAAATCGGCATCTACTATGTCGACCACATTAACAGTGAGTGTGCTCCATCTGGATGTATTTGTCAATAATTTATGTTAGAGATGCTCACCAGACCTCAGTATATTAGTTGACATAGTAGTAGTAGTAGGATTATTGTGCATGCTTATTGAAGAAACTAAAGTTGTAGCAAATTAATGTCTTATCTTTAGAGATATTTTTGTGACAGTATTAAAAAGTTACATGTTTGTGGAGTTTTCTAAGCCATTTCCCTTCTAAAAAAGATTAATGAAAACAGATTTTTCTGACCTGTATCCTCTTCAAGAGAAAAAAAAAAAAGAACATTAGCATTGTTGAATAACAGGTGCAAAAAAAGCTATAATATCTTCTCTCTACCCTCAGAACAAAATCAAATTGAGGACCCCAGATTAGCATGGCGTCAGGTGCAGGAGGCCATGCTGTCAGAGTACCTGTGCTCGGCCCAGAGCGACCTCAGCGCCAAGCAGGATATCATGCAAGTGAAGGCACAGCGATTGGCCCTTGCACAGGACGAGTACCACCACCTCAACACTACCCTCACTAACCTCTTCAGCTCAAGGTCTTCATGTGAGTAAGCTGTTCTCTCTCTCTCTCTCTCTCTCTCTCTCTCTCTCTCTCTCTCTCTCTCTCTCTCTCTCTCTCTCTCTCTCTCTCTCTCCTCTCTCTCTCTCTCTCTCTCTCTCTCTCTCTCTCTCTCTCTCTCTCTCTCTCTCTCTCTCTCTCTCTCTCTCTCTCTCTAGAAATGTTACCCAAGGATGTGGCCATAACAGGAACCTCCATCTTTCCCTATCTGAACATTCCCTTCCTGTTAGTTCAAGCACTTGGTCTTTACTAATACCTCTTTACACTATCCTTCCTCTTTTTAAATGGCTTTCCTCAACTATTAGTATCTTCATCTTCACTTACACACTTTCTCTACAAACTCTTCACTCTTCATCCTCTCAATGCAGCCACACAATCTCATTATGTTCCTTTTCACCCATTTCACCACTATATTATACATCATTTGCACAAGGTAAGACCACTTTCATTGCTCCTACTCCCATCTTGTCACTCCACACATTCTTGTAAGATAACTCATTTCCATAGCATATACTCTAGATTCCATGTCCAGGTGTCTTATCCATGCATAAGTGCTGGCAGATAAGTGTTATTCCTTAAACCTCTCTTCATGTTCATAGACACATTTCTCCTTTTCACGATGTGCAAATGATGCTATGACACTTACTTTTTCACAACCTTCTCTCATCTTTTCATCCATTCCAGCATGTTTACAAATTACTTTTCCCAAATACTGAAATTCATGTCATCCATTTTCTCCTGATAATGTTTGGGTGAGCAAAATTTATGTATTTTTCAGTATTTTCAGTAAATGACCTCAAATTTGTTATAAACAAAGTCTCAAATAATTTTGCCTGTTGACCACATCTCCCTTGTTGATCTGGCTGTAGTCTTTGACAGGAAAAAGAAACCATTACATTTCAATGTATTGTGTTTCATGTTTATTTTTACCTCAAATATTAATTTGTGATGTCATTAAGAGCAATGATGTAAATTAATTGTGTTGCTTCCAATCACAATGTAGTAAGTTCTGGTGGGAGTGGTGCCAGCCGGTGGGACCCAGACCTGCTCAAGACAGATGTGGTGATGGCCAGGAACCGGGTGGGCCGCCTCAAGCGTGAATTGCACCAGATCAAGCATGAGGTGGCCAACACAGAGGCTGGCATGCAAACCCTGGCACAGTGAGTGAATAATTGCAGGTTTTCATTCAGAGTTAAGGTCTTTAAAATCTTCCATACAATTATGATTTATCATCTCATTTGATAATTCTTACCATTGATTAAAAGAAGTTGATTGTTACTAGAAATAGGTAAAATATCTTTTAACTGAGTATAATTTAAAATAAAATTATCTTCATTTAGAAGTTTAAGAGTAGTTAAGCTAAGCAGTAGTGACTTACTTATAAAATCATTCATCTTTTGCACAGAGTTCAAGAGAAGCTGAGTGGCTTGACGACTGGTTACAGTGTGGAGGAGGCACAGGCTATTGTCTCTCAGCTCCGGAATATCGAGGAGTCATTGCGGGCAGGAGAGAAGGAGAAGGCCGAGCTGATCAAGTCCCTGACAGTGCTGCGCCATGACATCATATCTGCTGAGGCCACACATGCCATCGAGGCAAACATTGAGAAGTCCTCAGAGAAGCACAGCACTGCATCACAGACAGATTTTTGTGGTGAAGTACGTCTTGTTGGTGCTGTGCTGTTTTTTTTATCTGTTTGTGTCCAATGCTTTATCTGGTGATGCTTTGGTTATGCTGATCTTCCACCTCCTTTAGCATTTTCTTTCATAGGTTTTGTTAAAGCTGGATCCTACTCTTGTAAGGTACAGTAGAAAAATTTTCACTGCATAGAGGTCCTTCCTTCTGTAGACAAACATCTGTTAGTTTTTTTTAAGTTGTTTTAAACTTTGTTGGGTCACTGCTCATCAATTTATCATGAAACTATTGACATGAACCAGTGATGCATGCAACCAGTGTTTTGGCTCTTCTTTATTTCTTCATTATTTCAGTTGGATAAATATGAGAAGGAAGGTTTTGCCTTCCCTAATTGACTGTTTTACAAACTTGGATTGACACACAAGAAGAAATGTAGAATGCAGGAACCCATTTAGATGTAAAAAAAAAAAAAAAAAAAAGACAAATAAGAAATAAATAGAATTAGATGCAAAATAGGAAAAATTACACTTGTTATATAAAATCAATGACAGAAAGGCAGCGAATTTCATCAGCCAAAATGTAGAATGTAGAGATTCATTTTAGTACAAGCAGGAATTAGATACATTACTGTACAAATTGATGAAAGTGTAAATCAGACACAAAAGTAAGGCAGTGAGCATCATACTCCTCTCTCACCTTCTGCAGGGCATGCCACTAGGTGCCCGCCTGGCTGAACTCACCAGGCTCAAACTGGAGTATGACTCAGCCAAGAGTACTCTAAAGGGCCTCCAGCATGACTTGGCAGAGCTTGAGGAGCGGCTCTCCCCAGAGGACCTGCAGAGTGACAGGGACCGTGTGGTGCTCATCCAGGAGAAGGAACAACTGTTGAGGGAGTTCAGAAGCGTTCGTTCATATACACACGACCCACTACAGGTTGGTTAACGAACTCCCTAGCCCTATTCACTCTTCCCTCATCTATTTAACCATTATTCTCTCTCTCTCTCTCTCTCTCTCTCTCTCTCTCTCTCTCTCTCTCTCTCTCTCTCTCTCTCTCTCTCTCTCTCTCTCTCTCTCTCTCTCTCTCTGTGTATTGTAGTTATCACTGTAATTCCTTTGATCATCTTTATCTTCTGGCCTCTGCGCTGGACATCAATAATCATTTGTAAATCTCCATTCTCAGTTGAACAAACTTTGCATCATATATTAATACTAATGATTTGTAATTGTATATTATCATATTGAGATTGATCATAGCAGTCATTTCTAGTAACCATAGAGCATTATCAGAGGAAGAACACCTTGTAACCTTTGTAAACTGTCCTCAGGCCTGTGAGCTTGATGACAAGATCAGTCAGCTGGAGTGTGACCTTGCCAAGGCACTGGAGGTCAGCAACAAGGCAGTGGCAGAACGGCTGGCACTGCAAGAGCAAAGGCAAGATCTTCTGTGCCAGCTGAGGGACACAGTGAGAGTGATGGTGAGCCTTGAGGGACAGCTGCGTTCCCTCTCTGCTTCCACCCTCTCTGTGTCATCATCATCCTCCCTGGGCTCCCTCTCCACTTCCAGTAAAGGCTCCCTGTCTAGCCTCTCCTTCACAGACATATATGGAGGCCAGCAATACTCTTCAAGTGAACACGTTGCCCTTAATATGACCGAACTACAGAAGCGGGTTGAGAGGCTCCTCAAGTCCAATTCAGAGGCCGACCGGCAATATGCTGAAAAGCTGCGGTCTCTGGAGGAAGGTGGCAGCAACAGCAGCTGTGCTGTGCTGTCCCAGTCTATGCTGTCTCTGTCCCCTCGTAGTTCCCTGTCTTCCTTATCGCCCCCAACCTCTGCGTGCGAGGCACTGTCAGCCCTTGATGCCCAGCGGCTCAACCCCGGTGAGGGCAGTGGTGGCCCACTGGCCAATGTGGACCTGAGCACAGTGCAGGACAGGCTGGCCGAGCTCTGTCTTGCCCCGGGTGCTTCTGAGGCCGCCAACAAGGCTGCTAGTAAACACTTGGATGCCACTCTAGTCGTGAACAAACAAGTGAAGGAATTGACAGAATATGATTTCAGCGTCACAAATGGCGGAGTGAGTGGTGTGTTGTTGGGTCTGGCTGGGAGGGAAGGGGAAGTGCTGTATGAGGAGGAGGAAGGCTGTGCGGGGGGTAGTGAAGATGGAAACATTCGGACCATTTCTGCGGCTGTCAGTGATGAGTCTGTGGCTGGTGACTCTGGCGTCTATGATGCGTACCCCAAAGGCTCAGCCCCAACCCCAGACACCCCTCAGGTGCAGATCAAGCTAAGGTATGTGTTTCATTCTCTTTGTTGTCTTAGTTGTGTACATATGTAATATTTTCATTATCATTATTCTTTTAAAAGTCAAATTTCATGTTGACCATAGTGAGCATTAGCAAAATCCATGTTGTCACCTGGATGCAGCCTGTGTAACTGCATAGTTTTGTGTATTTTGTTATTGTATGGTGCTTAATTTTATGACCATAGGTTTATTGTTTCTCACCTTCCATTATTTTACACCCCTCTGCTTAGGTACTTTTACTTTGTTTTTTATTCTTTCTTGGATATTTCATATTTGTGAGGATTAACATATTGCCAGAGGAAGTAATAATAAAACATGCTTTTACCAAGGTCTGTCATATTCATAGGAAACAGAGGTAGTACAGTCAGCTTTATACGATGCCACACAGCACAATTGTGATTCAGTGGATCATAACAGATTGAGTCATTCCATTTTCTCTCCAACATACACTTGGCCAGGCCCTTAGCATTGATCCACCACTGCCAGTCTGTAATCCTGACAACATAACTTGCCCTTCATGCCCTAATGATTGGGTTAGAGCAAACTTAAGTATTGTTCAATGCCTCAAAAAACTCAATTCCTCTCTCAGCTTGACAAAACCTTCCAAATAACTATCCTTTCTTCTTCAGTGGTACTCATTTGACACCCTTTTCTACACTGAACATCCTCAGTCTGTCTTTTACTTATAATCTTAACTGGAAACTTCATATTTCATCTCTAGCTAAAACAGCTTCTATGAAGTTAGGCATTCTGAGTCATCTCTGCCAGTTTTTCTCACCCCCACAGCTTCTAACTCTGTACAGGGGCCTTATCCATCCATGTATGGAGTATGCATCACATGTATGGGGGATTCCACTCATACCACTCCTTTAAACAGGGTTGAATCAAAAGTTTTTTGCCTTATCAACTCCTCTCTAACTGACTGTCTTCAGCCTCTTTCTCATCATTGCAGTGTTGCATCTCTTGCTGTCTTCTATCACTATTTTCATGCTAACTGCTCTTCTGATCTTGCAAACTGCATGCCTCCCCTCTTCCAGCGGCCTCACTGCACAAGGCTTTCTTCTTTCTCTCATCCCTATTCTGTCCACCTCTCTAATGCAAGAGTTAACCAGTATTCTCAATCATTCATCCCTTTCTCTGGCAAGCTCAGGAGCCCTGCCTGCTCCTGTATTTCCTCCTTCCTGTGACTTGAACTCTTTCAAGAGGGAGATTTAAAGACATTCTCTATTATTTGATCATTCTATTTGGCATTTTTTCTTTGGGAATCGGGATTTAAGTGGGCCTTTTTATTTTTACTGCAAATTTTGTTGCCCTTAGCCAGTGGCCCTCTTACATTAAAAAAAAATAAAAATACTAGGATTTTGATGGGAAAAAATAATAATAGAAAGAGCTGTCCCAAAACCCAGTTGACAAGCTACAAATGTTAATGTTTTTACTTGTAATGCTGACCTGCCTCTCTTTCTAATATTCCCAACTTGTGCTACCCATAGTGAAGTAGCCAGAAAGCCACCAATCACAACATATCACAATACTTTTCTGCTCAGTTCTATTTCCTATAAAATAATTTGTCAATGAGTAGAATGATCCAAGGCTGTTTTTTCACCCATCCCTCTCCTGTGTGTGCCAGGTGGCACTTAAGAAATATTACAAATTAATATTATATTACAAAAGTATTTGGAACATGGAACTTAATGCATTCTATGTTAGAATAATTTTAGTGCATCTTTTAACTTTGAACTAAGATTTGGCAATAATACTGTACAGTAAAGCATTGAGAGACCTTGGTTTATTTCAGAAGTAAACTGGCTGTTACTTTGTCATGAAAATACTCATATTTTGTAGCTTTTACCTCAAACTGTAGAATAAGAGATGAGTGGTTTCTTCATCTCCAGTTACATGTACATCAGACAAGCCTGTCATCTTTCCCTTCAAGTCAGGTAGCAAGGGTTTGGAGCTCATTACTAATATTTAGAAAGTACTGTCCTCTTCTATGAACCATCTCAGAGACTAGATTTGATCACTCATGTCCACAACAGTTTCTCTCTTTCTGGGCCTCAGCCAGTAAAATTTTGGGCTTAACTCACTGGTGATGAAAAACTTGCTTTCCTTATCTTGTTACATAGCTGCAGGAAGTTTGGATTGATGTTTCATTTCCTTACCTTGTTACCTAGCTGCAGGGAATTTGGATTAATGCTTCAGTTTGAGCCACTGAGGAATTTGCCATTTTTAAGAAATAATAAGGATGAAAATGAAGAGTTACATCATGAATAGCTGCTAAGATGGCCCTTCTTTCCATTTTGTTTTGCAGGAGAAGGGAATTTGTAGTGTTTTTACCTTGATGTTCTGATCTCTTTGTTACTATATCTAGTTATGTCATCCGGATTTTTTTGTTGCTAAGACATGCCTTCCTTCATTCACTTATTCTTTCATATTTGAGAATTAAAAAGATCTATTACCTCTATCCTGGAGCATTACCAATGAGCCTTGAATGATTTCAGGTATAATAAACAGGAGGGTCTTCTCAATGTTGGTGTGGAGAGAGCGAGGAGTTTGTCAGTGCTCAACACAGAGGACGGCTGCAAAGTGTAAGTACCCAAAACTGGTGGTTCCTCACAGCCTGGTTTGGATTTAAGACATGGCCAGTCTTACATTTGGATTTTAATATTTCATTACACTGGATTTTTAGTGATACTAGACTTTCTTTTGTTCTGGTCAGTGGTATTGAATTTCTTTTGTTCTGGCTGTTGATAATGTTGGACTTCAATTTCATTACAATATGTTATTGATGACAAAGATAATTTAGAAAGCAAACATTATCACCCTGATAACAACTGATGATATCATTAGTATTTGGATTTTCAAATTGCTGGGCATTACTCACATCATCTTGTCAGACATGAATTTTACAGTAATGTCATGAGTGGTGTTGCTTCACAACCACAACTTAAATACAGCACTAACTATAGAAACAAAACTAGGGAAGAATTTATTTAAGGTAAAGAAAATTGTCCAGATCATTGCTGCTCTCAAAATTATGCAAAAACATATGCACAAACATCACATATTTGATTGGTAACTTTTGATATTGACAGGTGCATCAAAGTACAGCTGTTCCCTGCAGGCACAGCCACCTTCACTTGCTGCACTCACCTGGACAGCAACACGGAGAGGCCCACTTTTGGGGAGACGTTTTCTTTCCCTGTAGCACCCCGCAAGCTGCCTTCCAAGACCCTGCAGGTGAACGTGTGGGCTGTCAGTGACACCAATGAAACCTTCGATGAGGAGTGTGTGGTGAGTCAAGTGTCTATGCTGGGGAGTTGGTCAGTGGGGAAAGGTGTAATAGATCAACAAGTTTGGCCTGGATTCTTGAATACTTGTGAGTCTCAGCAGGATTATTCTTGAAGGCCACAAGGATAATTAGTCAGATTTTCATAATGTTCTTTTCTCATTAATGGTGCAGAACTCTCATTAACTAGAACTAAAATTATGAAAATACTATCAATATCAGTCAGATTTTTTTTTCAAATCAATAAGTTACAAAAGTATTTGAGAGCCTGATCTTGTGTCTCATTATGGTAGAAGACTGGAAATTTATAGTGGTTTAGGTGAGTGAATCAAGAAGAAAGAGTTTGATCAAAATTATCATTGGAGATGGAAAAGGGAAGCATCATTAAGTTTGAGTTGAAAATCATTGTTTCACTTGTGACAATCTTTTGGAACAATGGACCTGATGTTGAATAAGTCTTTTAAGGAGGACCAACCAGGTTGAAAATACAAAAAATATTGAAAAATGCAAAAATCATCTCATGCACCCTTAAGCTTAGTACTTCACAATGCATGTACAATAATTCACCATCCGCATTTAAATGCCATTTAAATACCCACTTAAATGCCCCCCATTTACACTAAGTCGCTCAGTCAAGCTCATTGTAGGCGGGAGATGGTTGTAGAAAAATATTCATTACAAAAAAAACTAAGAAATTTTCCGAGGGATAGTTTTCTTTATGGTGGCGTATGGAAGTTTCCTCTCACAGCCTAGCAGAGTTGGGGTGAGGAAAAGCTTCGGTGCATGTTGTGCACGCTTAGAGAGAGGGAAGGAGTTTGTGACACTTTCTTTCATCAACTTTTGTACCCACTTATGATTCACTCACTCCCCACTTTTTGCTATCTTTCAGTACAATGGGAACCTTGGGAAACCTTACTTAACCCAAAGGAGCAAGGTACTGGCAAAAGCACGTCAGATATTAGCTGAGAACAGAGAACAACATGAGGGTGTGCATATAGCCTTATGGCACGTCAGCCGCACCCTGTCCTTCCTGCCACCCCACCTCCCACACCTCCCACTCCATATACGTGCTATGTTTCTGCCTCTGCTGCCCTAACTACTACTTCTGCTATGTCTGCTGCTGTACAAATACAACCACTGCTTTCAACATCATTGTCTCCACTAGAAAGAGAACCATAGTGAAGAGATGAAAAATTTTTGAGAGCAATTATGAAATTCATTCATTGGAGATAATTTTTTAGTTTCAGTGGAGCAGTTTCTGCCACTAGTGAACAACATGCATTGTCCCAAAACAAAATGTAAAAATGTCCATGGATTGGCACTCGCCACCAATCAATGGGCTTGCATTTATGGCTCAAAATCATCTATAGCTCCAAACAAATACATCATAATACTTAGCACCCAAAAATTCCAGTATTATATAGCTATGTATGGATGAAAAGCACATGAGGATCCCTTTAAAGCTTCGTGTCTCAAAACTAACTTATTGTGCTATTGAAGCATATTTCTTCACCACTTATTATCCAATTTTGATGATTCTGGTGTCATTAGAAAGAGAATTAAAATACCTAAAAAACTATTTAACAACTTTTATTGAGTGTTGAGTTTCTTTCTAGTTTTAAGAGAAATATCCAGATGAGGAATTTTTTTCTCGACAATTAAACCAAAAATTAAGATGGTCACATATTTTTTTAGAAAACCATCAAAGTATCTTCTAACAAGTTTTCAAGAAAATCCAAGAAAACTTGTCAAAATATGCAAAAATCTAAACCTCAATTTTTCATATTATCATAAAAAAAAAACTATTGCTCCATATTTAATGAAACTTGTACATATAACTCATCTAAAAAGAACTTTATAGCTCATAAAAATTTGGTGCAGTTTGGTTCATAAATTTTTAAAAAATGGAAAATAACTCAATCCTCCTAATCAAAAAGGATGCTTTGATTGACAAGACTGAGGATGGGAGTGCAGCATATCCCAATCAGTTATGCTGTATATCTGTTTTGATTGTTGGTTAGTTATTCATAAACCAGCCCCCTTCAAAGAGACCTTGCAGGCCACATCACATACATTCATAACTGCTCCATTCAACTCTTACATGCACATCCATTCTTTCTTGCTCTACATCTTGCTCTTCATCCACACAATCCATCCATCCCAGTAATAGTATTCCATTTAGCAGTTCTCTTCTGCACTTACACATTTCACACTTGATCTATGCATATTCTCCATTTTTTTTTTTTTTTTTTTTTTTTTTTTTTTCCCCAAGACATTTCCATTACATTTAATCTTATCTTCTATTCAGACCCCATGTTTCATATTTGAATCTAATACTAAAATTTATTTTCCCTCCTTGCTCAACAGGGTTATGCTCAAATTAGCCTAGCAGACTTTGATCTGGATGTACCACAGACACGCTGGTACAACATCCTACATTATGCTCTGTTGCGACCTGACCAACTGACCCGTGACGATCAGTCCTCAAAGTCTTCAACCCTCCGGTCATCTGTCTCCACCTCTAATGTGAAGGTCAGTACATAAAATACACACACACACACACTGGAACTTCCTGCCTCCTATACTTCTTCCTTCATATTACTTGAACTCTTTCAAGAGGTTTCAAGACACTTATGCTCCATTTCTTTCTTTCTTTTTTTTTTTTTTTTTTTTTTTTTTTTTTCTTCTTCTCTCTCTCTCTCTCTCTCTCTCTCTCTCTCTCTCTCTCTCTCTCTCTCTCTCTCTCTCTCTCTCTCTCTCTCTCTCTCTCTCTCTCTCCACTCCTAGGCCAGTGCCACTCTCATAAAACACACACACACACACACACACACACACACACACACACACACACACACACACACACACACACACACACACACACACACACACACATCTGCTGTTTATACATGAATCCACACTAAATGTCTTATTTGTCCTGAACAGGAGGAGAGCAGTGATGAATCAACAATCATCTCATCTCAAACCTCCACCCTTACACGGAATCTTGGACCAGAGGCGCTGCGACTCAACCTCCCACTCACCACAGAGGACTTTGAACATGTCATTGACTCTGATGATGATGAAGAGGATGAGGAAGAAGAGGAAGAGCTGGAGGCAGGGCAGGAAGAAGTCATGGAAGAAGCTCTGGAAAATGCAGTATGTTTCTTCATTTAATTCAGATTGTTATTCTTTATTTTTTTTATTTATTTATTTTTCTTTTTTTACATCCTCTTCTTTCTTCCACCTTTTTCATCTCTTTTTTTCCCCTCCTCCCCCTCCTCCCTCTGTATCAGTATTATATTTCCTATCATCTAGTTGGTCTGCCCATTGGAAAATTTGTCATGATTTTTCATTTGAATGTTTTTGTGTTCTGTGTTTTGCTGTTTCATGCTCTGCTCCTCCTGAAGTATTGCTTTTATATGTAAAAATAGTGGGTGTTTTTGTACATTTGCATGATTTTTTTTTTTTTTTTTTTTTATTTATTCATTTTTTTGTCACTGAGTTATCCTCCAAGCTTATATTTTAAGATCTTTAACTTTTTGTACATCAGGATGATGACTGGTGAGTGGAAGTGTTCCTGATATGCTGTCATCAGCTTATGGGGAGGGATGTCATTCACTGCAAAGTTGAACATTTTGTTTGATGTTGAATTAGTGGTAGCTTTGTTAGCACCTATGGCTGCACCATTGCATGGTTGTTGTGCTCATGTGGCAAAATTGCACGCTTAAACAGGAGGACACGGCTGTTGAGGGAGACTCTACTGACCAGCTGGTTGAGATGGCTGACAAGGAGACCAACACAGAGTGCATGTTCATGCCCCTCTCAGCCAGCCTGGCCGGGTCACGCAACTCTCTCGCACCGCCAAGGGTCGAGGGGGCTGACCCCAGGCCAGGCATCCCTGTTATCAAAAGGTCCCAAACCTTTACTCCTTCTGCTGCCGTTGGCAAGAGCAACTATGTGTGTCGGGTAAGTCTTGGTGTGGACAGAATGCTGAGTGGCAACCCGAGCTTGAATCTTTTTAACTTTTTTGCCACAGTAAGATGTGTTTCAAAGCAGTTGTCATGGTTTTGTTTTTGAAGCACATGTCATGGGAATTAACGCTCCTGAAATGTTTATGCTAATTCACATATTGTTGTGTCCAAGTGGTGTGTAACACTTATGTATTAATATTTCAAGTTTGACATAAGCACACATAGAGAGCAGTTAACATTGTTCATAAGTCACTGTTAGAAAAATGTATTATTACCAGAGTCACAGAAACTGCAGATAGTAATTTTGTCTTTAATTTGACTACTAAAATATAGATATTATGCCAAAATTACCAGAGCTCCAAAGTATCAAACTCTTATATAAAAGTCTGGCTCTTTATAATTCGTTGCATTAAAAGCTGGGGTGCTGTGGAACCTGCACATTTCTGAAAAATATTTTGTATGTGTACAGCTGAACCGCAGCGACAGTGACAGCTGTGTGCCCATGTACCGGCGAGCACCATTCAAGCGTGGCACAGCAGAGCGAAGATCCCTCAGGTGGAAGGGACGGCTGGGTGGCTCCTTAGGCTCTCCTCAAGGTCACCTGGGTCTTCAGGTAAGTTTTTATTTTTTAGATGTAAGAGAATGCATGTGGGTATATCTGTGAGAGTATGAGTGGATAGTGAGTGGAAGGAGGCACTTGTCTCACTAATGTTTCTTGTTATATAAAGATTGATAGAGCCACTCTCTCTCTCTCTCTCTCTCTCTCTCTCTCTCTCTCTCTCTCTCTCTCTCTCTCTCTCTCTCTCTCTCTCTCTCTCTCTCTCTCTCTCTCTCTCTCTCTCTCTCTCTCTCTCTCTCTCTCTCTCCAGATAATTTTTTTCTCCATATTTCATATTGCACCCATTTATCATACTTCTTTTAATACAATCTAAAGAAAATGTAGTGAGTGATTTTGGTAAAAAGAAATGCCTTCATCATCATAATAGTTGAAGAGAGAGAGGGGGGGGACTGTTGGTCCACACCACAATCACACTCCCCCATTGCATGAACAGGACTAAAGGGTGGCCGTACATCTCTCGATCTTGAGTTGGACCTGGCAGCACAGCAGCGGCGACTCCGCCAGCTACATGAGGAGCTGGAGGGTTTGCGCAGCCTCAAGACACAGTTAGAGGGGGTCAAAAATTCTCCAGACCCTCCATCATGGCTCACAGACCAGACCACCATGACCAGTGTCCTCACACAGGTGAGCTGCATACTCTTGGTTCCTAAGACTTTTCTTTTCTTCCATATGTACTTGCATCTTTGTGATGTGTGTTTCAAATTTGTGTCTAGGTGTGTTTGTCTTGTTTTAGACTCTCTCTCTCTCTCTCTCTCTCTCTCTCTCTCTCTCTCTCTCTCTCTCTCTCTCTCTCTCTCTCTCTCTCTCTCTCTCTCTCTCTCTCCTCTCTCTCTCTCTCTCTCTCTCTCTCCCTCATTGCCCATCACTATTATTCCTATATTTTTACATTTGTATGAGAAAATAAGGCTCAGTATCCCATGCTTCTTCCTTCATTTCATCACCTTAAATTTTACTGTCTTGCAGGCCACAAAGGGAGGTAGTGTCAAGTCCCCTGAAGACAGAAGGATGGAGAAGATGCTGAGGAAGACATCAAGAGAGATTCATAAGCTGAGAAACTCCAAGACACCTCGAGGCCAGCCAGATGTCATCTCATTCAAGTGAGTCACTTTTAAATGTTTATAGATAAGTAAAGATGACTGTCTGCATGTATCTTGCCATCTTTCAGCACTTACATGTCAGCTGCACTTTCTTAAGATTTAACCATTTATGGGAAACTATGCTCATGTTTATCCTGAAAGTAACTGTTATTTAAAAAATTTCCACCAACCAAAGGGATTAGGTTTAAAACAACACCAGATGAGGAAGGTATTGGAAAAATAGAGAAATTCTAGTCATTGGTATTGCTGCTTTGTGGGAATGCCACTACATTTAAGGCTGCCCTCTAAACCTTCCCAGTATCATGAAACATGAATTCACCCTCTGATGGAGGAATCAGTGAGAAATTGATGTAATTGACAGTAGCCCCTTTTCTGTTCCCTCCTACTTTCTCTGTCCTTGTTTTCGATCCAAAACTGGATGTTGCGTTTATGTGTCCAACAACTTAACCTGCTATTGTGCCCACGCTCTTGAATTTTCCACAATCTGGCCACGACTACAGAGTCACTCTCAATTTATCTGTGCTGTATACCTCTCACCTAACTCCTCTGACTATAAGAAATTCTTTGACTGCTTAACTTCTAAAGTGGAGCACATTCTGACTCTTCCCTTTTGTGGAGATCTCCATCCTTGGAGACTTCAATGTTCACCACCAGCTTTGGCTTTCCTCTCCCTTCACTGACCATCCTGGTGAACTAGCCTTCAACTTTGCTCTCTTCCATGACCTAGAGCAATTGGTGCAACACCCTACTCATATTCATGACCGTCTTGGAAATATGCCCAACATTCTTGACCTTTTCCTAACCTCTAATCCTTCTGCTTATGCTGTTACCCTCTCTTCTCCGTTGGGCTCCTCCGATCATAATCTCATATCTGTATCTTGTGCTATTGCTCCAATCCCTCCTTAGGATGCCCCTAAGTGAAGGTGCCTTTGGCATTTTGCCTCTGCTAGTTGGGGAGACCTGAGGAGGTATTTTGCTGATTTTCCTTGAAATGACTACTGCTTCCATGTCAGAGACCCATCTCTGTGTGCCAAGCACATAACATAGGTGATAGTGTCTGGCATGGAGGCATACATTCTTCACTCTTTTTCTCAATCTAAACCTTCCAAACCTTGGTTTAACACAGCCTGTTCTCGTGCTATACATTATAGAGGTAGCCCACAAAAGGTACTTGAGCCTTCCATCACCAGAATATCATCCTTTTTATATTTCTTCCTGGAACCATGCCAAGTTTGTTCTTCAACTAGCCAAAAACTCCTTCATTAACAGAAAGTGTCAAAATCTTTCAAGATCTAACTCCCCTCATGGCTTCTGGCATCTAGCCAAAAAACATCTTCAATAACTTTGCTTCTTCTTTTATCCCTTCTTTATTTCAATCAGATTGCACCACTGCTATCACATCTAATCTCTAAAGCTGAACTCTTCTCACAAACCTTTGCTAAAAACTCTACCTTGGATGATTCAGGGCTTGTTCCTCCTCCTCCTTCATCCTCTAACTACTTCATGCTACCTATTAAAATTCTTCGCAATGATGTTTTCCATGCCCTCACTGGTCTAAACCCTTGGAAGGCTTATGAACCTGATGGGGTCCCTCCTGTTGTTCTCCAAAACTGCACCTCCATGCTTGCACCTTGCCTAGTCAAATTCTTTCAACTCTGTCAATTCTTTCAACGTCTGTCAACATCTACCTTTACTTCTTGCTCTTTGCCTACATTCAGCCTGTTCCTAAAAAGGGTGACCGTTCTAATCCCTCATACTACTGTCCTATTGCTTTAATTTCCTACCTATCTAAAGTTTTTGAATCTATCCTCAACAGGGAGATTCTTAAACATCTATCACTTCACAACCTTTTGTCTGATTGCCAGTATGTGTTCTGTCAAGGCTAATCTACTGGTGATCTGGCTTTCCTTACTGAGTCTTGGTCATCCTCTTTTAGAGATTTTGGTGAAATTTTTGCTGTTGCCTTAGACATATCAAAAGCTTTTGTTGAGAGTCTGGCACAAAGCTTTGATTTCCAGACTACCCTCCTACAGCTTCTATCCTTCTCTCAGTAACTTCATCTCAAGTTTCCTTTCTGACTGCTTTATTGCTGCTGTGGTAGATGGTCACTGTTCTTCTAAATCTGTTGACAGTAGCATTCCCCAGGGTTCTGTCCTGTCACCCAATCTCTTCTTATTATTCATCAATGATCTTAACCAAACATCTTCTCCTATCCACTCCTACACTGATGATACCACCTTACACTTTTCCGCTTCTGTTCATAGACATCCAACCCTTCAGGAAGTAAACATTTTCATGCAGGGAAGCCACAGAATGCCTGACTTCTGATCTCTCTAGAATTTCTGATTAGAGCAGAGGAAACTTGCTGTTGTTCAATGCCTCAAAAACTCAATTCCTCCATCTATCAGTTCTACACAACCTTCCAGACAACTATCCCCTCTTCTTCTGTAACACTCAACTGTCCCCCTCTTCTACATTGAACATCCTCAGTCTGTCCATTTCTTATAATCTAAAGTGGAAACTTACATCACATCTCTAGCTAAAACAGTTTCTATGAAGTTAGGCATTCTGAGATGTCTTCACCAGTTTTTCTCACCTCTCCAGCTGCTAACTCTGTACAAGGGCCTTATCTGTCCATGTATGAAGTATGCTTCACATGTCTGTGGGGGGGTTCCACTCACACCACTCTTTTAAACAGGATGGAATCAAAAGCTTTTTGTCCCATCAACTCCTCTCCTGTAACCAACTGTCTTCAGCCTCTTTCTCATCACTGCATTGTTGCATCTCCAGCTTTCTTCTACCATTATTTTCATGCTAACTGCATGCCTCCCTTCCTCCCGCAGCCTTGCTGCACAAGACTTTCTTCTTTCTCTCATCCCTGTTCTGTCCACCTCTCTAATGCAAGAGTTAACCAATATTCTCAATCATTCATCCCTTTCTCTTGTAAACTCTGGAACTCTCTGCCTGCTTCTGTATTTCCACTTCCTATGACCTAAATTCCCTCAAGAGGGAGGTTTCAAGACACTCACCCTTCAGTTTTTGACTGTCACTTTGAACCTTATTCAGGGACCAACATCTCAGTGTGCTTTTTTTTTTTTTTTTTTTTTTTTTTTTTTTGGCCGGTGTCCCTCCTACATAAAAAAAATCTTTAGGAATAACTACCATTTGATTTTGGGATTTATTCTGTACCTTTAAACATGACAGTTTGGTAACATTTAGATTTTTGTTTCAGGGAGAAGATGGCCTTCTTCCTCAAGTCCAGCCCCACCATTCCTCCACTCACAGTGGACTGTGACACTGACATGGCCACTCCAGAGTCTGTTGACCACCTCCTCCACCTCCCTACTGCAACAACCACACTGTCATGTTCACCTGTCTCATCACACTCTAAAAGTCAACCTCCTGGATCCTGCATAGCAAGATTGCAGCAACAACAGCAACCAGGGTCTGAGAAATCTGACACCAGTGAGTCAACTTGTGCTCGGAACTACCAAGCACCTTCCTCAAGTACTCAAACTTTACCTTCTTCACAAGGCTCCATAGCCTCTGTACTGTCATCCACTACAGCTTCCTCCACCCCTGGTGCTCCAAATTCTGTCTCAGATCCATCTTCTATGTCACCAACATTAGCAACAATTTCCCCGTCCAATTCTGCGTCATCTGCCTCATCATTGTGCATATCTGCATCATCATCGGCCCCTCCACTTGCTTTGTCTGGTTCTGCCTCACCCTTGGTAAGGCAGCTGACAGCTAAGCAGTCAACCACTGGTGCCATTCCTAAGGTCTTCCGCCCTGATGTTCTCTTCAGCACGGAAGATCAAGGTGTGGAGGTCTGATCTTCTCATCTCAGATTAGGGGATTATTCACTGGCCTCATATATTTATGTTTCTGGTTCACAAGTCATCTATCCAGTGCCATCTGGCTTACTTTTATTTATTACAGGAGACCCTGAGTCAAAGCTGTGATGGAAGGAAGAAAGAAGCTAGGGTCTTTTGAAGTTTACTCTCTCGAATCTCATAATGTATTGTTGGACCCTTAGGCATGAATTGTATTTAGATAGTTCTGCTTAATTCAGGGTTTTCGTCTTTCTTATAAAGAGGCTTCCACATGCCAGTGTTGCTGGGTAGATGTCCTGTGCCCCTCACTCACTCAATGCTAAGACTCCCTTGACACACTCATCAAGGACATTTGCAGTTTTATTTTTTGACAGTATATACTTTATGGCCACAAAAGATCAGTATATGGCATTAATTGCTCATAAGGCAAAGATGATATATACTTAAGGTGTTTTATTGAAAATAGTTGTATTTTACTAATGCAGCCCTTCTATTATTGGAGTGGTGTTATGAAGCATCACCATGGCATCAAGGGCTTGTGTTTTCAGCAGTGCCTTCCACTAGCCATACTTCCCTCTGGTCTTCCACTCTGGGAGGTTTTGATAATTCTCACATGATCATACTCATAGAGAGACTGTGCAGAAATATACTCCGGTGTGACATTTCAATAGTTCTCGGAAATTTGTGTGCTAATGTTGCATGCCTGCAGTAAGGCAAACCTCCCTCTAAGCTAGCATACCAAGGCTTATCTGAGTACCTGTATCTCCTCCAGCACACAGAAGAGTGTCCTCTCCCTCTTAGTCACAAAGCTCCAAGAAAACAAAACAAAAAAAAAATAAATAAATAAATAAATAAATACCGTATACAAGAGAGAAAAAGAGAGGGAGATCATCCTCTCAAGTTGCTTTTTTTTTTTTTTTTTTTTTTTTTTTTTTTAAGAAACCTTGGGTCCAACCAGGTGTTGAATCAATCATTGTATAGTTGGTTGCAGTATTTCCCAGAATTGTTGAAACAATGTTTTATTGATATTCTCGAAAGGTGCAGCAACGCGTTGGTAGCTGTCTGTGTGTCCTGATACTGACCTGTTGGCAACTGTGAAAACCAGCAATATTAGTTGTGTTGGAATTTGTCTTCTTCTTCACTTTCTGCTTCTCTGTGTAAACTTATTCGTGGTCATATTTTTGTATGACTTTAACCAAATTTATTTTATATATTTGTACATTAAATAGGGCCAGATGTATGAAGAGTATTTATATATTATCTATAATTTGTTTATATTATTGTCAGCTAACAGATTGATACTACTGCATAAATAATAGACGTGTCTAAAAATGACTACTAACTTGTTATACTTCAAATGTTCATGCTGATAAGTTAAACCAAAAATTTATGTAGATATGTATATACAATCGTTCTATATGCTATTTCCATGTGCCTTTGGTAGGTACAAATTTGTTATTTATGCTAACTAAAAGATGCAAGAAAGTGTTGTTTTTGTTGTACCTTGATATTTCGAGCTTTGCTATATTTCATTGATTAATTTTATTTTTGGTGTTTTCATTTCTTGGTTTTGAGCTATCAGCATATCTGTCTGCAGATGATACTATTGCTTACAGGTTGAAACAAAACTTCAGAGAGCTACAGGTCAATTATTTAATGAACGCACATAATGGAAACCGAAGGTGATAGTGGGAAGGACATAATGATGGGTTTTAGGAGTAAGGCGAAAGTAAAAGTATGTGACTTGGGGGATGAGTGCCAGTAGTATGTGTGAGGTGGTTATAAGAGGTAAAAGACTTTTGTAACTACGTATGTGAACATGAGATGGATGAAAAAATAAGAGAAAGTTGTGAAAGGTAGGAGTGCCACAGGATTACTTGCAAGGTTCATAAGAGGAAGAAGTGTGCACAAGGATGTAAAGAGAGGTTTAAGGAACAAGATTCTCCCTCCAGCTGTGTGAATCAGATGTGGCCACGGAAATGAGTACCAACGGTCAAGAATATTCGCGTGACGTGGAAAGTTATATAAAAGGGGCATGAGAATTAACAACTCGGGAGAGTGGAGGCAATTAGAATGTTATTGAAGGATGCGGCATGAACACCTGTGCAAGTGGAGTGCAGTGTGACTTCCAGATGGTACACACACAGTTGAACTTCACACGGGTGTCAACCATAGCCTGCGGTTAGTCTCCAGAAGCCCGCGAGATGACAAGTGATTTTCAACCATATATTATAATTGTGACAGTTGAAGAAACTAAGGTGAAACATAATATCAACGTTTAACTGTTATTTACACGACAATTATTTCGTAACAAAAATGCTAATAATAACGCTCTTTTATTGGTAATTTTGATAAATAAATTACAAATCCGTTTCATGAAATCAAATATGTTCTAGGTAAACTAGGACAACCAGCAAAATAAGTTGTAAATAAACTTCACTCTTGCCAGTTGCTATGTAATTGCAAGATCACTAATGGCTCTCGAGACCATAACAAAGATTATAAGTGGCACTAGAAATTGATGTAAATTAAAAAAAAAGGAAGAGAGTGAATGTGAATGAAAAATGAATGTTCTAATAGGCAACTTGGACAGTGGAATGATAAAGTAAGGAATATACGTGCGAAAAAATACATACGTGCTAATGGAGGCAACAACTATGACCTTTTCACACGGGCGGTTTGGTCGCGTGACCCGGCAGCGCTACCAAAGCTGATGCACCCGGTCAAAACGCGCGATCGGGTCGCGTCAACGAATCGCCCGTGTGAAAAGGCTCTCTGCAGAGAAATGCTGTACAGGCTTATTCAGCCTGGCTCAGTTGCATCATAGACTTTGGAGTGAAAGCTGTTGCTATCCTACATCGACGTTGTCGTCGTCGTCGTTAGCGACAACGATCACCATCGATGCATCCCATAACATCTGAGTGGTTGAAGGTAGGGCAGTTTTCTACACTAATGAACAATTAAAAGTAGACGGTGCCAAATTTTTTCAGCTATTTTAGGATGTCAGTAGATACTTTCAACCACTTTACATTAATCAAATTATCTCCGCACAGAATAGGGTCTGCTGAGCAATTAACGCTATCACTGGAATATATATATATATATATATATATATATATATATATATATATATATATATATATATATATATATATATATATATATATATATATATATATATATATATAATAACGGTCGCACGATCGAGCAACACAAAGTGACCCGAGTGAAAAGGCTCCAAGTGACTAATCACCGCGATTGGTCGTGGAGACAAGCGACTAGCAGTTCAGTCGCACGCGCCGAACGCTTGTGAGAAAGCCCACTGACGAAAACAATGGAAAGCTCTGGGAAAGCCACTTCCCCGCGACTTGGCATTTCGCGCGATCAAACCGCGCGTGTGAAAGGGCCAGCAAGGACAGAACTAGAGGCCTCTTCTACAGTCCTTGGAGGACGCTTCCCAAGAGAGAGAGATATATAGAATATAGATTGACAGATTGTCTTCAGTAATCCCTTCTTTCCAAGCCTCTTGATGCCTGGAGGTATACACAATAGTAATTAATTTTATGCTCTCTCTCTCTCTCTCTCTCTCTCTCTCTCTCTCTCTCTCTCTCTCTCTCTCTCTCTCTCTCTCTCTCTCTCTCTCATCTTCAAAAAATAGACTTGCAAAAAATTGAAAATAAATATATAAAACTCATTAGAGAGACTGTAAAAAAAAAAAAAAAAAAAGTGATCCGGGCATTCCCAACAAGCCAGCGGTTACTATCGTACGTCCGACAAGGAAGACTGCAAGCAGAAGGCATCACGCAAAGAAACGAATGGTCTGGCGGCTGGCAGACTGCAGTCGATGTTCCACATATCATTCATTGTGCGTGTGTGTTGTAGCTGCCCTTGTGACTCCCCTCCTTGGCAGTATTTAGGGATTCTACACAACTGTTCGTGAAGGACGATTCAAATTATTGTCTTGGAGGAACAACTTGCAGAGTCGTCCTCAAGGAGCAAAGGTATGTGGCAAGCAAGGATTCGGCAAGCCCTAGATTCCGGTTGCATGTAAACTCTTGGGTCCAGTACTTGGGTTTGGAGATGTAGTAGCGCCTCACCCTCTCAGCAGCCAGCAAGCTTTCTGGTGGCGTGTTTCTGATTCACGTGAGCAGTTGGTAATTTATTATGTAGGAAATTGTAAAGCTTTCGGCATTCTTTTCGAACAATAAATGAAGCTGTCCGTGTGGTTCAAACCAGTTATTGCACGTGGTATGAACGAATACAGTGGTGTTACATGACACCCTATGTAATTTATGCAGTATGAATATCTCTCCTTTTTGTTTTCAGTGTTTTTCATATGAAGGTCGTGTAATTTGGTCGTTACGGTTTGCATGCGTTAAACAGCTTTCGAATTTTGGTTCACTAATCCTTGTCTTGACATCTGACCCATAACACTTAATGAAAATATTAATAAGATATTTTAGAATAACTGTTGTTAACAAGGACCCAGTGTGCTAATAGATGGTCCGGTAAGCCAAATGCAACTATTCACGGTAGATAATATATATATATATATATATATATATATATATATATATATATATATATATATATATATATATATATATATATATATATATATATATATAATATTTAGCAGGTAAAAACCTCAGTTTAGTGAGCTCTAAAAACTAAACTGAAGGGAATGTGGAATGCGCAGCATCGTCAGGAATCAAGATTTCTCCAAGTAACTGTGTGTCCTGTTCACCACCGATTAATGAGATGTGACTCCAGCCTGGACTAGTATAGTTAATGTTTCAGACGTCCTCTTAGTGTGCGTGTGCTGTTGGTGCCCTCCTTGGAAGTGTTTTTGGGATGCTACACACTTGTTATAGAAAAAGACTCGAATTGTTGTGCAGAAGGAACATCTTGGTGTTCTAGAAGGTCCTTGTGACATTCCTTCGTGTTATCACATCCCTCTCGGGATGTGATAACGCGTCACACTGCCGCTGGCGATTTCTGTATACCGCACCATTTATTTTCTTCCCTCAAGCCATTCACCTGTCACTTTTGAGCGTGGTGCTGTGGACCAAGGCGGACTGAAAAACAATGTAGTGCACATGGATGCTTTGAATGACAGAAAAATAAAGGGATCAATCATTTGATAAATCATGTTTATTTGAATTAGAGTTGATCGTGCATACATAGCATAGTGTTCATGCCTTGATATCCCATGTACTACGTATGTATTAAGACGAGTCTTTTGGACGAAGTGTGTGTGTGTGTGTGTGTGTGTGTGTGTGTGTGTGTGTTTGAGCAGTTACGAGTATGTTACATGAAGATTCTCTCTCTCTCTCTCTCTCTCTCTCTCTCTCTCTCTCTCTCTCTCTCTCTCTCTCTCTCTCTCTCTCTCTCTCTCTCTCTCTCTCTCTCTCTCTCTCTCTCTCTCTAATCATATATATATATATATATATATATATATATATATATATATATATATATATATATATATATATATATATATATATATATATATATATTGCAGGGACAGCGTGTATAATGACCTCATACAGCTTCTCTTGTTATTTCCTTTCCTAATGTTCTCTCAGCCTCTTTACCACAAACTGGACATTTAAGACTTCCTGGACGGCGGTTCCGTTCCGGCCTTCACCACCAACAACACGGACAGCAGTACGGCCAGACCCGCCGACACGGACACCCCGATGATCATGTTGGTGTGGTCAGGCTTGGCTGCGAGTGCAAGGGAGTGAGTGCCACGCTATTCAATTCGTTCAGGTTAGAATTCTTACATGAAAACCCGCTTGCATACATGTGTATAATAGTGAACCATGTTAAGGTTTCAATCATTTCAGATACTTTTGATGATTAAGGTTTGGATAGGTTAGTTTGCATAAAGTAAGATTAAATTGGGTTAGGTTAGATTACGTAATCTACTTTAATCTAAACCTAAACCATCATAGGCCAGTCCAAAAGTGTAAGATGACGTAGCTGATCTTCATAGGATTCAAAATAGTAGATAACTGGGAAAATAGATGGTTACTGCCAAAAGTCTTATAATTGTTATGTGTATACTGTACCTGAAATGAAATTAGGAAAAGGCGACTCCTGACAAGTGGTGGTGCTCCTCAGGCCAGTGGGGACTTTGGTCTCTACCTCCACGCAGACTTCATTAGGTCCCACCGTTTCGTTGTAGCCGTCAATGGTATAGCTTTTATACTGGCGATGGAACAGGGGCAGGATGGATTACAAGGGTAAGGAGAAACTAGGGAGGTGGTAGAGGTATCAAAGAAGGTAGTGCAGCAAAGAAGACTGAAGCGATAGACGACACATGTTTAGTAGAAAGAGGGATAATAGAAAAAAGGCAGGGCAGAAAATTATAGGTACGGGTATGCGCAGAGAAGACGAGGCATGAAGAAAACTGTGTAATGGAGATGGAAGTGGAGGGCAGGAGAGGTAAAGGTAGACAGAAGAGAAGGTTGATGAACTGTATGAAGAGATACATGTATTAGAGAAAGCAACTGTCAGATGAGTATGTGAAACTTCTACCCAGCATGAAGTGGAAGTGCCTATAGAGGAGGATTAGTGCTGTGCCAGTTGGTGTTAAGTGCTGATGTTCGCTGTGTGCAGTATGGATGTACTTACCAAATTTATCAAAGACAGGTGTGTGCAATCAAATAGCAAAGATGGATTAGTACGAGTATTTAGAATCGTTTTGTTTTCTTAATAGGGCTATTTTCAAAGGCCACAGAGGTTATTAGTCAGGTTTTCATGAAAAGTTTTTTTTATCCATTGGTGGTGCAGAATGTTGGCCGAACCATCGCTTGAATCTGGAAAATATCCTTTCAAATCTCAGCAACTCCCACTTCAGTCTGTTAAATGGATTTGACATGGACCCGAAACTTAAGAGAGAGAGAGAGAGATGGATAACTTTTAACTTACAATCCCGTGTAGGTAAGCGACAGAACTGAATGGCTGTTATTTTACAATCCCGTGTAGGTAAGCGACAAAAACTGAATGGCTGTTATTTTTTTTTTCTAATGGGTAAATGCGTCTGCTTTAGAGATAAAAACTGTAATAATACTATAGCAAGAATTGTGCATCATCACCCAGGAAAGACATATTAAAATCCGGTTTATCATCTTTGTGGCATTTGAAAAGAGTCCTAATGAAAACCCAAATTTCTCTTAAATGCAAGGACCAAAAACTCACCTCCGTGTAGTCAGAGTGAGTTAGGTCGTCGCCCCAAGACACGCGGTACTTTATGTTCGGTGTGAAGAGACCCGCTTCCCACGTGATGAAGAGAGAAGACTCGTCGTAAATCCTCACCACGATCTTTCCGAGAGCTGTGGATGTAACCTTAGAATCTCTCTCTCTCTCTCTCTCTCTCTCTTACAAAATTAATAATAATGAAATCAAGCAGAGTAAGGAGGGATGAGCCAAGACTGCGTTCTTCTATAGCAAGATCGAGGTTGGGTGAGCCTTACCTTCCGGCAGTGTGAAGGCGTTGACACAAGCAGGATCGGCTGATGAGACGCCTTTGTGCTGCACTGTCACACACAACTTGTGGTTCTGGGCGGGTTGTAGCTCAGTCCACTGGAACATGGAGTCAGCGGTGATGTAGGAGCGTTCATTCCCCACTTTAGAGTAGGACACATTGTATTCGATTTCGTCGGCAGTGGGACAGATTGGAGGTTCCCAGTCAATCACGGCTGTGGTGTCTGACACATTAGTCACACCCAGCTTGTCCACCACTGAAAGAACATCATTCCATTCTCAGTACTCTTGCCTCTCGAGCCGCCATGGCTTGTATTTTTAAACGCGTGAAACTCATGAGAACTATGAATACCAAAGGCTATATTGATGATTACCAATTTCTCATGTTATACTATCACTATAGTCATGTAAATGCCATTTAAAACCTAAGTAACTTCCAACAAAGCCTATGAAAAAAAGAGCCGAGAGAAGGCAATGAAACCTTCAGAATGCCATCCCTGGCCATATTTGAAGAATAGAGTTGCGTCTTGACTCCACTCGGCGCATAACAGCTGGGGATGATCAGTGAACACACCGTGGCGCCATGGAGACGGTGGTGAGCCGTTTGTAATCATATGCCATAGTTCTCTGTATACCGTGACCAGCGCCTCTTCCTCCCCCTCTATCTACATCCTAACAAAAGCCATTGAAGTGTAATGATTATGATAGTAATGATGCGTGTAATATTTTTCTTTAAATCTAGACCGCCACAAAATTTAAAATATGAAATAGAATAATCTCAGTGATTCGAGCAGCTTTTGCCTTGCTACTCTAAATGCTTCACTTGGTTCAGTTGAGGGTGAACACAGAAGTATAGCTGTAGATGGTACAGTGACTATAAGGGGATTTTTTTTTTTTTTCTATTTAGACTGTATGAATTACACTTGAAGCTCAGAAAAATAAAGTTTTTTGACTCAGAAGGATCAGAAAAGTAAATCTTTCGGAGGCTCGTTCCATAACAGTTCGGTCAGTCCCGTTTGTCAACGCCTAGATCTAAAGGCTCGTGATTCTGAAACAACAGGCGTCAATACATTCCTAGTTCGTTAGGCCTTGAGCGTCAGCAGGAGCAGCGGCAGGAGGTGTGGGTTTCAATTAAGGTAAGCGATTGCTATACACGAACCTTCAGGTTGAGATCCGCAGTTGGTGCAATGTCTGGCCAGCAGATTGTCGTCCACGTCGTAGGCGTGAAGACAAGTCTTGTATTTCGTGTTGAGGTCCAAGTCCGTGATGGTGACGCTAGTGATGTTGAGATCGGTGGTGGTTTCAAAGACATCCCCCAGCGTCAGATAGAGGTGGTCCACATCAGGACACACTGACTTGTACTCCCAGTTAATGACTACGTCCTTACATCCCTTGGGCGGGCAGTCCTGGATCTTGACGGCATCTGTGGAAGGCGAAGCACTGGGATGGAGCGAAGAATTTATTTATTTATTTTTTTTTTTTTATGTAGGAAGGACACTGGCCAAGGGCAACAAAAATCCAATAAAAAAAATGCCCACTGAAATGCCAGTCTCATAAAAGGGTCAAAGCAGTAGTCAAAAATTGATAGATAAGTGTCTTGAAACCTCCCTCTTGAAGGAATTCAAGTCATAGGAAGGTGGAAATACAGAAGCAGGCAGGGAGTTCCAGAGTTTACCAGAGAAAGGGATGAATGATTGAGAATACTGGTTAACTCTTGCGTTAGAGAGGTGGACAGAATAGGGGTGAGAGAAAGAAGAAAGTCTTGTGCAGCGAGGCCGCGGGAGGAGGGGAGGCATGCAGTTAGCAAGATCAGAAGAGCAGTTAGCATGAAAATAGCGGTAGAAGACAGCTAGAGATGCAACATTGCGGCGGTGAGAGAGAGGCTGAAGACAGTCAGTTAGAGGAGAGGAGTTGATGAGACGAAAAGCTTTTGATTCCACCCTATCTAGAAGAGCAGTATGAGTGGAACCCTCCCAGACATGTGAAGCATACTCCATACATGGACGGATAAGGCCATGGACTGATAAGGCCCCTTCCGGACACATCTTCCCTCCTCTTGTCCTACACCCTCACGCCTCACCTTACCTCTCTCATCCTGCCTTATCTCTCTGAACTCCGTCCCTGACCTGACCTCACCCTGCATCCGTTGCCAGTCCACTCCTTGGAGGTATCTTTTTAATTCCTCAAAATTTGCTCTCCTAAAGTCAGGTCGTTTTTTTGCTTCTAAAAGTTTCTTCCTATTCTAAATTGTACCTAATTTCCCTATGGTCGCAGTTACCTAGCAGTCCTCCAGTCTCTACCTGCGTGACTGCTTCCTCCCTGTTAGTAAGAATTAAATCTAGAATATTATTCCCCCTTGTGAGTTCTACGACTACCTGTTAAAAAAATTTAAAAAAATAATATATATATATATATATATATATATATATATATATATATATATATATATATATATATATATATATATATATATATATATATATATATATATATATATATATATATATATATATATATATATATATATATATATATATATAACTCCCACCAGAATACACAGTGTTCAGAGCAGATTGATAAAGGGCAAAATTTATCGATGTAGTAATCAGTCATGAGTGGTCAGGGTGAAGGGTTAGTGCCGACCTGATAAACGTGTATGTGTGAGTGTGTGTAAGTGTGTAAGAGATAAAGTGTCTACTTAGTGATGAAACACACACACACACACACACGGGTACACGGGCGGACTTCTTTACAGTGTAGCACCTGTTCGCCTAGTCGTGATTAGGTACCTGGTGTAAGTCTAGGTAGGAGAAACAAACTCTGAAAGTAAAATACAAGCAGGTTGGCCTGACCATCCCGGCCCTAGTCTACTAGGTTGACCGGCGCCATCTGGCAGCCACATTTTCAAATTGTAAGACACTTTCTTAAGGTTAAATGTTTGCTTAAGATGTAGTATGTATGTTAGTAAATAAGCATGTAACATGTGGATTTTTAGTTGTAAGACTGCAAGAATAATAAACCGATTATTATTATTATTATTATTATTATTATTATTATTATTATTATTATTATTATTATTATTATTATTATTATTATTATTTATTTTTTTATTATTATTATTATTATTATTATTATTATTATTATTATTATTATTATTATTCTCTCTCTCTCTCTCTCTCTCTCTCTCTCTCTCTCTCTCTCTCTCTCTCTCTCTCTCTCTCTCTCTCTCTCTCTCTCTCTCTCTCTCTCTCTCTCTCTCTCTCTCTCTCTCTCACCGTTTTGGAACTCCCTTGAAAGAATAACACTTGTGGCGTCACTTTCTCCGCTGCCTCCCCTGGCTCGCACCTTCACGATTCCCAGGCCATTCATGCACAGCGGTACAGTCACGGAGTTTTGGCTCTTGTCCAGGACCGAGATGTAATTGTAGTAGCCTCCGTACTCGACTTTTGCGATGAGGTTCTCTAGGCATGAAGATGTAGGGTTGGTCCAGGTGACTGTCTTACTATTTTTCGTGCCTTTAATATCTATATCAGTGACTGGCTCAGGAGCTGAAGCCACGGGAGAGAGAAAGAGAGAGAGAAAAAAGTTGAATTAGTATTTGGAGCTTAACCAGAGGAATGCAGAATGGAAAAAAAATAAATAAATAAGTTAAAGAAAAGAAAGAGGTGGATTGTATATATTATTACATGGTTTGATTAATAAATAGATAGAAAAGAGTTAGATGACGTAGATAGTGTAATACAAGTAAGAATAAGTGATACTAGAGGTAATATAATTCTTCTCCCCTTCTTCTTCTTCTTCTTCTTCTTCTTCTTCTTCTTCTTCTTCTTTTCTACGTAGTAGAAGTAGTAGTAGTAGTAGTAGTAGTAGTACAAATACCGGCAGCTGTAGTAATATAGTACTTGTTGTTGTATCAGTAGTAGTAGTAGTAGTAGTAGTAGTAGTGGTAGTAGTAGTAATAGTACCAGCAGCTGTATATAGTAATAATTTTTGTTCTTATATCAATAGTAGTAGTAGTAGTAGTAGTAGTACTAGTAGTATGTAATAGCAGTAGTAGTAACAGTAGTAGCAGTAGCAGTATGTAGTAAAAGTAGTAGCAGTAGTAATATGTAATAGTAGTAGTAGTAGTAGTAGTAGTAGTAGTAGTAGCAGCAGCTACTACAAGTAGTTGTAGTAGTAATGATAGTAATAGTAGTATGCAGTAGCAATATGGAAGAGGAGGAGTCAGTAGAGAGAAAAAAAATGTGGAGGGGGAAGAGGAGGAACACGTGAGGTCACATACCAGTCACTACGTCCACCTGCGGCGCCTTGAAATTGTTCCCGGTCACCGTGACGGAGACATCGGCGCAGGGAGAGAACTTGCCGCACTGTGCCTCACTGTTGAAGGCGCAGCTCGTGGACAAGAAGCATAGGACATCCTGTAGCAGGGAGCGAGCAAGCAAGTTCGAGACAAAAAGACGAACGGGCAAACATGCAGGAACACACACACACACACACACACACACACACACACACACACACACACACACACACACACACACACACACACACACACAACAATAATTTCTTTTCTTGCGAGAGAGAAGAACAAGGTGTATGTTTCTGTATGAAATTAAGTTATTCATTATTATTATTATTATTATTATTATTATTATTATTATTATTATTATTATTATTATTATTGTTATTATTATTATTATTGTTATTATTATTATTATTATTATTATTATTATTATTATTATTTTCTTATACGTAGAATCATTTCAGGAATATTATTTGTATGTGTATGTGCTGTACGTATAGAAAGGTATTTATGACCCAAGATAACGGTTTCGAAAAAAAATAAATAAACGCTGAACACAATTCCAAGAAAAAATGAATTTTCAATACAAGGCAATGTTAGTTTAGTTAATAATGACTTATAATAATGCTGGGAATGGTGATGATGATGATGATGATGATAATGATAATAGAAGCAGTAATATTATTACTGTGACTGTTAGAAATATAATGTATACATAGTTAATAGTAAGAGTACTTTTTACCTCTTACACGCTGAAATCTAATACTGCGCGTATATACAGAATCGTATGATATACGTATAATAAAACATACAATAAATGTGAATATTTTTTTTTGAATAACATATATACATACTAAATATCAGAATATAAAAACAAATGCCAAACAATTTTCAAGACTTGATGTGATTAATACACTGCGTGTTTGTTTGACCACGTGACGCAAGGCATTATATTATTGTACGTCGGTATTCATCATTACGCATACCTCTATTCCCACTCAGCATAGTGTGACCAGTTAGACTAGGTGACGATACTGGGTGCTCGCTGTTGTGACAGCTCTTCGTGTTTCAATATCAAGTCCGTATTTCTGAACGCTTTGGGCTCTCACCAGGACTGTTTTCAAAGGTCACAGATAATAAAATCGAGTTCTCGTGGACGTTTTCATTTTTTTTTTTTTTTTTTTTGTTAACGGTCTTTCAGAATCCTTGTTAAACTATCACTACAATCATAGAAACTCCCTTGAAAAGCCAATTAACTTAAAGAACTACTACTACTTGTCCTACTACTACTACTATTGCTATCGTCGTCACTATTATTATTATTATTATTATTATTATTATTATTATTATTATTATTATTATTATTATTATCATTATTATTATTATTATTATTAGACTTATGTACTATTAGTATTACCACAAGTTTAAACTGTTCATGTACCCATAAGAAATTCATATACATGTAAACATTTTGATTATATCACCACCGCCACCAATTGTCTCATATGCTTCCTGACGAGGCCTTCCACTCACCTTCTCACAGAAAGAGTACCCGTTCATCGTGAGGTTCACATGGAAGGAATTCACACCCTTCCATTGCCCCGTCTTCTCCCACGAGACCTGCACGGACGTGGTGGTCACCGTAACACTCACACTCTCACCTGACGCGGCGAAAACCAGGTGAGAACAAATTAATCTCTCTCTCTCTCTCTCTCTCTCTCTCTCTCTCTCTCTCTCTCTCTCTCTCTCTCTCTCTCTCTCTCTCTCTCTTGCTTTCCTGGATTTCTTATACATTATTACTAACCTGAGACGCCTGCTGCTGACACACACGCCTAAAAAAAAAAAAATAATAATAATAAATAGTAATATTATCAAACTTTCAGTAAAAAGGAAAAAAGAAAATATCGTTTGGTCTGTTTTGTACAATAATTTTTGATCATTATACAATATTGGTATTTCTTAAAATTTCAGCCGATGTAGTTATTGGCTGTTATTTCACGTTAATCGCACTGTAGTGTTGCAAGAAGAGAACAACCCAAAAAATCTTGCTACGGTATACTGATGTAATGTCATACAGTTCGTTCCGGATTCTTGTACTTGAATTTTTTTTTTTCTATAATTCGTGTTTATTATATATTCAGTCAGTTAATCAGTTACTTGATTAGTTTAGACAGCTAGTTAGTCCGTCAGTTACTTAAATATTATCGTAGTTAGATTGGTTAGCCAGTTACAGTTGTGTGATGGTAGACTGGACAATCATTACCTAATAAGAAATAAAGCAGTCTGTCATTCAAGTAGTTAGTAAGGTGACTTGCTACAGTATCACTCACCAGGAAGAGAGCCAGGGCCCGGGCAGCGAGCGCCATGGTGACGAAGGAAGGACTGATTAGAGGTGATGTTCAGTAATGATGTCCCGAGATAATGAATAGTGTTTATCAGATAGGCTGTCAGTCGTTTTTAAGGGGGTGAACTGGATAGGGGTTGCGACACACACACACACACACACACACACACACACACACACACAATAACCTGAGCACATGACTTAGATGCGTGTGAACTGATAATGTAGTACGTGTAATAATCATGAAAGTAAAGTCATAATACAGTATACGAAACATGGCGATATCCATTTATTAATATATAAAGGGAAAGGATTAATTTAAACGTCAGCATTCAAGTCAGGATAATAGGATGTGTCAGACGTAGTATTCATTCCTCCTCTTGGTACTGTTTGCAAATCTCTCTCTCTCTCTCTCTCTCTCTCTCTCTCTCTCTCTCTCTCTCTCTCTCTCTCTCTCTCTGACGTAACCTAATCTGATGGTCTATCGTTCTTCATTTCTCATAACATTGCAAACTGCTGTGTAACTGTGACTCATCAAAACTTGAGGGAGATAATGTACACCTTATGTATTTTTGTTGGCATTACTCCCTTGCCCACAGTATATTGGCACAGTGTTTGTTTAGTTTGTTTCCTTTCCACGAGTACGTCACCTTTCGAACTACTTAAACGGAATACATAAATAATTATATACTATCACTCAGATAAAACCTTATCATCAGCAGTCTCCGTTAACTGTAACAGAGGGTGAAGGTCCCACTCAGTCTTCACTCATACTCGTAGAAGCCAAGTCATTCCAGCAAAACTTATCCCCGTCCTCATTCCAATTATCTTTCCTTAGCTAATGTGCACGATTCATAAAACTGAAATAGATAAACTCAAGACATAAACCCCTACATCTGGTTTTCCTAGGATGCTTACCTGAATTCCTCCTCCATATTTGTTTTGTCCTTGTTGATATATTTACTATAAAGAGACAGGTGGACTATAGCTGCCTCATTGCTTCGAAAGGAAGCCGGAACTCCAAATAAGTCAGAATTTTTTTTCCTTGCAATCTGACGTATCCTGTTCGCGACCTATTCCTTTTAATTTAATCTGAAAAAAGCCACTTGGATTCACTTGTATGTGAGGCATTTAGTCGATACCTTGCCATATCCTATTATTATCATTATTATTATTATTATTATTATTATTATTATTATTATTTATTTATTTATTTATTTATTTATTTTTAACATATCAGAGATATGAAAAATGAGATAAAAAAAAAAAAAAAAAAAAGCCTGCTCACAAAGGAAATTAAACGAGATTCAAAGAAGTACAAATTAATATCCAAACCTAAATTACTGTTAAGAAAATTGCCTTGACTTGATTTTCAGTGATATGTGATCAGTGGAAATGTAGTAGTACCCGTATTGCGAGTAAATAAAAGACAACCTTCCTGTTACACGTAGTAATATAGTCGAGAGGGGAAAGCTATACTCATTGTTTTTACTGTAGTCATGATGAATTTTTTCTTCCTCGAAGGTATTGTCTGCTACGAGTGACTTGTAACGATTTATTACACTGACGTCGCTAAGGAGCTCATATGTGAATTTGTGAGGAAGGATCGAGGAAAGAACAAGGAGTATTTCATCGTCAGTGGATTGGCTAACTATTCACAATAGATGTTTTTTATTCCTGTTAGAAAATGAATTTGTATAACGGATTAATTATAATTATCTAGGTAAAAATTAAGGATATTATTACTCTTGGTACACTATTATGGATGTGTTGTACGAAAGGAGAGAAGGTTAGCACTCCCCTTGATAAGGATGGACAACACATATAACGTCAAGGCACTGTCGCTCTGGCGACACTTGACAAATTTTTCTGTGGCCGCGCTGGTTTCCTTTACAATTCAGTGTGGTTAGCAAAGGAAAATACTTGATGCTAATGAGGAATATTGAGTAGTTTTTACCTGAACACATGGAACTAATGCCTTGATTGTACAGATTCGAATCCTGATATATCTCATTGACTTTTATTATTTTTTTTCACTTAATCAAGTCATATAGATGTTATATAAAATGCATGATGAACTATTAAATATGTTATATACAAATAAGCTCACCGGATATTGTATATATATATGTATATATATACTTCAAATCAAACCGAAAAAAGACTGCGGGCTTATAGCTCATAAACTATGCGATTCTAATTACATACAAACTAAAATGTATTAGGATTGTTCTGTTCTAAATTTATTTTTAAAGGCTAATAATAATGACAATAAATGAGAAAAGAAGGAAAAAAAAAAAAGATAACTCCTGTGGAGATACGGGGCATCGATCCCCGTACCTCTCGCATGCTAAGCGAGCGCTCTACCATCTGAGCTACATCCCCAATTCTCCGCCTTGGAAAGATATTTTATATAAAATTTTATATATAATTTTGTCTGAAAGTAGTTTTGGGATAGAAAAATAGAGGATATTGTATATTAATTTGATAGGAAATAAGGAATGAAAAGTATATCAAATTCTAGAATGAAAAGAAAAAAATGTGGATAGCGCAGGTGTTAGAGGGTAAAATTAAAGAAAACGAGAATGCATTAGCTTTTCTGGGGATACTGATATATGGAATATTTATGTCGGTGAAGCTAACCATAAGTACTATAGGAATACAAGGAGAACGAGGACGAATACTAGCATGCTGACAGTAGTTGAAATAGGAGAGAGTTAAAGTGCAGATGGCACAAGAGGTCCTATTCACCTAAAAAATGCCACATACTTAAATCACTGTTGACTAAAGGACCCGGCAGTTCCCGTGCGTGACGCCTCAAAATGAAGTATGCGATGGGAGCTTTTTTTTTTTTTTTTTTTTTTTTTTTTTTTTTTTTTTTTTTTTTTTTTTTTTTCTGGCCTTGCTGACTTCTGCGTGTTCCGTTCTTCTCGCGCTACAGTGATGCAATGGACGGTGCACGGGAGAGTTTGTTACAACAGAAGTGAGGGGGGAACCAAGAATCTCGTCTCACTTAATTTTTCAGAGACAACGGAGATGATGCGTCGAGTTCTCGTGGCAGTTATATATATATATATATATATATATATATATATATATATATATATATATATATATATATATATATATATATATATATATATATATATATATATATATTATGATCGCGTATATGTAGCAACCCTACAGGCGAGCACATGAGCATGCTGTGTGTATGAGATAGCCTCATATGAGTACATACAAGCACATGTGTGAATACATGTGTGGGTGACTTAGCTAGCGGCGTTGTGTGGTTCGTTGTTCAGAGGCTGGCGCCGTTATCTACAGCTTTGATGGAAGGAGATGGAAGGAGAGCTGACACAAGCCTATACGTTGACCTCTGAGGCCCTGGGATCATGAGGGTGTCCGTGTGTGAGTGTGTGAAGGTTAGCTAACCAATTAAACGGTACCGTTTAATTGTAGTTTAGTGAGCGTGAGTGCATGTATAGTAAAAGTAGCAATTATCCTTACCAGCACTGATTATCTGCATGACTTGTACTTTCATCTTACAAGCTAAAATAGGTATAGTTAAGTGTCGCCTAGCAGAGGTGATGACATGGGAGGCAGGGTTTGAGGCACTCTGTGGCACTGGGGACAGAGAGAGTACCGAAACCGCGACGTGACAAGACGCGTGAGTGAGATAAATGGAAGGCGAATTGAGCCCTTGCGACTGTGTTGACTGCCGCCCCTGTACCTACCTGTCTGTATGTCGTGGCTGTATTGCACGGTGACTTGTGTACTGTTGTGCAATATATGGACAGAAGGAGAAGCGTGTTTTCTCTCCATGCTCTGTGTGGCTGTTTTCGCGGAGTGACCAGATGAGTCAGAGCCACAGCCGTACCCAGCCTCCCAGGTAAAGTCCTCTCCCCGCCATACACGCCCCGAACCCCGCAACGGTGAGACGCCCCTTGCCTGCTGGTGGGGGAGTACGTTTCAATATATATATATATATATATATATATATATATATATATATATATATATATATATATATATATATATATATATATATATATATATTATTGCTGCGTTACCAAAAGGGTGGGTGAGGGTGGTAGAAGCGCTGTCACCTTTCCCCTAACCACCTACTGGCCCCCGTCGTTGTGGTACCTCTTTCCCGCCGGCTGAGCCCTCTACAGCGGATCACGGTATGAGGGGCAGCTGGCCGCAGCTGCGCCCACGTGCACTGACTGTTTGTGGGGCGGTGCCGTCCCTCAGCTCTCACCGTGCAGTCGTGGATCACCGTTACGTTATAGTGACTCAGGCGACATCCTAAACTGGTAGACTGCTCGAACCAGAGGCTAAAGCTCAAACGGTATAGGCTTCACTCAAAGGCAGGAGTATTACCAATTCAGGTGACAAAGTAAAGTTTCCTCAGTTATCCTCCCTGCATTCTTCATGTTGCTCAACCCAAAATACTGAACGGTAAGTCTCTTAAGCTTATCCCAATGGACAGAGGATAATATTCTCTAGTCTTCTCAAGGACTGTAAGTATTTTAAATCCTTTAGTTTATATTTGACGGTGCCAAACCCTAAAAGTTAACATGTTGTATGCAATTAAAAATGTATTTCAATACCTATACACAAATTGTAACTACAAATGCGCAATTAAATATACTAGTTACCCAGAGATACGAAAATACACATAACCCCAATATAAACAAGATAAAATAAAATAATGATATCAAGCAGAAGAAAAATATACGTTTCCTCTTTAAACCTCATGCTCTCCTCGCAAATTCCATCCTCTTACTCCAACCCACATAGACACCAAGCGTATAAAAAATAATAATAATAATAATAATATTTAAATAAATCAATTATATATATATATATATATATATATATATATATATATATATATATATATATATATATATATATATATATATATATATATATATATATATATATATATATATATATATATATATATATATATATATATATATATATATATATATATATATATATATATATATATATATATATATATATATATATATATATATATATTTTTTTTTTTTTTTTTTTTTTTTTTTTTTTTTTTTTCCTCGTTACTGGCACGTATTTTCTTAAATGTCATGAAAACAGCTTGTAAGACCCCAGTTAGGTAGAACCATGGAGGTATAATGGGAGGAGCCGGCATAACGTCACGAATGTTGAGCCAACGTGCTATTGGTCCGCTGTCGCCTCTACTCTCCCCCACCCTTAGACTCAAACATTACCAGCTGAACATTGAAAGTATAGGGAAACGCCGGTGTACCGCTCCTCATTTCCTGTTTTCTGCTGTTGTGCAGTCCGCCCAACATGTTTGTAACCACAAAATAGTGTCACACTGCAATAGTGGTGATGAGCCGTGCCACCAGGATTTAGACAGCAAATCATACATACAAATTAGATCATACAGTGTTTTTAAATTTGGATGGACTTGGGTGAGAAGTGGGAAGCCGTCTTTGGGGCGGACATGTGGGTGGACGAGATCATTTTTTTTTTTTTTTTTTTTTTTTTATGTAGGAAAAACACTGGCCAAGGGCAACAAAAATTAAATAAAAAAAAAAAAATGCCCACTGAAATGCCAGTCCCATAAAAGGGTCAAAGCAGTAGTCAAAAATTGATGAATAAGTGTCTTGAAAACTCCCTCTTGAAGGAGTTCAAATCATAGGAAGATGGAAATACAGAAGCAGGCAGGGAGTTCCAGAGTTTACCAGAGAAAGGGATGAATGACTGAGAATACTGGTTAACTCTTGCGTTAGAGGGGTGGACAGAATAGGGGTGAGAGAAAGAAGAAAGTCTTGTACAGCGAGCCCACGGGAGGAGGGGAGGCATGCAGTTAGCAAGATCAGAAGAGCAGTTAGCATGAAAATAGCGGTAGAAGACAGCTAGAAATGCAACATTGCGGCGGTGAGAGAGAGGCTGAAGACAGTCAGTTAGAGGAGAGGAGTTGATGAGACGAAAAGCTTTTGATTCCACCCTATCTAGTAGAGCAGTATGAGTGGAACCCCCCCAGACATATGAAGCATACTCCATACATGGACGGATAAGGCCCTTGTACAGAGTTAGCAGCTGGAAGGGTGAGAAAAACTGGCGGAGACGTCTCAGAACACCTAACTTCATAGAAGCTGTTTTAGCTAGAGATGAGATGTGAAGTTTCCAGTTCAGATTATAAGTAAAGGACAGACCGAGGATGTTCAGTGTAGAAGAGGGGGACAGTTGAGTGTCATTGGAGAAGAGAGGATAGTTCTCTGGAAGGTTGTGTCGAATTGATAGATGGAGGAATTGAGTTTTTGAGGCATTGAACAATACCAAGTTTGCTCTGCCCCAATCAGAAATTTTAGAAAGATCAGAAGTCAAGCATTCTGTGGCTTCCCTGCGTGAAATGTTTACCTCCTGAAGGATTGGACGTCTATGAAAAGACGTGGAAAAGTGCAGGGTGGTATCATCAGCGTAGGAGTGGATAGGACAAGAAGCTTGGTTTAGAAGATCATTAATGAATAATAAGAAGAGAGTGGGTGACAGGACAGAACCCTGAGGAACACCACTGTTAATAAATTTAGGAGAAGAACAGTGACCGTCTACCACAGCAGCAATAGCACGGTCAGAAAGGAAACTTGAGATGAAGTTCTAGAGAGAAGGATAGAAGCCATAGGAGGGTAGTTTGGAAATCAAAGCTTTGTACCAGACTCTATCAAAAGCTTTTGATATGTCCAAGGCAACAGCAAAAGTTTCACCAAAATCTCTAAAAGAGGATGACCAAGACTCAGTAAGGAAAGCCAGAAGATCACCAGTAGAGCGGCCTTGACGGAACCCATACTGGCGATCAGATAGAAGGTTGTGAACTGATAGATATCTAAGAATCTTCCTGTTGAGGATAGATTCAAAAACTTTGGATAGGCAGAAAATTAAAGCAATAGGACGGTAGTTTGAGGGATTAGAACGGTCACCCTTTTTAGATACAGGTTGAATGTAGGCAAACTTCCAGCAAGAAGGAAAGGTAGATGTTGACAGACAGAGCTGAAAGAGTTTGACTAGGCAAGATGCAAGCACGGAGGCACAGTTTTGGAGAACAATAGGAGGGACCCCATCAGGTCCATAAGCCTTCCGAGGGTTTAGGCCAGCGAGGGCATGGAAAACATCATTGCGAAAAATTTTAATAGGTGGCATGAAGTTGTCAGAGGGTGGAGGAGAGGGAGGAACAGGCCCAGAATCGTCCAAGGTAGAGTTTTTAGCAAAGGTTTGAGCGAAGAGTTCAGCTTTAGAAGTAGATGTGATAGCAATGGTGCCATCTGGTTGAAATAAAGGAGGGAAAGAAGAAGAAGGAAAGTTATTGGAGATAATTTTGGCTAGATGCCAGAAGTCACGAGGGGAGTTAGATCTTGAAAGGTTTTGACACTTTCTGTTAATGAAGGAGTTTTTGGCTAGTTGGAGAATAGACTTGGCATGGTTCCGGGCAGAAATATAAAGTGCATGATATTCTAGTGATGGAAGGCTTAAGTACCTTTTGTGGGCAACCTCTCTATCATGTATAGCACGAGAACAAGCTGTGTTAAACCAAGGTGTAGAAGGTTTAGGACGAGAAAAAGAGTGAGCAATGTACGCCTCCATGCCAGACACTATCACCTCTGTTATGCGCTCAGCACACAAAGACCTGTCTGACACGGAAGCAGTAGTCATTCCAAGGAAAATCAGCAAAATACCTCCTCAGGTCCTCCCAACTAGCAGAGGCAAAACGCCAGAGGCACCTTCGTTTAGGGGAATCCTGAGGAGGGATTGGAGCGATAGGACAAGATACAGATATGAGATTGTGATCAGAGGAGCCCAATGGAGAAGAAAGGATGACAGCATAAGCAGAAGGATTAGAGATCAGGAAAAGGTCAAGAATGTTAGACGTATCTCCAAGACGGTCAGGAATACGAGTAGGGTGTTGCACCAGTTGCTCTAGGTCGTGGAGGATAGCAAAGTTGAAGGCTAGTTCACCAGGATGGTCAGTGAAGGGAGAGGAAAGCCAAAGCTGGTGGTGAACATTGATGTCTCCAAGAATGGAGATCTCTGCAAAAAGGGAAGTGGGTCAGAATGTGCTCCACTTTGGAAGTTAAATAGTCAAAGAATTTTTTATAGTCAGAGGAGTTAGGTGAGAGGTATACAGCACAGATAAATTTAGTTTGAGAGTGACTCTGTAGTCGTAGCCAGGTGGTGGAAAACTCGGAAGATTCAAGAGCGTGGGCACGAGAGCAGGTTAAGTCATTGCGCACATAAACGCAGCATCCAGCTTTGGATCGAAAATGAGGATAGAGAAAGTAGGAGGGAACAGAAAAGGGGCTACTGTCAGTTGCCTCAGACACCTGAGTTTCAGTGAGGAAAAGAAGATGAGGTTTAGAAGAGGGGAGGTGTTGTTCTACAGATTGAAAATTAGATCTTAGACCGCGAATGTTGCAGAAGTTAATGAAGAAAAAGTTGAGAGGGGTGTCAAGACACTTAGGGTCGTCGACAGAAAGGCAGTCCGACCTGGGGACTCCGAGGCTGGTGTAGGAGTCGCCATGATGATTTTAAAATTTTTGAGTGAAGGGTGTGTGTGTTATTATGTGCTTGTAGTTTTGTGTGGAGGAAGAGAGTTGTCTTTAGAGGGCAGGCTGTGACTGCCCTCTTGTGTTGTGAGACACAAAGGGAAACGTTCAGTGAGGTCACAGCTGGGTTTAATGATAAGTTCACAGCACCCCCTGAACAGTGCTTTAGACCTCACTGGGAGTAATTATCGTTTCGGCAGGTGTCTACTGCCTCCTCCTATGTGCTTGTGTACACGTACCCCCTTTTGTATATACAGATCTAATATACGTAAGTGCATGTGTATGTGTATATGTATGTATGTCTATGTGTGTATGTATGTATGTGTATGTGTACGTATGTATGTATCTAAATAAATGTATGTGTGTGTATATATGTATGTATGTATGTATGTATGTGTATGTGTAAGTATGTATATTTGTATGTGTATGTATGTGTGTGTATATGTATATGTACATGTATGTGTATGTATGTATGTGTACCTTTGTATATGTATGTATATTTATGTATGTGTATGTATATGTGTATGAATGTGTATGTGCAATTTTGTAATGTGATGTACATCTGATCCCTGTATATTTGCCTCTTGTTCAGGGGAAGGCCGGCAGGACCCGTCTTCCTCCTTTGTTGTATTTTTTACTGCAACAATAAAGTCAATCAATCAATCAGTCTCTCTCTCTCTCTCTCTCTCTCTCTCTCTCTCTCTCTCTCTCTCTCTCTCTCTCTCTCTCTCTCTCTCTCTCTCTCTCTCTCTCTCTCTCTCTCATGGAGAGACAAGACATATATAGGCCTGTAGTTCCCTGGCTCTGTCTGCTTCACCTTTTGTGGATGGCTGCTACTCTCACCCTTCCATTGGGAGGGGAACTTATCAGTGCTGAGGCAGCACTAGAAGATGGAGATGACTGGAGCAGCTCGCTGGGCAGCACAGTTTTTTTTTTTAGGATGTGGGGGGAGACGCCATTTGGTCCCAGGGCCTTATTGAGGTCAAGCATTGGGAGTTGGTGCTTCACATTGTCAGGAGTTACTTTGATGTTACCAAGTGTTGCATTTGTAAGATGTAGCTCGGCAGGAGGAAGATGACTTTTTCCCTGAGAAGTGAGCTGCCAACACCTCAGCCTTCTTGTAGCCCTGAGTGGCTACTGAGCCATCAGCACTGTTGAGTGGTGATATGTGGTTGTCAGGTGCAAGGCCTTGGTGTTCCTTAAGGGCAGCCCACCAAGATTTGATAACCACAGAGCAGCCAGAGTTTGTTCCTCAGCTTGTCCTGCCACCGTTGCTGAGCCAGTTGCTGAACCCACTGCATGTTATCACAGGCTTCCTTGTGCTGTTTGTCGGCTTGTCAGGTGGTGTCTGTAGCATCTCCTTTTGCTCCTTGCTTTTGTTGTTGGCTGTCATTCTGCAATCATACCCAAACCATGGTTGGTCAAATGGTTTGACAGTGAAGGGATTGCTGGGGATGTACTTGCTTTGAAGCAAATGAGTTGTACTAGTGAAACCATCCACCTGGGTATTTACATCACCTGAGAGGATGCCATACCAGGGGTTTGGCACAGTGCTTCCTGAAACCCTTCCCAATTGACATTCCCCAACAGCCAGTTGATATGCTTCATGGAGGCATCCCTCACTGCAGCGACGATTATTGTGCTGAGGACTGCCAAGTGATCAGAGGATCCCATGGCAGTTTCTGGTAGATTGCTGACGACTGGATCAAGAAAGGACACAAAGATGTGTGTTAGGAATGTCACATGGTTGGTGAGGTCATATAAAGTGAGAAATTCTTCAAATAATCTTGTTTCAAGGTTTTGGTTGAGGTTGCCCACAATGATGATGGGATTGCAGGAGTACTATTACAGCAATATGTTACAATTATGTTTGATATATATATATATATATATATATATATATATATATATATATATATATATATATATATATATATATATATATATATATATATATATATATATATTGTAGCCGCTGTGTATGTACAACTTACATGATGGCTAGAGATACGCACATACGTACATTGTAATGTGACATTTTATGCTTTATTTGTTAGTGTTATATTATTTGTAGCAACTGGTTGTTATACATGAGCAGTGTATGGCACGCCTACGCACCAGCACAACAGAGTGAGAGGGGAATGTAGGCCTGAGGGGACACATTGAACTTCCCCTCTCAGCTATTTCTCTCGCCGAAGGGTTGGTTGTTATGACATGAGTGTTGATAACATACCTATAGCATAATGAACATCATAGGCTGTAGGGGCCCAGCAGTGTCTCCAAAGCCACTTCACCACAGTCATGCCTACACGTCAGACATGTCTCGGGAGGCACGGAGAGTAAATCCCTGATTTCTCACCCCGGTGAATCCCCAAGTGTAATCTCTTGCATACAACCAAGAGGACGCCTGTTCCCCACACTGTGTATGTATTTCATCATAGTATTAGATAACAGGTACTTATGTAACCATGAGGATTTAATGATGTTTGTCAACATAATTAATGTAACTACTTACACTAATTAGATACTTAGGTAATTGTGAGGATTTAGTGATGTGTGTTAATATAATTCCACTTAACGTAATATAATGACGTACATCAGATCACGCACACGAAAGGGCAACTTGCTGTGTTTGTGCTGGTGGTGTTCATCTGTAGAACCGACTGAACCCACTTAAGCGTAGGTAACTCTGTATTGACTCATGCATGATACAGAATTGACGGAGTGAAGTGTCATGACACTGATGTACTGCAATACCTGTTTTATCTATTGATGTACTCTTTTGTGTTATTCTTAGTATTAGTGATAATATGTTAATTCACAGGTTTGACTGCTTCAGAATACAAAGAGCATGTACTGTACAGCTTGTTTCAGTCACCTCCAGTGCAATACATTAATAAGCGTCGTACGGCTCTTACATTATATATATATATATATATATATATATATATATATATATATATATATATATATATATATATATATATATATATATATATATATATATATATATATATATATATGGATGAGGGTATAGACAGTTATATGAGTTTCTTTGCTGATGATGCAAAACTATCGAGAAAAGTAAGTGCAGAAATATTGCATATATTGCATACGTTGAATATTGCAACAAGATCTTGACAAATTCTGGGAATGGAGCCAAAAATGGTAAATGGACTTTAACATCAAGAAGTGCAGCATAATGGAGTTTGGAAAGAGCAAAAACAGAGCAACAAGGTAATATAAACTTGAAGAAAGGGAAGTAAAGAAAGCAAAATAAAAAAGACCTAAGAGTATTTATTACAGATGACATGTCACTGATAAGCAAATTAATAAAATTGTTGGGAAGCCTACAACTTATTGAGAAACATTAGAGTGGCATTTACATATATGAGTGAGGAAATGGTAAAAAAAAATTAGTCACCCTGATGAGACCAATACTAAAATATGCAGTGATACTGTGGTCACCTAGTACAGAAAAGAACAAAAAGCTTGAAAGAATCCAAAGGGCAAAAACAAAATTTTAGCCCCAACTCTATCTGAATTAGCACCCGAAGACTGTCAAGACTAGACTTGCCAATGCTAGAACAAAGAGAAAGAGGTGACTTGTTAACCATCTATAGAATCACGAGGAACATGGAGGTTCCTGATAGGGAAGATTTGCTGAAATGGGATGCAAGAGGACATGGAAGGATACTCAAAAAAGAATTATAAAAGAAATTTAAACAGCTTCCCCCACAGAGTAGTGGATATATGGAATGGACTGGATGAAGTGGTTGTGTATGCAAAGATAGTACACAATTTTAAGACCATATTAGACACTAAGAGATACAAAGACAGGACACCACAAGCATAGTTCCCATCCTGTACAATACAACTAGATAAATACACACACACACACACACACACACACACACACACCTGTAGGTGAGGAAACAGTGTTGTAGTTTTCAGGGTTCCAGCTGACTGCCCCAAGTTTCAAAACAAAGATGGCCAACTTATCAGACTCTGACAAGTGAAATGAACTTCAATGGATTTATTGAAAAATGACCAATATTGAAAGTGAGATAGGGTTTCTGAAAATGAGACTAAGGAAAGTGGAAAGTGACGCAGAACAGCAGAAAAAGGAGATGGAAGTAGTGTTGCAAGTGGTAAAAACCATTCAGAATAAACAGAAGAACCTTGAAAAAAAGATAGTGAACTATTCAAACTGAAACCTCAACTAGAGGAAATGGAGTGAGAGAATAGCACATTATTAAGAAAAATGAAGAATTACAAAATGACATTAAAGAAAAATTATGAAAAAAATAAAGATTTGAAAGCAGAACTAGTGAAGGATGAGAAGAGGGTGAGAGAGGGAGTCTTAGATGAAATGAAAGGCTGGAAAATAAAAAATGATAAACCAAATGTTGACTTCAAGGAAATAATTGAAAAGCAACTGAAAGAAAAAAAATGGAAATGTAGAAAAGGAAGTGATGAAGGCACTGAAAAACAAAGATCTGGTAGGAGATGCAGCAGATAAGAAGAAAAGTGTTATAATCTATGGAGTAAAGGAGAAAAATATAACTTACAAACTGAAAGGAGAGAAAGAAGAAACAAAAACTAAAGTATTTGTTGAACCTAAATGATGAAGATGACACTAAATTCAAGGAAGAAATGGAAGTTGTTTAATTGGGACCTTATCTGGAAGGCAAAACTAAACCCATGAAAATAAGACTAAAATCACAACAAGCAGCAGAAGAGATACTAGAAAGATCATGCAAACTAAGAAAAGTGGAAGGTTGCAAAGATACGTACATTAAGAAAAACAGAAGTGAAGAACGGAAAAAAAATAAAGAAATGTACGAAGAGGCTAAAGGGAAAAATTAATCAAGAACAGAAGAAAAAAATAATTTTTTTTGGAAGCATTTTGGGAGACAGAGTGAAGAAATGGCATACAGAGGAAAAAGAATAAATGAAAATAAAACAAAAATAATAAAAATAAGGGACTGAATATGATGTATACCAACATAGACAGACTGCTACACAGAACACCGGAATTATAAGACTATCTAAAAGAAAAGAATCTGAAGGTGGTGTGTTTAACAGAAACAAAGCTAAGAAAAAAAAAAAGAAAATCAGATTGTCATTAACAATAACTACAATATGTGGAGAAGAGACATGATTGGTAAAGGAGGAGGAAGTGTAATGGTAATGACAAGAAATAAAGTCAAAACTAAAATAGTGAAACATGGGGAAGAAAAATCAGAAATATTGAGTGTTAACTTGGAGGATAATAATGGAGAAATACTGATGGTAATAACAACCTACGTACCAACCCAAGACAAATTCTTAGAGCAAGGAAGACAGAAAATAACAGGAGATACCCTCCATTGTTTCAGTAAAATAATCAAAAGTAATGAAAGAGTATTATTGGTTGGTGACTTCAATTGTAAAGAAATAAATTAGGAAATGTTTGAGGCAGGAGGAAATGAGGCTGCATGGGAAGAAAGATTTTTGAAGCTGACTATGGAAAATACAATGATACAATGGGTGACTGAAAACACAAGATATAGGAGAGATGACGAACCAACAAGATTTAACCTAATATTAATGAAAGGAATCGATCTAACTAAAGAATTAAGATGTGTGTGTGCCCCATGGGAAAAGTGACCATGTAATGATATCATAGAAATAGAAACTGATAATAATGTTGATGAAGAGGATGAAGCATACAAAGAGAACAGGAGAAACTATGAGAAAGTGAATATAAATTATCTTAAGATATTCTGTGAAGAAATGGACTGGGGAAAGCTGAAAAGAGCAAATGATGTGCAAGATAAGTATGACATTTCTATGGAATGAATAAATATGTCCCACTATACAAACTTAAAGAAAAAGGAAAAAAAGGTGTGATTCAACACAAGATGTGCAAAAGCAAAGAAAAAAAGATGAAGCATGGATAAAAAATGATAAGGAATCAAAACCAAAAAAAATAGACTTTAAGATAGCGAGAAATGAATATGTGAAAATAAGGAGAGAGGAAGAGAAAGGATATGAAAAGATATAGTTGAAAAGTGCAAGGATGAACTAAAGCTGTTCTACAGATTCATAAATGGAAAAATTAAATTAAAAGAAAAGCTAGAAAGGTTGAAGGATGGAAATGAAACATGAAAACCCAAAAGACATGAATGAATTGCTAAACAAAAATTTCCAGCAAGTTTTCACAGAAGAATTAGAATTTAAAAAACAATAAGATAAGAAGACAAAAAAGCAAGTGTGGGAAATTACAGTAATCAAAGAAGTTTATAAAATGATGGAGGAACTGGAAGAGAGGAAAGCAACAGGACCAGATGGAGTATTAGGTCTCATTTTGAAAGAATGCAGGAAACAATTAAACCAGTATATGTCATAATAAAGTACTCATTATCAACTGGAAGAGAGCAGACATAATGCCAATTTATGAATGTGGAAAGAAAGAAGAACCACTAAACTATAGACCAGTATCAAGGACCAGCATAGTATGTAAGATCTGTGAAAAAGTGATACAGAAGCAGTAGACAAAATTTCTAGAAAAACATGATATAATATCAGAAAAACAGTATGGCTTTAGACATAAACAATCATGTGTAACAAATTTGATGAGCTTCTATTCAAGAGTGACTGATATAACACAGGAGAGGGATAGATAATAGACAGACTGTGTGGATTTAGATCTAATAAAAAACTTTTGACAAAGTTCCCTACAGCATGCTACTATGAAAGCTAGAAAATGTAGGAGGATTAAATGGAAAAATAAAAAACTGAATGGAAAGCTACTTAAAGGGAAGAGAAATGAGAACGTTAGTAAAAGATGTAAAACCAAAATGGAGAAAAGTAGATAGTGGAGTACCACAAGGATCAGTGCTAGCACCAATACTTTTCCTGATCTACATAAGTGATATGTCTGAAGGAGTAAAGAGTTACACGAGTTTGTTTGCAGACAATGCAAAATTACAGACATATAAGAAACAACAAAGACTGAAATTCTACAAGAGGATTTGAATAAAATCTGGGACTGGAGTAAAAAAAAATGGGAGATGGAATTTAATGTGGAAAATGTCATGTAATGGAAATGGAAAAAAGTGAAGAGACCAAAATGGACATATAAAATGGAAAATGAAGAAATAATAAAAGTACAAGAAGAGAAAGATCTGGGAGTGATAGTACAGGATAGTCAACAGTTGGAGAAACATGTAGAAAAGATATTCAGAGATACATATAGAATGGTGAGGAATATTGGAACAGCATTCCACTACATGGATAAAAATATGATGAGAAAGATAATTACCACTATGATTAGACCAAAGCTGGAATATGCTGAATCAGTGTGGTCTTCCCACAAGAAGAAACATGTAAAAAAACTAGAAAGGATACAAAGGATGGTAACGAAGATGGTTCCAGAACTGGAAGAATTAACATATGAAGACAGGTTAAAGGAAATTAATCTGCCAACATTGGAACAAAAAAGAGAAGGGGGAGATTTAATACTGATTTATAAATTGTGGAATGAAGTGGAAGAAATTGATAATGAGAAACTACTGCTAAGAGAAGTAGAAAATACCAGATACACATCAAGCCACACCAAAAAAATAAGAAAAGGAAGATGTTTGAATAACAAGGAAACATAGTTCCCACAGAGAAATTAGAAGTTTGGAACAGGTTAAATGAGGATGTAGTATCAGCAACAAGTGTGCACAACTTTAAGGAAAAAATGGGACCACACAAGCATAAATCAGCCTCTGTAAATTACAACTAGGTAAATACACACACACACACACACACACTACTACTACTACTACTACTACTACTACCTCTCTCTCTCTCTCTCTTTCTCTCTCTCTCTCTCTCTCTCTCTCTCTCTCTCTCTCTCTCTCTCAGAACTACATTTGATTTTTTTTTTTTTTTTTTTTTTTTTTTTGTAGTGAGACGAATATCAGCAATTCTTTAAGGTTGCACCTGTTTTAGGAGCAGGCACAGATCCTTTTCTTACTGTTACTGTAGTTCATGTTAAACTACTTTCAAGGGTGTTATATTTTACCATTACCCAGTGTTTTATATTTGTAGCTTTGATACAGTATTTATGTATCATTTATTTATTTATTTATTTATTTTATTTGTTTTATTTATTTTATTTATTTATTTTGTTTATTTATTTATTTATTTTTTTTTTTATTTATTTATTTTTTTCTTTTTTTGCACTGCACACAAAGCTGAAGAATGCTGGCAAATTTTTAGAAGACAGATGCAGCCTAACACTCATCCTGGGCACTCTTAAGTCATACCAACTGCTGTGTCAGTCTCTCTTCCATGCAAGTCACACTGCTGTGCATCAGTCTCAGCTGTGCAAGTCACACTATTTGCCGTGAGGGTTGGTTTCCTACAAGGTTACTGTTCCAGAAGGTTAGGGCCATGCTACAATTGTAGCAGGGTACCGCTGTTGCACACACTATATTGAGAAGAGAATATTAAAACATCTACAAGTTGTCTTATATATCTTACATCCCCTGAATTGAAAGTTAAGTTTGGTTTAAATTCATTTAGCAAAGTAACTTTTTCCAATGTTTTATGGATAAAAAATAATGTGTGACATGTTTTATATGATAAATAATAAATTCATAAATAATAAATTCACAACATAAGAATGAATAAATGTAAATATAAGACACATTAATCAATGACCAAAAATAAATGTTGATCATCTCTTCTGCTGTTCTTTTGACACAGTTGCTCATCAGCCAAACTTTGGCTACTTTAGCAGCTAATCAAACAAAAGTCACTTATACAAGTGAGCTCAGTTGTTTCATGATTCAAACATTGTAATTGTATAATGTACTGTATCCATATATTCATTATGGTAAATCATTATGATTTTCCGTTCTATCTTTTCTTATATCTGTTACATTAATATTGTTAGTATAGTTTAATGGATGTGTTTTACTATACAGAACCCAAGAACCCAGCAGTTCTCATTGAACCTAAACATTTTTTCTTCAATAATTTTTGATTGAACAAGTAAGCAAAATAATATGGCAAATGTTGCAGATGCTAGACAATGATTTCATACAAAATGACAATATAGTACATGTTGACAATCAGTACTTCAACATCATTTAATCTGGCATATTTTTACCTGGCTATATTCTTTATTTTTTAAACATGTTGTGAACATTTGATTAGGTCTCTGTATGTGGTTGCAGATGGCACTACAATTGTAGGACAGTACTGCTGTTTTACACACTATATTGAGAAGAGGATATGTAAACATCTAGAAGTTATTTTGTATATCTTGCATGTGTATCCATTCAGACAAAGTCTGATAGATGCAACACCCTCCACTTATCTTTTTGTGGCAAACCGGTGGCAACATGAAGCAACCTAGAGTGCAGGGGCCTGAGAACATGTTAGACTCCAGGTGTATTAGAGGTGTTAAGGGTTGAACCTCAGCTGAATTAGCTGGGAAACAGCTAATTCAGGATGGCTCTAGAACCAAGGATGCTGAAGTACAGATGGTCAACCTGTACTATGTAGAATACATACTAAAAAAAAAAAAGGTTGAAGGGCCAAGAAAAAAAATATTGTGTAAAGAATGGGGATATGTGAATAGGCCTTCAAGGAATTCTCAAGAACACCCATGAAAATGATTAGGTATACTGATGAACAGAGGTTTTAAAAAGCTAAGGAATGTAGGAAAAGACAAATTTATAAATCCTATATATTGTGGCAATTATTTAAAAAATGTACATATTACTAATTAAAGCTTTATATGTATTTAATCAAAACAAGTCTTCTCCAGCAGGAGGCACAAAATGTTAGAATTAATGTTACTTTGAAAAATTATGGCAAAAAAAAAAAAATGATCCTGGACCATATCCATAATGAAAGGTATGTTTATTCAGTATACACTAACCTTTATTACAAGACTTCATATAAAAGCTATTAAATATCTTTTTATGCAATAACATATTTTAGAAAGGAGGGAAATAATATGTTGAATATACACAAGATTTGACTATTCATACTTGTGGAGAGATAAAAAGATGATTTGTCATCTTGGTGTGGTTCTTGTAGCTTTCAAGAGACATTATACCAAACCTTGAAATGAAATGAATGATTCTGATTTTGACAACCATTACAAATAAATCAGAAAAAGTAGTGCGTGTATTACAATTATGTATTTTTATTTTGTTTATGCCTGCTTTTCATTTGCTAACCATATTGCTGAACTCTTAACAAGAAAATTAGAGTAAAGCAATTAAAGGGCCCTGTATCTTCAAGGCTGCCTTTGATTTTTATACAAGGTTTCTTTTTATTTCTATACTAAATAGACATTTTCCCATTATTTTCTAACATTAGTATATACTGAACTCCAATAACATAAATAACAATATTAAATGCTACAGTTTACAGGTTCTGCTAGGTGGGTAAATCAGCCTCCTCATCCTGAATGAAAGCTGAGAAGGTCTGGTGGAGGGCAGTGGCCATTCGGTACTCCTGAGATCCCTCAACCAGCAAGTGCAAAGCATGATTCAGCAGCTCCAGACTCTGCTTCAGAGATACTCCTGTACACCGCAAGCTTCCTGAGTCCTGGTGGGAATGTTTTTGTAAATACACAATCAAATCTAAAGTTCTGAGATTCACAAATATACAGGAAACTTGTGCCAGTAAACCTAACACAGTTAAGTAAAGGTAATGTAATATAGTTAAAAATAGACAGGAGAATGACCTATTAGGTACATATGATTTTTAACTTGTGCAGCTGATAACCTAGAAAAATATTTGGTAACAGAGTAGCAAATTAATTCTTGACATTAACTTCTGCAGCTGATGATCTAGAAAAATATTTGTTAATAAAGAGTAGCAAATTATCTCTTGTCACTGAAAGGCACATATATATAGTAAGATTTACTGGGAGATGTCTCACCTGCTAATTGGCTTATGCATTCTGGTTTTGTTTTCATCTTTTTGACAATGTCTTTGTATGTCTACCAATTAAACATAAAGTATTGTATTATGTACTGTATCTGTATTTGTTTAATGTGGTATATTACAAAGTTGTGGCAGGAATAGAAAGTCAGTCTGCTACATGGAAAGAAGAAAGAAAGAAAAAAAAAAAAAATTGCAGCCTCATGTTAAAACTATTGACTGATTATAGGCTGCAGGACTTTGCAGTATCTTACCAATGTCTTGAGCCACTCTGTGATGGCTGGGGAAGTGAGGGCCTGGTGGTGGGCAGCATGTGTAGATGTGGCTAGGTGGTGGTGAAGCCGCTGGCCAGAGAGAAGAACAAGCTGAGAACCCAGCAAAGCTCGGTCACTAACCAAAGGTATGATCTGGAATAGTTCAAGTTTCATGTTAAGTTTTCTTACACAGCAATTAAGTACTTATCTGTTCAACATGAAGTACATGTCAGTTTTGTTTCTTAATTTGGCAAGAAAATTCAAGATGAAAAAAATAAAATAAACTTAAAGAGAAAGAAGGACAAAGTATGAGAGAATATTGAGGAAATGAGTGTATGAGAGCTGAGAGTTTCACATCTAACTTGTATCACACTTAGCTTAGGCTCTGTTGCATACACAAATCGTGCATCTGTCCCCCCCCCCCAAAAAAAAAAGACCAATGTACTCCTTTAAATTGAATACACCACTACCCCATGGTGCCATGGCCATCTTGGCTGCACGTACACACTCCAGTGTTTGTGCTGTGGTGGCTGTTAACATGTTGCCACTCACCTCTCCAATTTTGTCCCCTTATTTGTCTTTGTGTGTGCCCTATTGACATTATGGCAGCTCTTTCTCCTTCCTAGTCTTCTTCTGTCATTCTGGGAGAAGAAATCATTCTGCAGGAGACTTCAGATCTTGTCCAGATGGCAGTCAGAACTCAGCCAGTCTGTCCCCAATGCGAGTATGAACAGTGCTCCTGCCAGAGTATTAGATGCACTTTTCTCTCGAAAAAAAAGTATCTAATAAATACCGTGCATCTAATGCGGCCATACTACAGACGCCTAGGCCTGTATGCCTAGGCCTATAGGTGTGGAGTTGAAGCAGTAGTACACTAAGCACAAATACTGTTACTGATAATATTAATAATAAAATTCTCTCTCTCTCTCTCTCTCTCTCTCTCTCTCTCTCTCTCTCTCTCTCTCTCTCTCTCTCTCTCTCTCTCTCTCTCTCTCTCTCTCTCTCACACACACACAGAGCAAGAGAGAGAGAGAGAGAGAGAGAGAGAGAGAGAGAGAGAGAGAGAGAGAGAGAGAGAGAGAGAGAGAGAGAGAGAGAGAGAGAGAGAGAGAGAGAGAGAGAGAGAGAGAGAGAGAGAGAGAGAGAGAGAGAGAGAGAGAGAGAGCAAAACGCACACACACACACACACACACACACACACACACACACACACACACACATGTAGTGCACACAAATAAATGAATGTGGAAAATTTAAGACTGTGTAGCTTAACAGTGATGATAAAGGCATGAAAGAAAGAAAGAGAAGTGGGTGGTGGCAATATAAAAAGATATCTAGTAATATAATAGAGATGAAAAAGAGGGAGATGGAAAGAGAAGAAGAAAACAAAACTGACAGAAGAGGTGACAAAAATAGTGGACTTAAGCAAGAAATACTGTGAAGAAATTAAGAAACTTAAGGAGGAGAATGAAGAGTTAAAGAAAACTTTGCAAGAGAGAGGTTATGGCTGGAGAAATTAAAGAGTGACAGAGGAAGTCAAAAGTTGGAAAGAAGAGAGAGAACAACAAAAGGGGATAATGAGGCAACAGGAACACAATAAGGATATGGAAAAGCAAGTTATTAAAATAATAAAGGAAAAAAAGTAATCTTGTGAGAGACATGGTACAGAAAAAGATGTGTGGTGGTGGTGGTGGTGGTGGTGAAAATAGCTAGAGAGAAAGAAGTGAAAAAGGCTAAGGAAATAGCAGAAGTGGTGGAGGAAGGAGAGGGGATAATTAAACAAATTGAAGAGGTTTACAGGATTGGAAGTATGAAGATGGAATAAGACCAATGAAAATAAGATTCATGTCAAACAGCAGTGGAACATGTCTTGCAGACAGGAAAATTGGCAAAAGTAGAAGGAATGAAGGAAATATGGATAAAAAGAGACATGAATGAAGAAAAGAGAAATAAACTGAAAGAATTGAGAGTAGAGGCCCAGTCAAAAAATGGGGAAAGAACACAGGAACAAGTGAGAAGATTCACCTGAAAAGTTATGGACATGAAAGTGAGGAAATGGTGGCACAAAGATGCCATGCAAGATCACCAAGCACAAGTTCAAGGGTTATGTATACTAATGTAGATGGTTTGGTGTTGAGCCTATTGGAACTTAAAGACTACTTAAAGAACAATAAGCTAGATGTGGTATGTTTAACATAAACCAAACTAAAAGAGGAAATAAAGTTGAGATTTGCAAAGGAAGGAATTTGCAAAGAACAATACAGAAATGGGAGACAGAACTATGCAATGGCAAACTTTGCAGAACTTAATAGATTTTATGGAAAAATCAACTGGAAAGGGCTATTTGAAGGTAAAGTAGTGCAAGAAAAATGTAAGATATTTTTGAGCAAGTTTAGAGAGGGGAGAAAGAAGGAAGGGAAGGAGAGACAGAAAAGGAAAGGGAGGAGGAGTGATAATACTGGTTAAAAAGGATATTGTTGAGGAAGTGGAATATGGTGATGAAATGGCAGAAACATTGAGTGTTGTGGTTGAGGTCAAAGGAAATTAAAAAAAAAAAAAAAGGAAGATCACTGTGACATACATACCACCAAAAACTAATGCATGGGAGACCAATAAATTTAAAGGTATGCAACTAGAAACAAAATAATATAGAGGAAATGATAAGGAAAAGTAACAAAGTGCTCTTACTAGGTGACTTCAACACTAAAGGAATTAACTGGGAGATGAAAGTGAAAGAAAATGTTGGGTCATGGAGTGAAGAACTTATGCAAACCAAGATAGTGAATACAATGAGAGAGTGGGTGAACGAGCCTACGAGATGCAGAGAAGAACCATCACAGTTGGATTTCATGTTTACGAAAACCCCAGAAAGTAGATCAAGTATACATTGTCTGAGTCCAGTGGAAAGAAGTGATCATGTGATAATAGAAAGTACCACAGGAGGAAAGAGTGCTGCACAAGAAAGAACAATACGTAAATGGGAGACAGAACTATGCAAAGGCAAACTTTTCAGAACTTAATAGATTTTATGGAGAAATCAACTGGAAAGAGCTATTTGAAGGTAAAGTATTGCAAGAAAAATATAAGATATTTTTGAGCAAGTTTAGAGAGGGGGTGAAGCAGTGTGTGCCTAGTTATAAGTTGAAAATCGGGAAACATGAATAGTATAATGCCAGGTGTGTAGAAGCTAAAAAAGAGAAAGGACAGGGCATGGAAGAAAATGATGAGACAACTGAACAGAAATGCTAGAGAAGAATATAGAAAGGCAAGGAATGAATAAAGTAAAATAAGAAGAGAAAAATAAAGAAACTTGGAAAGTGACATAGTAAGAAAATGCAAGGAAAAAACCCAAACTTTTCTGACACAAACAGGAAAATAAAACATAAGGATGGCATAAACAAGTTAAAAAGGGAAGGAAGAATAAAAAAAACTATTGAAGAGATGAATGAACTAATCAATAAGTTTTCAATGTGTTTACAAAAGAAACCAATTTTGTGGCACTGAAAGTGGTATCACAAAATGAAGGAATACAGGAGATACAAGTAAAGAGACAAGAAGTCAAGAAACTGTTGGAAGAGCTGGATGTTAGAAAAGCTATGGGACCAGATCAAGTAAATGGATGGATATTAAAAGAATGCAAAGAAGAAATGGAAGAACCCATATGGGATATAATTAACAGCTTGTTGAGAGAAGGAAAAGTACCATGGGAATGGAAAAGAGTCAACATAGTGCCAATAAACAAAGGGGGAAATAAAATGGAACCATTACATTAGAGACAGATGTCACTAATAAGTGTTGTAGGCAAGCTTTGTGAAATACTAATTAAAGTCAGATGGGTAGAATATCTAGAAGATGAAAAGATAATTACAGAAAAGGAATTTGGATTCAGCAAAGGGAGATCCTTTGTCACAAATCTACTGAGCTTCTATATGAGAGTAATAGATGGAATGCAAGAGAGGGACAGATGGGTTGATGCAGTATAGCTACCTGGATCTCAAAAAAGCATTCAATAAAGTTTCCTACAAAAGCCTTATGTAAAAGCTAGAGAATGAAGGAGGATTAAAAGGAGAAACATTGAGATGGATGAAGAATTATTTACAAGAGAAGGAAATGAGAACAATAATCAGAGGCACTAAATCAAGTTTGCACAGTGACAAGTGGGGTACTGCAAGGATCTGTGTTGGCACCTATTATGTTTCAAATATATGTAAATGATATGACAGAGAATCTAAATAGTTATATAAACCTGTTTGGTGATGATGCAAAAATAATGAAAATAATAAAGGATGAAAATGACTGCAAGGAGTTACGAAAGGATACTGACAAGATACATGCATGGAGCCAAAGATGGAAACTACAATTTAATGCCAGAAAATGCCATGTGCTGGAAATAGGAAAAAGTAAAAAGAGACCTCTGCAGAAATACAAAATTGGAGAAGAAATAATAATGAAAAGTAATGAAGAAAAAGGTTTGGGAGTAATGATTCAGGACACACTATCACCTGATAGGCACATAAATGGGATACTCGGCTCTACACACAGCTTGTTAACAAGTATTAGGGTGGCATTAAACTATTTAGATAAATGATGAAGAAAATTATAACAAGTATGATAAGACCTAAATTGGAATACGTAGCAGTAGCTTCAGCTCCACATTGAAAAAAAAAAGATATACGGAAACTAGAAAGAATACAGAGGATAGCGACAAAGATGGTATCAGAATTGAAAGACTTAAGCTATGAAGAAAGACTTGAAGAGGTGGGATTACCAACAATACAGGAAAGAAGAGAAAGAGGAGACCTGATAACAATGTACAAATTAGTAAATAATATACAAAGAACAGACAGAAATGACTTGGTACCACAAATGGAGGAGGGAAAGAGACAGACAAGGGGGCATGGGAAGAAAATAAAGAAGAGTGGATGTTCAAGCAACATCAAGAAATACAGCTTCCTGTATAGAACTACAGTAAAATCCCTCTCATCCGGCATTCGAGTATCCGGCAGCTTCAAGTATCCGGCACATTTTTCCTCGAGCCTTAAAATCAATAAAAAATCAATGTGTACTTATAAAATCTATTAAAATTCCCACATGAGGCATACTTTGTCCCCTCGCCACCAGAGCACACTGCTTCACGCCACCCACAGCCCACTGCACTGTGTTTACTTAGTGACTCAGTCCCGCGTGTGCACTGTTTATCGCCTGACGCCTTCATCATGCCTAAAGTTGTAGAAAAGAGGAAGCGTGTTGTGCTTACACTTAAGCAGCTGATCAGATCAGCTGCTAATTAAGATCAGCTGATCTTTGTTATGGTAAGATGCGTAGAGTGTAGGGTGGTGATTGTGGACATAATTTCACTTCTATTCAAGTATCCAGCAATATTCAAGAATCCGGCATGTCGGCGGTCTCATTGATTCTGGATAAGAGGGATTTTACTGTATTGAAATCTGGAATGATTTGAAGGAAGAGTTTGTTGTAGCAAACAGTGTACACATGTTCAAAGAGAAACTGGATAAATATGGTTATGGAGACTGGACAAAATGAGCTTTGGCTCATGCCCTGTACAATTTAACTAGGTATATACAACTAGGTACACAAGAGTGCAAGGAGTGTAAAAGGAAAATTATTTGTTGAATGGTGAAAGGTTGAGTGGAGCATAAGAGGAAAAAGATCTAGGTATTAGTGACTGGGAATCTGACCCCAGAGAAACACATTAGCAAAATTACAGGAGAAACCTATAACTTGTTGAGAATAATAAGGCTGGCTTTTGCATATGTGGATGAAGAGATGATCAGGAAGATGATTATATCACTGATTAAACTTAGACTGGAATATGCAGTGGTAATGTAGTTGTCCTACAAGAAAAATTATATACGAGGAAGTTAGAGAGAGTTCAGAGAGCAGCAACGAAGATACTACTAAATATTAGGGACTTGACATATGAAAAAAGATTGGAAAGGTTACATTTATCATCATTGAAAAAAAATGAAAGAAATGGAAGACCTGATTGCGATATATAAAGCATATGAGGGAGTGGAGAAGGTGGACCAAAATGACGATGGTTTGGGATACACATACACATGATACTAGAGGATATGGAAAGAGGCTGAAGAAGAGTGCTTGTAGAAGAGATGTCAAGAAATATAGTTTCCTGTATAGAAGTATTGATGTATAGAACAGTCTGGATGAGGAAATAGTAAATGCAAAAAAGTATACATGGCCAAGTTGGATATTAAAAGATGTGGAGATGGAACAGCACGAGCATAGCTCTTTTTCCCATAAAGCACAACTAGGTAAATTAGGTAAACACACACACACACACACACACACACACACACACACACAGTTTTAGATATGATGGTAGTGCACAACCACAGTGCTGCATCATATCAATGTGAGGACAAAATACACACTATTGTAGGGATTTTGATGAAACTTTCACTGTTGCTTTAAATATATCAAAAGCTTTTGATAGAGTCTTACACAAAGCTTTAATTTCTAAACTACTCTCCTATGGGTTCTATCTTTCTCTCTCTGTAACTTCATTTCAAGTTTCCTTTCTGGCCATTCTATTGCTACTGTGGTAAAAAGGTCACTATTCTTCTCCAAAGTCTATTAACAGTGGTGTTCCTCAGGGTTCTGTCCTGTCATCCACTCTCTTCCTATTATTCATCAATGATCTTTGAAACCAAACTTCTCCTATCCACTCCTGCGCTGATGATACCACCCTGCATTTTTCCACATCTTTTCATAGACATCCAACCCTTCAAGAAGTAAACAGCTCATGCAGGAAAGCACAGAATGGCTGACTTCTGATCTCACTAAAATTTATGATTGGGACAGAGAAAGCTTGATTGATCAGTGCCTCAAAAGCTCAATTCCTCCATCTATCAACTCAACACAACCTTCCAGATATCTATCCCCTCCTCTTCAGTGGCACTCAACTGTTCCCCTTTTCTACACTGAACATCCTTGGTTTGCCTTTCACTTATAATCTAAACTAGTAACTTCACATCTTATCTCTAGCTAAAGCATCTTCTACGAAGTTAGGAGTTCTGTGTCGTCTCTGGCAGTTTTTCTCATCCCCCACCAGCTGCTAACTGTCCTTGTATGGAATTTGCTTCATGTGTATGGGTGGTGGTCCACTCGTACTGCTCTTTTAGACAGGGTGGAATAAAAAGCTTTTTTGTTTTGTCAACTCCTCTCCTCTAACTGACTGTCTTCAGCCTCTTTCTCATTGCCATAATATTGCATCTCCTGCTGTCTTCTACTGGTATTTTCATGATAACTGCTCTTCTGATCTAGCTATCTGCATGTCTCCCCTCCTCCTGCAGCCTTGCTGCACAAGACATTCTTCTTTCTCTCATCCCTATTCTGTCCACCTCTCTAATGCAAGAGTTTACCAGTATTCACAATCATTCATCCCTTTCTCTGGTAAACCTCTGGAACTCCCTGCCTGCTTCTGTATTTCCTCCTTCCTATGACTTGAACTCTTTCAAGAGGGAGGTTTCAAGACACTTATCTTCTGTTTTATTATTATTCTATCTAATATCTTTATGGAAACTGGCATTAAGCCTTTCTTTTATTTATATATATATATATATATATATATATATATATATATATATATATATATATATATATATATATATATATATATATATACAGTGGAACCTTGGTTTTCAAACTTAATTCATTCCTAAATGCTGTTCAAAATATGAAATGTTCGAAAACCGAAAGTATTTTCCCCATAGGAATCAATGTAAAATAAATTAATCCGTTCTCAGACACCCATCCACCATGTCTTAGCAGGTAATGACCAACACTCCCACTGCTAAGATGGCTGCTCCACAACATGTTAATGACACAGAACTCATCAAAAGACATTGTTTAGACTGTGCAGGTCTTTATCACTGATCTAGTGAGGGAAGCCTTACAGAATGACACAGAGAGGAGCAACCCACTTACCGCCAAAATTAAAGTGATCATAACACTTAATCTTGCTACTGGGAAAATGCAGTTGTGCATTACTTATGGCATTGTGGGTCATAGAGAGAACAACAAGGGGTTCAGGATAATTCCTGAGTGCTAAACCTTGTTTATTTACATCAAGGTTCTTCAATTTCTTCAATGAGATCACATTTAATTTGTTTAAAAGACTGAATTATTGTCTTATCCTCTCTCTCTCTCCTCCAAATATAAAAAATAAAGAAAATTTTTATAGAAACTATAAATTAGTAATAAATGGCTGCTTTTGCTATGTCTTGTAATGTTTGAAATCAAGTAACTTTATTTGAAAACCAATTTATGGTACAGCAACAGAAGCAATTATGAGTAAAATTTTTGTTTGAAAACTGAGTTGTTATATATATATATGTTACAGTCAATACCTGAATCCAGACAATTTGTAAAGTGACTTATTTTTTCAGGCAATTTGTGAACTGCCTGGTTAGGTTAGGTTAGGTTAGGTTAGGTTAGGTTAGGTTAGGTTAGGTTAGGTTATAACCTAACCTAACCTAACCTAACCTAACCTAACCTAACCTAACCTAACCTAACCAGGCAGTTCACAAATTGCCTGAAAAAATAAGTCACTTTACAAATTGTCTGGATTCAGGTATTGACTGTAATATATATATATATATATATATATATATATATATATATATATATATATATATATATATATATATATATATATATATATATATAAAATGAAACAAATTTTTTTACACAAAACATCCTTGTAAAGTAGGGGTGCATCTTTTGCAGAGGTTTGTCTAATGTGCCGGCAAACACGGTATGTTCCACATGCCACGAGTTTATTCCTACTGTTGCCCATGACCCTCATAATGTATGTATCAATTGCCTTTCTTATTTTTGCTCCATAGATTTATGTTGTAATGAATGCCTTGATTGGATCCCTGAGTTTATGGCCAAGTGTTCAGTCACCAGAGAAAGTTAAAAGCTAAGAGGGAGAGCAGGGCTCACCACTCCTTTTCTCAAAGCTTATCCTCCCATCAGTCTTCCCTTTCTTCTCCCTTCTGTTCCCTTCTGCCAGGGGAGCCTCAGCCATCATCTTTGGCAAGGGAAAAAAGGGGCTGATTTCCTTGGGTTTGCTGCCTCTTCTATTGACTTGGTTGATTCACCCTTACAGATTTCCACTGAGTTTGTACATCCTGATTTTCCATTTGCTGTGGTAGACAGCTTCCTCTTGCTTCCTTTTCACTCAAGCAGTGCCAGGTGTTGACCAACGTTTCTCCTCTTCAGTCTCTCAGTCATGGAGCAAGTTAGCTCTTAATTTGCCTACCTTTCCAGCTCTCCCATTTTTCAGCCTATACACCCTAAAGTCCAGTGCCAACCCACCCTTGGTCACAGCAATGTAGTGGATGTGAAGTTGCTCCAAGCCAGTGTACTGGAAGGTGGGCCTAACTGGGAAACAGGGGAAGGGTTCAGGGTCAATGTAGGTTTAGGAGATAGTGGCCAGATCCCAGACAAAACGTCCTCCTAAAGACATGGTATGGAGGCATAAGTGGTCACATTCTATGGTGGTGGGACTGGTTTCCTGTGCCATGCCTAGGTCACCAGTCTTCACAGGATGTGACAGAGACACAGGACACAATTGGGAAACTATGCTCTCTGACCCTAGTCCCAGTCTCAGGGTCCTGGGCGAGGCCTGGCACACACATGGCACCAAGACATGAGAGATAGTAAAGCATGTCCCACCACTGCAGCCATCAGAGGATACAAGGGTTGTGGTGACAGAAGGCCTTGCCCTTTTATCCTCTATGTCCACAGAGCAAAACAGAACCACCCACAGAAACTGCTCCTCATGTTATTCTTATAGCCACAATTTCCAAAGCTACTGCAGCAAATGGCCACTCTTTGCAGGCAGTATGCTCCCAGTTGTCGCATAGGTGTGCGGCATACCAGGGCAGACAGAGGAGTGACATAAGCAACATGTGCAACATCAGCAACATGAATGACATGTCCGTCCAGAGTGATATTAGTGACATGAGCAATAGGCTGTGACAGAACAAAAGTGCCAGCTGTTGCCTACCAGTTTTGAATAACCATGTATTGTGGCCTCCCTTCTAGTGGTTTCTCACTGGATGGGAGACGACATGTCACTCGATTTGGGGGAGAAGGCACAGGATTTAGAGTCTTTGGCTCCTATGCCCACATTCCACATAACAGAAAACACTGTGGTGGAAGAGAAAATGGAGGTTGTAAAGGCAAACTAAAGAGAATAAAACTTTGGTCTTCGCATAAACCTGGAATTAGAGGAAGGAATTATGTTGTATTTATCTTATGGATACCATACACCTTGACACCTATTTGCACATGAAAATGTGTGTGTGTGTGTGTGTGTGTGTGTGTGTGTGTGTGTTAGTAATGTAGGAGAGCACAGGGGGCAAGGAGACAGAGGGAGTATAAATGTGGAGGGAACAAATGAAGGAAAAATGAAAAAGGAATAGGAGACAGAAAAAGAATACTTATTCCTCTCCATCTAATTTTTCAACCACTTCTCATCCTTGCTGCTTATATTTATTCTTTCTGCTTTCTCCTCATCCTCTCATCCTCTTCCTTCACCCTTCCTCCACTTCCTTGCCCCAAGTACTCTCCTCCTTTCCCTCTTTTGTCTTGTCTCAAACCTCCCTCCCTGTCACCTCCCCTTCCCTTATCTGTCAGAGATAAGGGAGTGATACCTCACTCTCTCCCCCTCACTCAATCTGTCTTTCACATTTCATCCTTTCTTGCTCTTTCTCACTCTTGTATGATTCCATCTTCATTCTCAGTCAGTCTCATTCTGTTTTACAATCCTCAGGGTTGTTCTTACTCTCAGAGAGAGAGAGAGAGAGAGAGAGAGAGAGAGAGAGAGAGAGAGAGAGAGAGAGAGAGAGAGAGAGAGAGAGAGAGAGAGAGAGAGAGAGAGAGAGAGAGAGAGAGAGAGAGAGAAGGGAGGGGGGAAAGGAGACATTGCCAGGATAGAGCAGGAGACGGAGTGGCTGTCTGCTTCAGGGAGGGAGTGCAGGCACAACAACTCGACGTGGACACGCCGCCTCAGCTGGAGGTGATGTTCTTCCGGGTTGTGCTGGCCAACCACTCTGCCCTCCTGCTGTGCGCCATGTACCGCCTCCCCCCGGCAGGGGCCTGCCTTGCTCCTGTACCTCATGGAGGCCCTAGACGTCCTCCTTGACTCACCACTGCCAACACATCTTGCTTGTGGGCGACCTCAAACATCACCTGGAGTGCGACGCCTATGAGAACCTCCTGACAGTGCAGGGCCTGAAGGACCATGTGACCTTCCCCACTCATGAGCGGGGCAGGACCCTGGACCCCGTCATATCCGACCTGGAGGAGGGCACACTCAGCTGCCACCAGCTGGGTCTTGTGGGCAGCTCTGACCACCATGCTGACCTGACCCAGGTGGACATGGGTGTGGCTTGTGACGAGGCCACCACTCGCACAGTCTGGCTATGGGATAGGACAGACTGGGGCTCTCTTCGCCGAGACCTGCACAGGACTGACAGGCCTTCCATCCTGCAGGGTGGAGCGGAGGTACAGGTGCGAGCCTTCATTTCCCGCCTCTTGGCGCTCCAGGAGCAACACGTACCCCACCGGGAATTCGTCACCAGACCAACGAACCAGCCTTGGTTGGGCTCCCGCTGCCGCATTGCCGCTGAGGCGAAGTATTCTGCGTGGCTCTGCTACAAGCAGAGTCCTACTCAGCCCAACAAAGACCAACATCATGCGGCCTGCAAGAGGATGGTGATGACCTGCTGGTAGGCCGTAGGGAGGTGGGAGGAGAACCTGCGGCGCCAACTTGGTGGCCCTGGAGTGGGCAACAAGACTTGGTGGTCCCTTGTTAAGGGCAGACAAGGCCTCAACCGTCAGGACACTGTCCTTCCTCTCACAAGGCCTGACAGAACAGTGGCCACCAGCAGCAAGGACAAGGCTCAGCTGCTGGCCCCCCTTTTTGCCGGGAAGATGGAGGTGGACAACCCTGAAAGGTCACCGCCTCTTCTGGAGCAGCAGTGCAGAGAGACTGTCACCAAGATGGAGGTGACACAGGGGCTTGTTGAGCGGCTGCTGCGGGGGCTCGATGTGCAAAAAAGCTACCAGTCCCAACAAAATCAGCCCGCACGTTTTGAAACAGTGTGCCCGCAAGCTGGCTGTCCCCCTCACCAGTCTTCTCTGCCTGCTTACAGGAAAATACCTGGCCCTTAGTGTGGAAAGAGGCCTGGGTAGTTCCCGTACACAAGAGGAGCTCCAGGTCTGACCCAAAAAATTATTGACCCATCTCCCTGCTCTCTGTGGTGGGGGAAGTGTTCGAGAGGGTGGTGGCAAATGTGGTATGTCGCCACCTCCTCTCGGACCAACATTTTGGGATCAGACCTGGATGGTCCACCTCCGATCTCCTCATGCTCCTCACCGGGGGCTGGCAGGACGCTCTTGACGGCAGCCTCGACACTGTTGTGGTGGCCCTGGATATAGCAGGCGCCTTCGACAGGGTCTGGCATGGGGGCCTTCTGGAAAAGCTGAGGGCAAAGGGGATCCAGGGTGACCTCCTTCAGCTCCTTGGTGACTACCTCCAACGAAGGACCCTCCAGGTCATTGTCAATGGGCAAGCGTCCAAGTCCCTCCCGGTGAGAGTGTCAGTGCCACAGGGCTCGGTGCTGGGGCCAGTCCTGTGGAACATCTACATGGACGATCTTCTCTGACAGCTGCCGGCAGTCTCAGCTTATGCTGACGATTGCACTCTCTCCTGTACCTACCCCCGACACGAAAGTGTGCGTGCTGCTGAAGAGATCAGCAGCTTGGGGTGATACAGGAGTAGGGGGCCCGTTGGCAGGTGAAGTTAGCAGCACACCACTGGAGGGGCTTGTTCCCAACGCCTCTGCTAACAATATTAGCATAAGGCCATAAAGAATGTATATATATGTATATATCTTTATATTTATATTTGTGTGTTGTGTCACACCCCTAAAATGGGTTGCACACAGCAGTGCGCCTTCGGGTGATAATGTACCTATGTTAAGAGAGAGAGAGAGAGAGAGAGAGAGAGAGAGAGAGAGAGAGAGAGAGAGAGAGAGAGAGAGAGAGAGAGAGAGAGAGAGAGAGAGAGAGAGAGAGAGAGAGAGAGAGAGAGAGAGAGAGAGAGAGAGAGAGAGAGAGAAGCAGTGCCTGCAGCTTTCACCTGCCTGGAGCTATTGTCTAAAACCTGGAACCATCATTCTACTTTGCAAGTCAAATTTATGTACCATTTTACCGGTAATATTTCACATAAAAACATTCTCATTCATCATATAATCTCAGATTTAGATTTTCACTTTTTTTTTTTTTTTTATGATGTCCATTTTTGTACACAGTTTAAAGGTTAAAATTACTATTTTTACATTATTCAGTGCTCATCATTGAAACTCACAGGAACTTCATTAGTCGTTTGAGTTTTCAAAATGATTGCACTTGTTCTAGCTCAGTGCAGGTGCTTTAAGTAAAATTATTACATATTTGGCAACTCAACTTCTGTTTGAGATGATGTACAGAGGCAGGAATAAATGATGTTTATCACAGCTGTCAAAGGGGAGTGTACTTGCTGACACCTTCTGCCAACCCCCACCTACTAGACTTGCACTAACACTGCTGTTGAGCTCTAACTGGAGAATGGCTGACTACAAGGTGTTGTCAAGGGATGACATCATAGCCATCATGTCACTTCAAAAGGCTGGACATCTACATGGGCTAACTTGGAGCAGACCAATGTCAGTGTCTGCCAAATTCAAAGATATGTGGAGCAGATGATGAAAGGTGGTGATAACACAGTACCAAAGAAGAAAAATGGCCAGAAAAGACTGGCGAAACTTCCCTTCAAACTCTGAGACTTGAATAGTTCTCGAGTATGAGCCAGAAAATTAAAAGAAAACCGAAAATTGCTGGGTGATGTGTCTGTGAGGACACTGTCTCACTGCATCCACAGCGACCTCAGCTACCACAGTTATGCAGCACTGCACAAACTTGTGGTCTCTGTCGCCCAGCAGGAGAAGACGCTTGCTTTCCGTGACAAACACAAGATCTGGACCCTCAAGCAATGGCATAGTGTGCTGTAGAGCAACAAGGCGAGATTTTCGGTGACAGTCAGCAGTCAAGATCACTTGTACTGATGTCCTGGGGATGTCCTTGACCCTTGCAACACTTAACTGGCTGTCAATTTCCCTCATTCATTGATGGTGTGGAGCTGTTTCATTTATCATGGTGTGAGCAACCCTTGTAATGCCACCCAAAAACACCACAATGAAATGGGAACTACCTGAAACTTCCGTGACCATCTACTAGGGTCTTTTGAGAAATGCCACACCACTACTTTTATGCAGGACAGAACTCCCCATCATACTGCCACATCAGTGAAGAAATGGCTGAGGGACTACTGTGTGCCATTCTTCAATGACTACACTGCAAATTCTCCTGACATGAACCCCATTGAGAAGTTACATAGCCATGACTGCTCTACAATACCCAAGCTCCAAGCTGCACTCCACCACCTTTGGACAAGTTTTGCCCCACAATATCTCATGGTACTTGCTGACAGCCTTCCTGCATGTTTAGAAGAGTGCAGGAAGCATAAGGAGATGCCCACAAAATAATAATTGTAAAATCAATAAATTTATTTGGTGTATTACCCTCTTTATATTACCACATGTAGCAGGAAAGCGGGTTGCGATACATCCAATGATGAGCACTGTATATATTATCTATGTATAAGAATATATCTCTTATATATATAATAGGAATCTGATGGACATTTATATAACTGTGTAAGTGAATTCCATGGCTGGTACTACATAGTAGTTTTCAACAAAAGCAAAGATACAAGAAAGAGGAAAAGGTTCGACTTGTCTAAAAAGCAAGCAATAGAGGTTTAGAGGATAATTGTTAGAGAATACATAGAAAAGTCTGAACTCTATAAAATCCCATTTACTAGGTATATTATATTATTTACCTCTTCTGCCTGTTTGTCAAAGCCTGAGTTATACAGTTCACAGATGTACTGCCGGTTCAGAGGATCAACAGCCATGTTCCATCCCCGGGTCAGATCAAGAGCTCGTCGAACACTTGGTGCAATACCCTGAAGGACCAATATGTACTCACATTAATTCAAGATACTGTATATGGACAACCAATCATAAGCAGGTCTGCAAAAATATAAAATCCAATGAAATGGCTCTAAATGTTCAAACTCTACCACTAAACTACAAGAACTTAGTGGCTGCTTCATTAACTTAGTGGCACTCATTAGAATTCTTTAATTCTAACATGTACATGAAGCACCACCCAAGTATCTGAATATTAGGTCACAAATCATGTTATCTATAGAGGCACTAGCACAATGTGCACAATCTCTGTTAACTTTTTCTTTACCTAATCCATCATTGTGATCTTAGTGATCTAACTCAGGCTGCCAAACTACTAAGATTCATCCTTATATTCATTACTGCTATCCTAGTCACCAAATTTTATTCCACATTCAATCTAGGTTTCTATATCTCTTACAACAAAAATTACATTGAAAACTCTCTCTCTCTCTCTCTCTCTCTCTCTCTCTCTCTCTCTCTCTCTCTCTCTCTCTCTCTCTCCAGGACTACATTCGCAACATGACAGCTAGGAACACCCACCTGTGAAGGACTGGTGTTTTCTGGCAAGGCATTTACTGTGGTACTGATCACCTTACACATGAGGGACATTCGAGCTTTGGACACACTGGGATCAGCCTGAGCCTCAAATGTCCAACTTGTAGAAAGTGGCTTGAAGAAAACACTACGACCCTGTGGAAAGTCATAGTACTTTTCACCAATTGTGGCCTGAAAACACTACAGGAACCATTAAAGATTCATCTACAATGACAGAAAACTATAATAATCACCCCAAAATCTGTATTTTACTGAAGATGTTGCTAATGCTTGTGCTATAATTGCTATTGTTAATGGAGATTTAAGTTTGACAATATTCACCACAGGTCAAGCTGATCTAGAAATAACACTATCTCTTTTTCATCGATAGGAAAACAGTCATATTAGAATGAACCCTTCCAAAAAACTGGAAAAAATTGTTTAACACATACCACTGGAAAAGTGGTGTATTTTGATAGTCATAGAAATAAGTCCATGAAAATGGTAATATAATTGCTATTACCCTTATAAAAAGGTGGAGGAGGGGGCATAGCTTCTATATTGTTGGTGGATGAAGTTGCAATCCACCATTTAAAATCATTGGTAAGCAGCTTGCAACTCCAACTGCTATAAAACCTACATGCTCTTGCTTACTTCCAATCAGTGCGTGCTGGTAACTCCTCAATAATTGTGTGATATGACATCAACCTCAGTACCTCAAGGCCATACAAGGCTGCAGAATTAAATTTTGTCCTGGAATTTACCTAACCACAGCACGTCTTTGCCATGTGAAGCTTAAAGGTCCACCATTTTTCACCAAGAGGACAAAAATGGTCCTGGCCACCACAAGCAAGATGAAGAGTACCTGTCATGGCTCTGAGGCAAGAAGTCAAGATGAGTGATTGCTGCCTGTGTTGGCTGCCACAGAGCCACTATCTTTCATAACCCTGCTGCCAGCAAATACTTGAATGAGAATGAAGTTCTGACATTATGCAGCAGTTCTGAGGGTTCCTTTTTCATTTTTCTGGATGTAATGAATGGAATTTTTTATGAAAGTACACCTTATGAGTGTATCAGTCCTTATGGAATTCTTTGAGGTGTGGGCACAGTAACTTCATCCTCATTCAGATGTTTGCTGGCAGCAAGGATGCAGAGTTAGTGGCTCTAATGCAGCCAACATGGCAAGCAATCTCATTGATCTTGACTCTTTGCCTCAGGGAAATGATACTGGCTTTTTCCACCTTGCTTGTGGTGGTCCCTACCCAATTTTGTCCTTTTGGTGAAAAATGGTGAACCTTTTTTTTTACCCAACAGGACTAAACCATGCAAGCAAGGCAAATTATGAGACAAAAGTTTAGCTCTGTAGCCTTATGCTGTCTTGAGGTACTGAGGCATTGTTGCCATCATGGGATCACATTATTACTGGGTAGTTACCAACACTAACCATTTGAAGCTGGGTGAGAGCATGTAGGTTTTATAGCAGCAAAGTTGCAAGCCATTTACTAGCAATTTTAAAGGGCATGTTGTAATTTCATCCTCCAACACTACGTAAGATTAGTCTACAGGAAATATGATCTGTGTTCTGTTTATGTTAAACTTGGACTAAAAATACAATCCTGTCTCACTAGCAATATTTGTAGTTATGTACCTCACTAATGCTGTCATCCTAATCAAGTGCTATTTGTGAATTACACAGCACTGATGGGAGGGGAGGAGTTTGAACAGGTGTAGGAGAAGGAAAGAGAAGATAATGAGGTGCACCATGGACATACGAGCGTAGGTGGCAGAGAGAATGGTTAGGAGCTGGTGGAAGACTGCTTTAAATATCTTTTATCTACTTTTGCAGTGAATGGAGAACAATAGACAAGTTAGAGCTAGAGTGAAAAAAGCAGGAAATATTGTAGCTGCAGGAGATATTGTTGTGTGCTGTGTAAGGAGAGAGAGAGAGAGAGAGAGAGAGAGAGAGAGAGAGAGAGAGAGAGAGAGAGAGAGAGAGAGAGAGAGAGAGAGAGAGAGAGAGAGAGAGAGAGAGAGAGAGAGAGAGAGAGAGAGAGAGAGAGAGAGAGAGAGAGAGAGAGAGAGAGAGAGAGAGAGAGCAGGGAGGGGAAGGAAGCAAAGACTCAGTCACCAGATGTGCAGTAACTGCCTGGCTAGCTGAGTGGGTTACTCCCCTGTTCCTCTCCCTCCCCTCTTGCATGAGTCATTTTGTGACAAGCTTCTGTTTTCACACTTCAGTTGGACAGATGCTACCAAGCAAAGAGGACATACTTACAAAAGGAGAAATACTGGCACACATTAAGGTAATCTACAGACAGCTTAGAGGGTGAGAATTAGATAGGACTGTATATGAGTTAGTGGCAGTAATGCCCCTGCTATTATGGGTAGGTAACACACCAGTGTAAGACGTCCCTTATCTTGGCTACTCCCTTTTTTGTGTGTGAGACAGACTTGGTATATATATATATATATATATATATATATATATATATATATATATATATATATATATATATATATATATATATATATATATATATATATATATATATAGTAGCTCCCAAAACTATCTTTTGAAGTGTGGTGCAAAGGCTGGCATAATGAACAATATGAAACTTGCTGCCTGATTACATGTGACTAAGTAGTAATACAGTATTATATATAATAATATAGCATCAAATTTCCTAGGTCATAATATACAACAACCACCCCTGGTGTGCAGGGCTACCAACTGTTGCTACCATAATCTTCAAGCACGTCAAATATCATCTATCATGTCAGAATATAGACCTCATCTTTATTAAGATAGTTTTGGGAGCTACTGTATCAGTAGTGTAACATGAGTTTCTACAGATATTGCTAGAAGTGAAAGTAAAGGTTATTCTAAGTGGAAAATGTTTTATGCTTATATGAATTTTGAGGCCTTCTTTACCCACAGCATGAAATTCAAGTGTGGCCGGGTGACAATGGCCAGCCAGTTATCCGTGGCAGGATGTGTTGATGTGGGATGTCTGATGGTGAAATTGTAAATTATTCAATCATCATTTCTACAAGTTTTGGGGCATTACAGTATACCATAATGAGACAAGTATTAATGAATAGGTGATTTACCAATAAATATTACACAATAATAGTATGACTGCAATTAATGACAAATAATATTAAAGGCTACATGACACCATGCTTACTGGGGCTGGAAGGGGGAAGTAGCACGGCTAGAAGCACATCAGCTGATTACTAGCCATTCACTTGCACTTTCACACCAGGACAGTGACAGTAAATACATTAAGATTGTGCAGCATGATTCTGAGAGAAAAAAATTCTGACAATGCCACATGCTTACAGTTATGTGGAGAATGTGGACATGGTATTTCTCCAAAATGGATTGGATACCCGCCCAGCCCAGCTGGTGTATCCGTCACCTCACCATACTTGAACTTCATATATGGGTAAACAAGACCTCAAAATGCATATGTGCATAGAACATTTTCCACTTAAAATAACCTGTACTTTCACCTCTGGCAATACCGGCAGAAACTCGTGTTACATCCAGTATACTAAAGGAGTAGCAAAGACAAGGCACACAACTTTCACATTCACACTCATTTGCACAATTCTCATAGCATCTTGGCCCATGACAAAAAAGAAAAGTACTCCTGCCCTCACTTTATGGGGATCAATCGCACAGCTTGGACAATTTGGTCCAGAATAAAATTCTCCTCTACCACACCCAATTGCCCCAAACTTGTGTGAGACTATCAATGTATGGCATCTCCCACAAGAGGCTGCAGGTCTTCATCATTCCTCAAGCACTCACAACTGCTCTCCATTTGCTTTTGTCACACACAATCATTCTACTATGTTCCAGTGTCAGTCCTCTTCCCCTCCAGGCCACCTTTATGCCATTTATCTATCCCTTACATAGCTTACCTCACAAGTTAACACCTCTCACAGTTGATATTATTATCTTCAACAGTTTATCATCCTCCATTCTCTAAGTAAGTCTAACCAAATCAGCACATATTGCTCTGCCCATCCTGCCCAGTCTCTCGCAACACCCATTCTCATTTCCTCATTTCTGATTGTTTTTTTTTTTTTTTTTTCTACGAGAAACACCAGCCAAGTGCAACAAAAATCAAATTAAAAAGAAAAAAAAAAAGGCCCACTGAGGTGCTGGTCCCTGAATAGGCTCCAAACCAGTAGACAAAAACTGAAGGATAAATGTCTTGAAACCTCCCTCTTGAAGTCATAGGAAGGTGGAAATACAGAAGCAGGCAGGGAGTTCCAGAGTTTACCAGAGAAAGGGATGAATAATTGAAAATACTGGTTAACTCTTGAGAAGTGGACAGAATAGGGGTGTGAGAAAGAAGAAAGTCTTGTGCAGCGAGGCTGCGGGAGGAGGGGAGGAATGCAGTTTGCTAGATCAGAAGAGCAGTTAGCATGAAAATAACAGTAGAAGATAGCACACATACTCCTTAAACACTTCAACATTTCATCTCTCCATTACATTCAATCTCTTCTTGTCTAATACTCCCATACTCCAAGTCTCAGCACTGCACAGTGCAGTAGGCATTACAATCCCTTCATCTATATATATATATATATATATATATATATATATATATATATATATATATATATATATATATATATATATATATATATATATATATATATATATATATATATATATATATAGTCAGCGAATGCCAGTCTTGCATCACAATGGCACAGGCTACTCAGAGAGAGAGTTTTACTTACAGCTTCCCAGCAAACATAAAGAATGGGCTGAGACAAATTGATTTATTAGCATCTCAAGTGCATCGCTCCTCCTCAGTCACGCCCATAGCAACAACGACCAGTATTGTGTAGGCCACCAGTGTCAGTGTTCATTGTGTCTTTGGTGATGCTTGATCGGTGAAATGCATTATGTTCTGTTTGTGCTGTGGTGTTTGTAGTGATGAGTGCAAGGCAGACAAGTCACAGTGTTATCATCCAATAGTAGATCTTCATACATCAGGTTTATATGGTGTCAGTATAGTAAAATATGTGGATTTAAAATGAGAAACTTGCAAAATCTCATAAGAAAATTCATCAAGGGAGGCAGTGAAAAATTGCTATTTTACACACTGGTGGCATCCCTTTATCATTACCCAACAGCTTCTAGCTTCTCTATAAAGGCAATTGGACTCTCTTCCGACTCTTACAGCAAGACGGCTGATGGGAAGCAGCAGGGATGCCACCACTGTGCCAGAGTGAAAACAGTTCCTCACTTCCTTGCTTGACAAATTTTCATGTGAGGTTCTGAGTTTCACGTATTCTAATTCACATGTTTTGCTACCTAGACACCATTCAAGCCTGACATGTGAGGATCTGACTGAATGATATCACCATGACTTGTTTTTCTCATACTCATCACTACAAGCACCACAAAATGAACAGAACAAAATGCATTTCAACCCAAGAAAAGCCAATTACATGTCACCAAACACACAATGAATACTGACACTAGTAATTAATACTGGTCACTGTTGCTATGGGTGTGAGTGAGAAGAGATGCACTTGAGATGCCAATAAGTCAATTTTTCCCAACCTATTTTTATGCTTGCTAAGAAGTCTTAGGTAAGACATGCTCCCTAAGTAGTCTTTGCAGGCCTGACACAAGATTGGCATTAGCTGACTGTATACACACAAGAAAATTTATAGACTCTCTCTCTCTCTCTCTCTCACATGATAAAATCTCACCTTGCCATCAAAACAGGACAGGGGCTTCATGTTCTTAAGGTTGTGATGAGCAATGAAGAACAGGACGGAAAGCAGCTGGTGGTGATGATACACAAGATCATAACAAGTCATCTTTTGCATGATGGTTAGCTCCACCAAGGAAGGTGATCCTTCCTGACCAATCCAGAACCTGTCAGCACTCAGCACTAGTGGCTTCTCCACCTCACACACTACATTAGCCTGTAGCCAAGAGACATCATCAATAAGGTGGTGTCATATGTTATTCTTTATTCTGAAGCTTAAATAATATAAATTTTAAAGAAAAATGCACATAAATAATGTTTATTAAAAGACATAATGTTTTAAAATCCTAAGTGCCTTCTCCATCTTGGACAAGGTACATATTTAAGATTTTATCTCCTTGATCCTATGTCACATGTCACTAACAGGATATCTATTCATGATATATGTGCATGGAGCTTGACATGAACAAAATGGTGAAAATAATACAAATACAGATACTAAGAAATAATAGAAATTCTGGAATGTCCAATAGGGCAGAATGTGCACTACCACTGCTCACAATCTGCTCTCACTCCACTGAGAATGTGATCTGGTTCATGTATTTCAATGGAGGCATGCACATTTCACTCACAGTCTGTTCAAACATTAAGGCAACAATCACCTAAAATGTACTTTGAGTAGACAGAGTGGTGCAGGAGTGACATTCACAATGTGCTCAAAGTATCTATTGGAGCAAGAATGGACTGTTCCACAAACTTACAATTCTCGGCAGAACCCACAAGATATCAGTTCTCAGTTTCCACACTGAATCAGCAGACTATGTCAAAGGAACACTGATCTAGAGAATGAACTCTATTAACGTACAATAGGCTTAGTCCGCAAATAGGCAAAGTTTGTCAAGCAAAGGTCAACTATGTGGATGGGGCCTTAGAAAATTCATCATAAAATGTGAGGATAGATAGAACCTCGGTTCACAAATATTCCTGTTCACAAACAGATTTTTCAAACACTTTTTCCATTCACAAATGGGGTTTGGTGTGCGAACACACAAACACCCCATAAACCCTCTCAACCAGAAAGCAGACATGCACTCACTCAGCGGTGTTGTGGCCCACCTATTGTGAGCAGTGTGATTATCACACACAGGCAGTTGCAAGTCTCTTCGGCATCAAAAATATCTTGTCACTAATTTCAAGGACAGGCGCCTTCCCAGCTGTTTGATGGGGTGTTAAACCTGAGTCCCCCACTTCTATCTCCAACCTTTCAGGGTAGTTGGAAAGATGATTAGAGAGAAAAAAACAAATCTTGCCTTGTATCAAATGTGAGTTGCCTGGAAACACTGGAACATACGAGTCTGTGTAAGACAGGGAGTGTTGTGCTACTCATGACAGCACATGTTCTGCCATCCTGTCACACTTCACTTTGTGTTCCAGTGTCTGGACGCCCCAGAAAGACCACACCTACCACAGACACACTCAAATCAAAGATCAAAGACCACACCTACCACAGACACACTCAAATCAAAGATCAAAGGAGTCTTGACGTTGTCAAGACTCCTTTGATCAGACACTGCACTCAGACGAGGGACACCTGAGCAGCACAACAATCCCTGGTGCACACAAACTCGTATGCTCCAATGTTTCCTTTCAACCAACATGTACTTGGTGCAAAGCCAGATTTCGTGTCTTTTCCTCTCCAACCATGACTTTATTCAATATTTTTTGTCATAGAAAACATTTCAAAAATAAAAAAAATGCAATGTTTCTGAGACTGGAACAGAATAACTGTTTACATTAATTTCAATGGGAAAAAAACTTGGTTTGTGAACATTTCAGTTCACAAACTGAGTCATGGAACAGATTAAGTTCATGAACCAAGGTTTCACTGTATTTGCAAAAGAAATATGGGACAGAAAAGTGAGAGAATTTATGAATGCAAGTATGAAGTGTATGAACATGACCAACTTCCTTTAGGGTGTTCCTTGAAATGGGCATAAACTAGTTAAAAAGATGGATACCTATAAGTTATAACTAATATGCAAACAAGTTCTCAGTAACTGTCTGAAAGATATGCAAGAAATTGAATACTGAGGTCTCATGATGAACAGCATGCAAATGCTTTCTTCACATGAAGAGAAGGGAAGAAAAGAGACAACAGAAGAACTAACTTTCCACATTGAAGGGGGAAGAAAAGATTAAGCAGGAAAAGTAAACAATCTTCTTATATCTGCACTCACCTCCAGCACTTGTTCTAATAGCTCTGATGCTGCCTTGAACACTAGTGCCAAGCTGTGTTCACAAAGCCCAAGGTCCCGACGACACAACCGATCTTTGGGGAGGCGACCAACTTTTTCCACCAATCCCAAGGCAGACTGGATGCTCCTGCTGACCCATGTCTCCCATATCATCACAGCAACTCCTGTAAAAAATTATGCTTCTACTATCTTTTGAGAAATTATAATTCATGTGTTTCTGTGCTCTCACTTCCCTTCACAGCATCTGTGTTGATGATACTTTATTTGAAGTCATCCAAACCATCCTCATCAAACATAACACTAGGGTGTCTGGCTAAGCATGTTCACTTATGAAATTTGTTTGGGCCATCACTTGACCAATTTCTATTTTCTGAATATGTAAATCCTGTAATATGCACATCAGTGATGCCACCTGAGTAATATTCACATGAATGGCAATTCTATTTTGTTACTCAACTTTAACTATCAAACCTTCTTGGTCATTAGCAACATCACAAACAAAGCATCCAAAGATTCTTACCATGCCTGATATGGGAGTTCTTTATTTCTCCAATGTGAGCAACAGCCTGTGACAACTTGGCAACATCATCTGGGTTCTTGTGCCAGGCAGCAGCCAATTCCCAAGCCATGTTTGTGAGCACCGAGTCACCAGCCACTGAGTGAGGGAACTTTTCCCCAACCTTCTCCAGTAAATCTGTAAATATTATAAACAGAGAAGGAAAGCCAACTGATAATAACATCACAGGTAGTAATTTTATATCTACTGAGGAGCACTGGCTGGGATTACATTAATAGAGTAAAACAAGTACCTATATTGGTAGGGCTTGGTTGTGGAAATCTTGAGACAGCAGATGTCAATTTTAAATACACTAAATAATATATATATATATATATATATATATATATATATATATATATATATATATATATATATATATATATATATATATATATATATATATATAATTTTTAACTCATAATTGCTTCAGTTACCATACCATAATTCAGATTTCAAACAAATTTACTTGATTTCAAATACTATAAGATGCAGCAAAAGCTGTCATTTATTACTAATTTATAGTCCCTATGAATATTTCCTTTGTTTTTATGTACAGTGGAACCTCGGTTACCGAACATCTCCCTTTTCGAACAACTCAGTTTTCAAATAAAATTTTTAACTCATGATTGCTTCGGTTGCTGTACAATAATTAAATTTTCGAACAAAGTTACTTGACTTCAAAACTACAAGACGTAGCAAAAGCTGCCATTTGTTACTAATTTATAGTTTCTATAAAAATTTCCTTCATTTTTATATATTTAGAGGAGATACAGACAGTAAGACAGTAATTCAATCTTTGAAATAAATTAAATGTGGTCCAGTTGAAGAAGTTGAAGAACCTCATTGTAAACAAACAAATTTCAACACAGGAGTAATCCCAAATCTCCTGCAGCTCTCTCTATGCCATCATTACAGCACAACTGTATTTTCCCAGTAGCTTTTCCCAGCAGCAAGATGTCACCTTCATTTTGGCAGTAACTGGGTTGCTCCTCTCTGTGTCATTCTGTAAGGCTTCCCTCACTAGATCAGTGACAAAGAGTATGCCTGCATGGGCTAAACACTATCTTTTGATGAGTTCTGTGTCACTAAGTTCATTCACTACATCCTTTCTGGATAAAAAATTTCTAAGCTGGAGATGTTGTGGAGCAGCCATCTTAGCAGTGGAGGCATCGGTCATTATCTGCTAAGACATGGTAGACAGGTGTCTGAGAACAGAGTAATCTATTTTACATTGATTCCTTTGGGGAAACTAGTTTGTTTTCGAATATTTCAGATTTCAAACAGCATTCAAGAATGAATTAAGTCTGAAAGCCAAGATTCCACTGTGTAATATATATATATATATATATATATATATATATATATATATATATATATATATATATATATATATATATATATATATATATATATATATATATATATATAACATACTGAAAAAGAAACATAGGCAGTTATAGGAACTATGTGACACATGGCTAAGCTAAGAGTTCAGTGGCTAGACTTGACATTTTTTAGGTTAATTCGATCTGAAGAGTTTACTTATCTGCTTAACAAACTGCCTTGGGTTCTGTGAAATGGACCTCCCACTGTGCTTGTATGATAACCTAATAGTAGCTCATGTAACTGCATGGTCTCTTGCTGCCTCCTTGCATGTAAATCTCTAAGGTCTCTGGACTATTGCATTCAAGTTGTTTCAAGTCCATCTCTAAGAAATATATTTTGTGTATTATCTCAAAATAAAGTCATAGAACATAATATCTTAACCAACTTATGTTCATAGTGCAGACTTTGATAGTTTATACACTTTTTTTTTTTTTTTTGAGAAAGGCATCCAAGGAAAAATGCAGAGAGCCAAAGAAATCAACACCTAAGAAATACAAATTCTCAAATAAAAGTATAATATTTCGAGAGTAAAAGGCACAATGTACCTAATTTACAAAGGCACATACATCTTGCCACATTTTTAATCTTCCAGGGGAGATTATTCTTAAATTTGATTTTTATTGCCAACAAGTTTTCTCATCCTGCAACATCAAGCTGAATGCTGTTGCCACATAGTATTTGTTATGTTTTACTTGTTATTTGCTACAACAATACACTATGCTCTTGAATTCAATTACTTTTTATTCATGAAAACCTTGATGTATAATCAAGTAAGATCCTCATGATGCCATTGCTATCCTCTCCTCCTCCTCTCCCCCTCACCAATCCTTAGCACTTTCATATTAAAGTGCCCTGTAACTCCTAAACCATGGCATTAAAAGTATTTGACTATATATTTCCAACTTAGAATGACTTGATCTTTCATATCTGAGAACATGTGACTCTCCTGTGATACCCTTTATATACCAGGTGTCCCATGAGGTTTAGGTACTTAGGGATATGATAGTTCAAGTAATTCAAAGTCGAAAATACTCTATACACATATGCTGTATTTTGCTTTATTTTGTGAGAAATTAACATGCAAGTTGTGTGTTGTGGGAGCCACTTGCTTTGGTTGGGCTCTGCCTCCTTCCCTATCTCCTCAGCTTGCTACATACTCAAGTGCTGCTGCATGGCATTAGGTGATAATTTTTTATAAACAATCTATAGTCAAATCCTTACAGAAAACAGTTAGCAAATGACAGATTAAATTTTTGTATGTGTCAGTGAAGAAAAATGTACATGTAACAGCAATATAGTGCTTGTTAAGTACTACTTTTAAACATACATGGCAACTCACCAACTTCACAATGGCAGCCTTATTGTGCCAGAGCTGTCATTATTTTGGAAGTGTTAGGTGCTGGTAGTGTTGAAAATATGACTTCCACAAGTGGTGCAACACCAACATAACTGCAATTGCAATAAACTTGCAATTTCCACTTACAATGCTTCCACCACTTCTAGAAGTCAAATTTTCTGTACAAACAGTATCCAGCACTTTAAAATAATGATAAATCTAGAATGCCAGGACAGGGAAGCACAACATTTAAATTTTCATGACCACAACAATAATGCATGTTGGCCATAGGAACTGTGAGCACACAACTCAAACAGGACCTGCTGGAAGTTCAGTAGCTAGATTTCAATTGACACTGGGAAAAGTTCAAAAGCTATATATGTTAAGAGATCAGATGACTGCCTTTAAAAATGGCAATATGGCAATAGTAATCATGTTGAAATTCCTTACTTCAGTAATCTTTCTTATAAATTTTCATATAATTTGATTTTTTTTTTTATCTCTGCATATGCAATAAGAGAACCAAACAAATAAATACCAAAGCAGAATAAGGTTTAGAAAGCAAACATCTTTGCACAGATGCTTGTTTCCCACTCATACTCATGTCTTTCTCACTTCCAAACAATGGATTGTTTCTCAAATATGCCAACCAACAAATCCTGAGAAACACAAAAAGAATACATGCATGACTGGTTACAAACTTACTGAATATTTCCTCATGATCACCAAGTTCACCATCTGTTTTTTCTTCACAAGATGTCTCATCATCTGGCACAGCCTTGGTCTCCTCCTCATCTTCTGCATCAACTTGATGTTTCTTTCTTGTCTGCTCATCATGTCTTGTTAGTATCTTTTTAATGGTTGACAGGGGTATCCCAGAACCAATAAACCAGTTAGCTACCAGTTCAGCAACATATCCTGAAAAGAAGCATGTAATAGGTCATTTTAGCCACAGACTATGCTGTGACAATGCTGAATGCAAGTGAAAAAAATTATCATAAAAAGTTAGGGAAAATAAAAATTGATAATAATAATAATAATAATAATAATAATAATAATAATAATAATAATAATAATAATAATAATAATAATAATACTTTGGAAAAAAAGGACTGATTAGTGACAAACTTTTATTCAAGATTCATGTGCTCCCACCTAGTTAGCTTCTGCTCGGTACATTTATTTTTTTACCTGTTATCCCATGTGAGAGATTCTCAAGATCTGAATTTTTTAAAAATTACTTTTTAATTCAATGTTTACGGCATAGTTCTCAGCTTGCTGAGTTACTGCAAGATATGCACCAATGTCATATCATTATAATAATCACATTAAATTAGCTTCCTCTATAAAGCATCCCAGCACTAAATGCAAAAGTCACACAATCTCAAAAGCTCAGTAGTAATTCAGGCTTACAAAGTCATGGCTTGCTCCCCAACTATATAATATTTATCCAGCTTAAAACTTCATGATGCTCACTTGGTTCTGGTCCTTACCTTTACCCTTATCTAATAAATTTTTGACAGACACCTCTAGCTTCAACTTCCTCTCAGGTCCATTTGATGGCAGGCAAGAGAAGAGTCTATTCAGAGGCAGCAAACACCCAAGTTGCCAGAGCACTAAATTCCATTCTACCATTTCCATCGATAAACCTTCCCAGTCATTCAGGGACATAAACTTGGCTGTGGGTTGTGTCCAACCCTCCTTGTCTTCTTCTCTACTTCTTCCTGTTTTTGCACTGTCTTCCTTGTTCTGATAAGCTTTGGTTTCCAGGGTGGCATGGACACCTCGGCAAAGCAATGCAGCCATGTAGGCATGGAAAGGCTGCTCAGAGGCCACTAGCTTGTCCCTCACAGCAATCCACCATGCACTCTGTTCACTCACATCACACAGGATTTTGTTCTCTGTAAGATATCAAAATCTTAAATAAACTTCTTAAACAGAGGTGTAAATACAAAGAATTACACCTCTACACAGAGAAAAGAGTGACCTAACTCTGCCACTGAGCAGCAAGGCTAAAAAGTTTCATATATTTGTGTGGATTATGACTTTATATGGTACACAACTAACTACAAGGGCCATTTCATTGGATATTTTTCCCTCTCTAAGTCTTGCTCTCAAGTTCTGTGATTCGAAGTTCAAACCTAATTGTCACAGAAAACAACATTAAGATTATGATATTAATTCCACCATATTTCCTAGTACGATGCATGTGCCCACCTGCCAAGGAAGACAAGATATGCACCACCATGCCAAAATGCAGAGTGGCCACAGTGTCTGGGGAGGGGCCCTGCAGCCAATGCTCCAAAGCCAGGTGTAGCAATGACTCAGGACTGGCTCCACTTTTCTCCACTACTTGATGGAACTTCCTGATGCTCTCTCTGTGCCACTGCCATCCATAGAGCAATTCACCTACACCACATTACATCAGAATGGAAGCATTATATGTGTGAAAGGGAAGTCAATGTATACAAGCAATGAAGAGCAAATAAAAATTTAGTTTAAAATTATTTGCAATGTATTTTGCTTAATTAAGACTGCTACATGCTATAAAGTTTATAAAAAATATCTTGCTTCTATCATGATAACAAGTTTTCCCTATTCTTCAGCAGTATGGGGAAACATAAAATATGGAAGTTTTACAAACTATATGATGACTTCCACGTCATTGTATAAGTTATACATCAGAATTACGAAGTTTAAAGGCTTGATAACTACAGAGTGGGGAAAAAAAAAAATGTCATACATAGGTAAATGACAAGTGTCTTTTCTATATCTCCATAATATAGGTAAATGCTGCACAAAAATACCTAGCCTAATTTTCTTCTCCACTTGTATATCTCCTTTTAGATCAACAGGCAGTGCTGAAGTTCCTCTGTCTCTGGCCAGCACCCCAACAGACACATCCCAACATCGGATGAAGGAACCAACACTGAGGACCAGCTCTCCATCAGAAAATTTTACCTGCAACAGTGACACTTTAAAAAAAAACTAAACACAAATCACTGTTTGCAAATATCTGGAAAATTTAAATACAAATGGTACAGTTCACAAATGGTAAACAAATGGTTAAAATGGTTCACAAATGGTAAATAGTTCATGCAAGGAAGCCACAGAATGCCTGACTTCTGATCTCTCTAAAATTTCTGATTGGAGCAGAGCAAACTTAGTATTATTCAATGCCTCAAAAACTCAATTCTATCAACTCGATACAACCTTCCAGACAACTATCCCCTCTTCTTCAATGACACTCAACTGGCCCCCTCTTCTACATTGAACATCCTCGGTCTGTCCTTTTCTTATAATCTAAACTGGAAATTTCACATCTCATCTCTAGCTAAAACAGCTTCTATGAAGTTAGGCATTCTGAGACATCTCCGGCAATTTTTCTCACTCCCCCAGCTGCTAACTCTGTACAAGGGCCTTATCCGTCCATGTATGGAGTATGCTTCATGTGTCTGGGGGGTTCCACTCATATCACTTATTTAGACATGGTAGAATCAAAAGCTTTATGTCTCATCAACTCCTCTTCTCTAACTGACTGTCTTCAGCCTCTTTCTCATCACTGGAATGTTGCATCTCTTGCTATCTTCTTCTGCTATTTTCATGCTAACTGCTCTTCTGATCTAGCTAACTGCATGCCTCCCCTCCTCCTGCGGCCTCACTGCAAAAGACTTTCTTCTTTCTCTCACTCCTATTCTGTCCACCTCTCTAATGCAAGTTAACCAGTATTCTCAATCATTCATCCCTTTCTCTGGTAAACTCAAACTCTCTTCCTGCTTCAGTATTTCCACATTCCTATGACTTGAACTCCTTCAAGAGGGAGGTTTCAAGATACTTATCCTTCAATTTTTTACCACCACTTCAGATCCTATTTGGGACCAGCATCTCAGTGGGCTTTTTTTTTTTTTTTTTGCTGGTATCCCTCCTACATAAAAAAAGTTATTTTATTTACAAGTCATTTAGTTTCTTGCACAGCTACATACAGTACATACCAGATACACTGCAGTGAAAGTCAACAAATTTGGAGAGGTGATGTGTTGAATAGTATTTTCCCTATTCTGTGGAACCCATCTCCACAGTTCCTTCAAGCAACTTTGAAGTTTTCATATTTGGCAACTCATCCATAGACTTGACATTCCTTTAGTATATATATAAAATCAGATTATGTTTTTTTTTATTTATTTATTTATTTATTTATTTATTTATTTATTTATTTATCTTTATTTATTTATCTATTTTATTATTATTATAATTTTTATTTTATTTTATTTATTTATCTTTTATTTTTATCTATTTATTTTTTTTTTGCAAGAGGGCCAATGGCTAAGGGTAACAATCATTTCAAATAGAAAAATCTCCACTTAAGTGCCAGTTCCCATAGAGAAAATATAATGATAAAAAAAAAAAAAAAAAACAGGATAAGTGTCTTGAAACCTCCCTCTTGAAAGAGTTAAAGTTGCAGGAAGGAGGAAATACAGATGCAGGCAGAGTTCCAGAGTTTACCAGAAAAAGGGACGAATAATTGAGAATGCTGGCTAACTCGTGCATTTTTAGGTGGATAGAATTGGGATGAGAGAAAGAAGAGTTTTGTGCAGCAAGGCCACGGGAGGGGGATGTATGCAGTTAGCAGTATCAGAAGAGCAGTTAGCGTAAAAAAAAGTGGTAGAAGATAGCAAGAGATGTAACATTCTAGCAATAAGAAAAGGGCTGAAGACAGCCATTCAGAGGAGAGGAGTTGATAGGACAAAAAGCTTTTGATTTCACCCTGTCTAAAAAAGCAGTATGAATGGAATTATCCAATACATGTGAACCACACTCCATACATGGATGATAAGGCCCCGGTACAGAGTTAGCAGCTGGGAGGGTGAGAAAACTGGTGGAGATGACTCAGAATGACTAACTTCATAGAAGCTCTTCTAGCTAGAAATGGGATGTGAAGTTTCCAGTTCAGATTATAAGTAAAGGACAAGAGAGAGAGAGAGAGAGAGAGAGAGAGAGAGAGAGAGAGAGAGAGAGAGAGAGAGAGAGAGAGAGAGAGAGAGAGAGAGAGAGAGAGAGAGAGAGAGAGAGAGAGAGAGAGAGAGAATGTGAGAGTAGGTAGCACTCTGTGGAGGGGAGTCATGCTTATTGCAAACTTAGTGCATGCTTAGTGCAAAGCTTTTCGTCTCATCAACTCCTCTCCTCTAACTGACTGTTTTCAGCCTCTCTCTCACCGCCGCAATGTTGCATATCTAGCTGTCTTCTACCGCTATTTTCATGCTAACTGCTCTTCTGATCTTGCTAACTGCATGCCTCCCCTCCTTCCGCGGCCTCGCTACACAAGACTTTCTTCTTTCTCTCACCCCTATTCTGTCCACCTCTCTAATGCAAGAGTTAACCAGTATTCTCAATCATTCATCCCTTTCTCTGGTAAACTCTGGAACTCCCTGCCTGCTTCTGTATTTCCACCTTCCTATGACTTGAATTCCTTCAAGAGGGAGGTTTCAAGACACTTATCCATCAATTTTTGACCACTGCTTTGACCCTTTATGGGACTGGCATTTCAGTGGGCATTTTTTTTATTGGATTTTTGTTGCCCTTGGCCAGTGTCCTTCCTACATAAAAAAAAAAAAAAAAAAAAATGCTTTTACCCTACTCTGAACCACTGATATGCATAATGTGATACATTGTCACGTAATGTGAATTTTTTTTAAATAATATTCTACCCACTGTCTAATATGTGATTTGCACAGTGAGAACAAGCCCAGTGAACATCTCTCAAACACACTTTTTATTGCTCTTATCCTCCTATCTTGGGTCACTTCATGTCCTTCTCAGGTAAATCACTGCCACATCACACACTCTTAACTGCTAAGTCTTATTCCTTGCCAAGATCTCTGATCCATACATCAGTGCTGGCCAGAAAATACTATTCCTTAACCTTCTCCTTATATCCAAAGACACATTTCTCCCTTTCATGACTCTTGCAAGTGTTCCTAAAACATGCATCCTTTAAGTCCTATTTTTTCTCTCTCCATCCATCTCATTTTTACCTAGCACTGTTCCCAAAACTTAAACTCAATCACCTTCTCCATTTTTTTTTCTCCCATAACCATCTTCCACCTTCCTACAGCTGGCATACATCCTAATACATATATATCCTATAAATATATAATATATACCCTATAAAATATCCCGATATCCCTGGGTGACACAATTCCATTTTTTCATCTAAAAAAATAAATAAATAACTTTTTTGACATCCAGCTTCAGTTCTGTCTCACACACACCCTATAAAATTGATTCACTACTCAAGTCTTCTTTCACTCTACTATAACCCATCTATGAAATCTGTGTGAATGTTCTCTGTCTGAAAGGAAGTTCCTCACTTCATAACCTCTAAAAGAAAAGCTTGGCTGCATAGAAATAAATAGAACACAATGGAACCCCATGACTAGCATTGTACAGCTAGCAGCTTCATATCCAGCAATAGGATAAAATGGTCCTGAGTTTTATAAACTAATGAATAAGATTGTGGAACTAGTGATTTAGTGTGCCTTGATGTGTAAACAATGAAACCTTGCACTCCTTAATTTTCATCTGACATGCAGCTCCTGGTCCTGATATCCTTTCCACTTCAGCAGTGACAAATGACTCATTTTCTTGGCATCCTTACTGTCCCTAACCCTCATGGCTTTGTGGTCAGCTAAGCGGGATATGGTGATGGTGGTGCTGGTGGTGTATCCTGCCTAAAAGGCCAGAAGTTCAAAAAAACTTTACTGGATTCAGGAACTATGAATCACAACAATTTGAAGAGTGAATTGGTGAGGAAAATTCAGGTTGTCTGGTTACTAGGAAAGCTGGTGGTCATGGTGGCAGTGGCAGTGCAGGCTCATGACAAGTTAATGCAGTTCCAGCACCCAAATTATTTGTTCAATAAACTTAAAGCATTCAATAACAAATTCTACAACACTTCTATAACAATTCTACAATCTTATGATGTAAATATGTAAAATACTATAATAAAACTGTTAAGCACAATCAGCAGTAAAATGTTGGCAAAAATTTTTAAAAATCAACTTCCAAAAGTTCACTTTTTTATTTTTCTGTGATATCAAGTTTGCCCAGCAAAGTTTTTCCATTCTTCAAAGACTGCTAGTCACAGGAACACACTGTAGACAATTTTGTAATTACACAAAGTCAGATAGACTAAAGATGAAAGAGGAAAAGAAAGGTGGTGTGCAATAATTATGGAACTGATCATGAAAATGGAATAAAGGATGAGGTGATAAAGGATGTCTACTGATATATGTACATAAGGAAAGGAAATCAGAACATGTCCAGATGATATATATATATATATATATATATATATATATATATATATATATATATATATATATATATATATATATATATATATATATATATATTTTTTTTTTTTTTTTTTTTTTTTTTTTTTTTTTAGATGGGTAAGGATGAGATGGAATACTTTAATTAAAGAAGCATGATAAAAACTAATTGCCCATTTTCACTAAAGAAAAATTATAACAAAATCATTCTACTAGTTCTAATCGATGGATCAGAAGTCTAGGCAAACCCTGGAAAAAAGGCTTCAATGCCTAAGCATCGAGAACAGCCAGAACTAGAATGAAACATTTTTACCTTCTCTAATAACAACAGAATATCAAACAATACTGTGAGTGCTGCACATGCTGACAAATTGGAGATAACAAGTGCCATGGCAAGGATTGAATACATGATATTTATACATCTGATGTTGCTTACTGCTTCCTGCTTGTCAAATTAAATTTTCAGCAAGAGAACAACAGTCAACTTTCTTCTCAATAAAAGCTCATCACTCAAGTTCAGGCTCAATGAATTTTATCCAAAGATACTACATGAGAGCAACAGAATTACACACACATACAATTCAAATATTAAGAACACATATGCTTCAAATTTTGCCAGAAAACATTAAACAATCCTATAATTCATGCATAACTGAAATTCACAAGTGCTAATTTTACATGTACAAAGCTTTGGTACGTATAAACTTTCAATCTGTTTTGTATTTCCATCCCCTCTACAATACTACTTTACTCTGTCTAAAGCAGGACATTAAAAATTTATTACAAAAGTTTAATACAGCACCAGATTCAATGTCGGGAAATATTATCAGTAACTCAACTCACCTTTTTAGTGTTGCTTCTCTTGAAGTGCTCATTGCAGCCACATGTTGTTATCACATCCATTATCTCCTTGGGTGTCAGCACTAAAATCTTTGCCAAATCCTGAAAAAAAAAATAATAGTTGAATTCACAAATCTTTATTACCCATTACAAAAAGCATAATAGTACATATAGGTATTACATTTTCAGTCCTTTCTTTGAGTATAATAAAAGCTAAGGCAAAATATTTGATATGTATAAACTGGAGAAAAGAAAAAATTACAAAATACCAAAGATGAAAAATTTACAAAACGCACAAGACATAAGGAAAAAATAATGAAGAAATAGGAGGGAACATAACCAGACTGTATTCACTATTCACAGCCTCTGACACTAACCATCACCAGCACATCATCCTCAGGATCAGGAGAGGCTTCTCGAGGTGCATGGAGTTGGCTTAGCACCAGGTACAGATCCAGCAGCTGCCTCAGACGCACCAATTGCTGCCCAAACAGGCGGCTTTCATGGTCCAACGTGTGAATATCCTCCCCTGCAAATTTGTGAATTAGTAACCTACAACCTCCTTCATTCCACAGCTGGGGATAATCCACACTCACAAGAAAACTGGTGAAAAATATATAAATAAATAAATATATACATAGCTACCTAGGGGCATGGAGTGCTTATGCAAGTGTCATTCACAATATTTATCTTCAAACTTCTAATCATGTTCATCACTTCCTCTACAAATGAAGATAATCCATACTCTTAAATATGAAAACTAATTATAAGAAAAAAAAAAAAAGCTTATTCAGCTGAGGACATAGATTGTACAAATAATGTCATGTGGTATTGCTTTTCCCTAACAATTACTAACCAACATCACTATTCACTGGCTTCTACATCTTTCTTACAATCCTTCTATCTCCTCACCATAACTCGCCACTCACAAATTTTTACCATTTTCACATCTTCCCAATATCTTCTCACCAACACTAATCTTTCATCCACTATTATCTCCTCCTCATGCTTTCTGTTATTCCTCACCAACACCCCTTCTGCCTCACACAACTACTGATTCCTTACTAATTACTAGGATGTTAATATTCTCTTCCTATGTTGCTCATAAACCACCAAATCTGTCTATTATTCACCTGTCTTCAGTAATTTACATTAAAATTTAATTATATTATTACTACTACTACTACTATTCTCTCTCTCTCTCTCTCTCTCTCTAGTAAAGTTTCACACAAAACCCTCACTACTCACTAGCTTCTACTTCTTCCTCTACACTGTAGATAGGCAGAAAAAGGTCCAGAAGCCCCTGCAGCAGTGATACAGTAAGATGCTGTGAGAGGATGAGGGTCAGCACAGCCTGCTTCCTCACTGTCATTGTTTTGATCTCAGACATTACAGTCAACATCTCCTCCTCACTGCCACCTTTGAGATGGGACTTGAGGGTCTTGAGGAGGTGAAGGTCTCGGGCACGCTTACTGGTCTTCCCTCTGCATTGAAAAAGCATTAAATGAGTATAATGTTAGGATGATGAATACATTATCTAAAGTAATAATTGAGCATCAATTATGTGTATGTATGGTTATAATGAGTAAAAACCTAAACTGTATGTAACTGTATGCTGCCATTAAAGACAAAAAATTCATAAAGTGTTAACCATAACTTATATTTCACTAATTATACAGTTTTTAAGTACTTATTGATCCCCCTTCAGGCAGTACTTTCATTTGGTCATGATTCAATATGGTGTGAAGAGGAGCTACAGTTATGAATAAGGAATTTCCAAAATATGTGGAAGTCTGTAGAATCTCAGTCCAGCTTCAACATTACATCATACTAGAGAACAGGTGGCAGGAATTCCTGTCTACTTGGAGGATGGCAAGGTGCTGGAATTCTTGCCCTCCTCTCTCCTGCCAAGATTTGTACTTCTGTGACAATCTTTTTGTCTGGCAACCCTTGTCCTTCATTTCCTTCAACTCCCAGTGCACAACTGACCATAGAAATGGAGATGTATGCTGATAACTACTTCCCTGTGTTCAAATGCATGGGTGAAGGGAGCAGGACTAAGGTTCCTTGTACCTCCATTCCTATTACTGGAAACTGGAATGAGTCGACCAATAAAAAAGCTCTGAATAAGAGTGGTATCATAAGATTTCTTTTTGAAATGCATTTTGTGTGGTTGGCCAGGGTGTGGCAGCAGGTGAGGTGGGAGAATGTGTCCAAGATCAATTGTACTTGCACAAACAACTGCCCAGCATAACCAGAAAAAAACTCCTCTCCCCAACACCATATCTCCGCTGTGCTACAACTAAAGGACTTCCAATTTTTTTTATCATTTAGAGGAAAAATTGGTGATGAAAGTACACAGAACTATTGTATTGTTGTCTAAAATTACTACACAGGGCATTGGCAAAGAATATGTATTTTTGGCAAAACTTACCAGTGTGGTGCACACTCCGCAAGGACACATTTATCATTTAGCCCACCCTTTAGGGGCTAAAATAGTTTTTTTTTATATAACGGAAAAACATTCTAAGGTAAGCCAGGCTTCTGTATCAAGGAATGCCTTTGTAATCAGTGTCTGGACAACATGGAGAGGACCTATCCACCACCCTTAAGCTGCTAAGCTTGCCTTGGCTTATGATTATTTCTTAGGAAAGCAAACAGAATTATCATAAGGGAAGGATAATACAGACAGAATGTTACTCCTACAGAGCTGACACAATCTTTTGATTATTTCCTAGGAAAGCAGAATCATCATAGGGTGGAAGATAATACAAAGACCGAGTGTTACTCCTCCAGAGCAGACACAACTATGTGAGACAACCCAAGAATGAAATATTGTCACTTTATATTCTATTGCACCAACATCTATTGAGCACAATGCTTGAAGTGAAAGATGCTTCATGGGAGGCATTATCATGCATCATTGCTCCTGAAAAATCAACTATCACAAAGACACAAAAAAGAAGGGAACATGTGGACTGACTGCCTTCAGGAACATTAATTATTCTCTATGGAGGGAGTGAAAATGGTTGTCACTAGATTTGCTATGACCATACCATTATCATCACAAGATTGTCTGGTGATGTGGTGAAGCTTTAGTGTCATTCCAGAGTTTGGTGGATACTAATGAGACAACACTGAGGTAATGAGCAAATCATTTGTATTCCAGGCTTCACCAAGACTTCCATCTTTCCCTCAGAAACTTCATCTTAAGTTTCCTTTCTGGTGATTCTATTGCTGTTGTGGTAGATGGTCACTGTTCTTCTAAGTCTATTAACAGTGGTGTTCCCCAGGGTTCTGCCCTGTCACCTACTCTTTTTATTATTTATTAACTTCTTTTCCTACTCACTCCTACACTGATGATACCACTCTACATTTTCCACATCTTTTCTTAGACGTCCAATTCCTCAGGAATTAAAGGAGTCACACAGAAATGTCACAAAATGCCTAACTTCTGATTTCTCTAAAATTTCTGATTTGGGCAGAGGAAACTTGGTGTTGTTCAGTGCCTTAAAAACTCACTTCCTGTCAATTTTCTTTCAACCCAACACAATCTTCCCGATAACTATCCCCTCTTCTTCAATACAACCTTCCAGATAACTATCACCTCTTCTTCAATACAACCTTCCAGATAACAATCCCCTATTCTTCAATGACACTCAACTGTCCCCCTCTTCTACAATGAACATTCTCAGTCTGTCCTTCACTAATAATCTAAACTGGAAACCACATCTCATCTCAAGCTAAAACAGCTTCCATAAGTTAGGCATTCTGAGCCTTCTCCATCGGTTTTTCTCACCCATCCAGTTGCTAACTCTGTACAGGGGCCTTACAAGTATCTGTCCAAATATGGAGTATGCTTCACATATATGTGGGTTTCCATTCACACTGCATTTTGTCTTATCAACTCTCCTTTTACTGACTGTCTTCAGCCTCTCTCTCTCTATTAACCACACTGTTGCATCTCTTGCTATCTTTTACTGCTATTTTCACACTAACTTCACTTCTGATCTTGCTAAATGCATGCCTCCTCTCCTCCAGCAGCCTTTCTACACCAGGCTTTCTACTTATCCCTATCTTATCCCCTATATCTTATCCCTATTCTATCCTATTCTAAAGTTAATTGGTGTTCTCAATTTTTCACTCCTTTTACTGGTAAACTCTGGAAATACCTGCCTACTTCTATATTACCTTCTACTTATGACTTGAACTCTTTCAAGAGGGAGGTTTCAAGACACTTATCCTCCACTTTTGGATAATTAATTTGGCTCTTTCTTTGCAGGACCGACATCTCAGTGGACTTTTTTTTTTTCTCTCTTTTCATAACCCTAGGCCAGTGCCTCTCTTATAAACACAAACACAAACACACACACACACACACACACACACACACACACACACACACACACACTGTTAAACTGGGCGGTGGAAAACTTAATGACTCAATGGGTTGATTGTGATACCAGATTTAGTGGAAGAGATAAACCATCAAGACTTGATTTAGTGTTTACCAAGAACATGGAAATTATTGAAACTATACACTATGATAGCCCTCTAGGTAAAAGTGATCATGTGTTGATGGAATTTAACTTGAAAAATGAAAATGTAATCATTGATGAAAACTATAAGGTGAAAAGATTCAAATATAGTAAAGCTGACTTTGAAAAATTAAGAAAATATTGTGTTACCGTGGATTGGAAAGACTTTGAAGAAGCAGATGTTTGGGAAAAATAGGATGAATTTATAAGGATATATAATTCTGCTGTGAAGAAATTTTTATCTAGAGGAGAAGTAAAATGTAGAAAGGCTAAAGAATGGTTCAATACAAAATGCAAAGAGGCTAGAAACTGTAAGCTAAATGCTTGGAATAGATGGAAGAGGAAAACTGAGAGCAGATGGGAGGAATATATTGATGCTAGAAATAAGTACATTGAGATAATAAGAATGGAGAGAAGAAACTATGAAAGAGATATAATAGATAAGTGTATAAATGAACCCAAATTGTTCTTAAGTTAAACATATTAGTGGGAAGATGAAGAAGGAAGGTGTATCAAGACTGAAAGTTGAAGGAAAAATCTATGAGGATGCACAGGACGTGGTGGAGGTTATGAACAATAGTTTCAGATCGGTATTTACTGTGGAAGGGAAGTTTGATACTGGAAGGGATAAAATGGTGAGGTATATACTAAGTACAGTCCCAGTCAGTTATGAGGAAATACTTAAGATGATGGAAAATCTTGATGTAAATAAAGCAACTGGTCCAGATGGAGTATCAAACTGGATATTGAAGGAATGTAGAGAACAACTGGCTGATAAAATTCACAGTCTAGTGGTGACATCACTATCACTGGGAAGAGTACCGAAAGATTGGAAGAGAGCAAATGTGACACCAATATTCAAAGGAGGAAATAAAAAAAACTCACTTAATTATAGACCAGTGTCCTCGACTAGTGTTGTAGAAAAAATATGTGAAAGAACAATAAAGGAAAGATGGATGGAATACTTGGAAAAGATAAGATTGTCAATTTGGATTTAGGAGCGGAAGATCATGCCCCATGAACTTATTGTTCTTTTATTCAAGGGTAATTGATATTGTGCTAGAGAGAGACGGATGGGTGGATGGTGTCTATTTAGACTTGAAGAAAGCATTTGACAAAGTACCACACCAAAGATTGCTATGGAAGATAAAAAGATAAAAAATTATGGAAAAATTGGAGGAAGACTGGAGTGGATGGAGGATTATCTGGATGATAGAAAGATGAAAACTAATACAAGACCAGAATTCATCTTGGCTGAAAGTAACTAATGGTGTCCCACAGGGGTCAGTGTTGGGACCGATAATGTTTGTAATATATGTGAATGACACAAACGAAGAAATAAACAGTTATATGAACTTATTTGCAGGTGATGCTAAGCTGATGAGAAGGGTAGAAAATGTAAATGACTATGGTATTGCAAGATTATTTAAATAAGATAAAAAGATGGAGTAAATCTTGGCAAATGGAATTCAATTTAAGTAAATGTAAAGTAATGGAATTTGGTAAGAGTAAGAAAAGAATACAATATCATTATGAGATGGGTGGTTTGAAGTTACAGAAATCAAAAGAGGAAGTGGATTTGGGAGTAACAATTACTGAAAATTTTACTCCAGACAGACACATTAATAAAATTACTGGAGTGATGATGAATTTGTTAAAAAGAGTAAGAATGGCATTCTCATATTTAGATGAAGGAATGACAAAAAAAGTTGTTGATTTCCATGATAAGACCAAGATTGGAATATGTGGCAGTGGTGTGGTCTCCTCATATAATGAGGAATATTATAAAATTAGAAAGAGTACAAAGAGCAGTCACTAAGATGGTTCCAGAGTTGAGTAAGTTGACCTATGAAGAGAGATTAAGAATGTTGGAAATTCCTACCCTTGAAAATAGGGGAGAGAGAGGAGATTTAATAAATATCTATAGAATGATAAATGGTATGGAAAATGTGGACAAAAAATGTTTTATAACTTTAGACACACAGAGTACACGGGGACACAGTAAGAAGTTGAAGAAAGTTAATTGTAGGAGAGACATCAAGAAGTATAGTTTTCCTCACAGAAGTGTGAACGAATGGAATGAACTCAGTGAAGATGTTGTCAATGCCATAACTGTCCATGCTTTTAAGACCAAACTGGATAGATATAGATGGAATACTATGAGATTACTCCCCTCCTGTAAACCACAACTAGGTAAATACGACTAGATAAACACACACACACACAAAAAAAAAAAAAAAAAAGAAAAAAAAAAAAGGAAATAGGCATGCATATTGGGATAAAATGTTACAACCTTTATAACAAAGACTGAGAAAGACTTGATGGAAATCTGTAGTATATATATATATATATATATATATATATATATATATATATATATATATATATATATATATATATATATATATATATATATATATATATATATATATATATATATATATATATATATATATATATATATATATATATATATATCATGTCCCAACAGCAGATCACTAGCTCAGGTACACTTCAGCTGACCCCTAAGATCAACTATACCACCTCACAAGTGCTCTTCTCCTGAGTGACAGGAAACTGTAAAAAAATGTGATGCCCAGTGTGCCAACATACAGTTAGGTAAAGAAGTATACTGCCACAGTTCTTCATGCTGTCTACTTTCACAGCAGACTGGTACAAATGTTTGATTGTAGGATCCCCTCACACAACAGTAAGATAAAGTTAGCCATGTTGTGGCTATGAATTGTCATCAGGACTACCACGTCTAGCTCTTGAGTGGTCACCTGTAATCATTGCTTCCTTCAGGTAGACTCTACTATTCCAGACTCTAAGGCAACACAACCATCTTCAGCATCCAGGAAAAATGTATCCGTCACCCTGGCCCAACTTTCAAGATAGGTCAATAACAACAGCCTTCCAGAACACCTGATACTTTGGATTCAAAGAAGCAGGAGGAAATGTATCATGAATAGCCTTGTTATGGCTATGGTGCTATCATCATGAAATGGCTTGGTGATGCGGCAAAGCTTTAGTGTCATTTTGAAGCTTGGTGAGTACCCAAGAAGAGTCACTGAGCCAACACCAAGGTAAGATATAAACTTAGTTGTAATTCAGGCTTCACTAAAGCAACTGCTAACCTCTTTATTGCAGCCTGCCTGATGGCTACTATAACATCCACAAGTACCAAGGTACAACAGTGTCATGTCTCATCCTCTGCTCCCACATCACATCCTTCTTACTACAAGCTGCATCCTTTATACATATTTACTTCACTAGAATTAATAAACTGCAAAATACTGTGCAGTGTTTCCTACACTAATAGCAGGACACAAAACACTTTATTTGTACAGCTCCATATCCATATACAAAATAAGAAAGATATCTTTAACCATAATGTAAGATTGTCATTTCTAACTGAAAAATAGAGCATACTGGCACATACTGATTATTAAATTAAAATTATAAAATATCAAAACATACTATATGAACATTCATTCCATGCTTGACAACACAGAAATACCACAGTTTCTCCAAGACTTACAATTCTTATTTCTCATGGATTACTCATGATTTGAAGTTCAATTAGTAATTATTTTTAACACCAGTGGAATAAATCTCATCCTAATATTTGCTTGTGATGCTTTACTGGGCATTGACAATATATCACTGAGCACTGAAGTACATTGGTCATCAACTCACCCCAGAGCAAGGTGGAAGGGGATGTTCACTTCACTCATTGTACCATCAGGGGTGATGAAAATGACGGGAAACACTTTGCACCGCACACCCCTCACACTGTTGGCTCCAAGCAGAGTGTGGGGGGTGTAGATTAATCTGGTGGGAGAGAAAAAAAAACTGAGATATTTTTCCTAAAGCTGTGGATTTTGAAAGAAATATAAATGGTATTGGTTTAAACATTTTATGATAGAGCTCTTTTTCATGAGTCATTTTCATTTTCTCATGTTTAGCTTCTGTTATCTGGCAGAAAAGAGGTACAGACTTAAGTAAAGGGGTTGTGACCTGGTATATTATCCTGTGGTCATAGCAAGCCAACAATCCTCTTTCCTGTGAGGTGGATATAAAACTTGTGTGTGTGTGGTGGTTTGTTACATGAGATCAGAAATTATTTTTCGAAAGAGTAAAGATGGTGAACAGATGGATATATGAGAGAGAGAGAGAGAGAGAGAGAGAGAGAGAGAGAGAGAGAGAGAGAGAGAGAGAGAGAGAGAGAGAGAGAGAGAGAGAGAGAGAGAGAGAGAGAGAGAGAGAGAGAGAGAGAGAGAGAGAGAGAGAGCGAGCGAGAGAGAATGCTATATTTGTGTTTCATGTGTTCAAGGATGGCTTCTGTGCTCAAGGTAATGGTTTCAAGAGGGAAGGCATTAGTTATGGTTAATGCTACAAACAATTTACTTATTAATTAAAATAAAAGAAGTGAAGTGAAAAAAAAGAGTATATCAATGAATGATGATTCATGGTGATAACAATGACAATGGTGTTAGTGTTAATAACAATACTGGAAATAATCACAATGATGGTAACCTACTTTGACTGTTTAGGAACATTAAAGGCTGCCACCCTGGGTCCTTGCTGTGGCATCCAAACCTCCAGCAGACCTCGACGTGGAGCATAGATAAGCAGGAAGGTAACCCAGCGCTTGGTGCCACCCCACTCACCCTCCACCTCCACCCAGCCACAGTCAGCATCACGGTAACCTGCAGTGTTTCAGTAGTCAATTTTGTATGTGATAATGTGATGTGTTTCTTAAAATTACTAATATGCAGACTTTTTTGCTAATTATCAGAAGCAAATATGATAGGACCTTATGTGACTTAATTGCTGATCTTTTCATCTACGTGAGAAATTTAATGTATTCTTTCAACACTGGACTCTATCATACTGAACTGCTGGAGATTTTGAACATCTAACACAATAACATGAGTGTTACTATTCAGTTCTTCATCCCCATGTGTTCAACTGAGGAACATCTGCATGTTCCTTTAATATCCAGGGACTATCATGAAGAAAACTGAAAGAGCTAAACATGATGGAACACTAAGAACACTTATTCCATTGCTCATCTTCCAATTTTTGTATAATAAAAACATATCCATGCAATAGTGAATTCTCCAGTCACGTAAGAGCCACATTTTCAAAAAGGGTAATCGTCACAAAACTTCTTCACCCTTCCACATACCTTTGTCATTCCACATAATCTTACATTACCACACTAGTTTGTTTTTTTACATATATATGAGTAAAACCTTATTAACTGACCATATTTTTCAGCTTTTCACATGCTTCCTCATTTTCTTTTACCTTTCCATATTATCTCTCTCACTAATTTACCTTTCCACATTCGGACAGCAATGCCTTTCTGCACGTCTAAAAGAGTGACACGGCCCAAGTCATCTGTTATGGCAGCCAGGCGCCTGCTGGAGCTCATACTGATGGAGAGACCTAGTCGTGGCTTGTCTGGTAAGGACCATCTGCAAAAGAAGCAAACAATCCAGAAAATTAAAGTAATGACTGCTGGTAAATTCTATCCAAGCTTGCCAAGTTGTAGTTCAGGAGCTATCCAGTAATTTTTCTTCCCTGTCTGGTCTAATACATAGTGCAAAGAACTACCATCTACATTGAACTAAACCCTAATAAATTGCTCAATGGGAAATCAATTTGACACAAATCAAATTTCTGCAGTATCCATACTTATGGACATGTAAATTTAGTACAGATCTTTTCAACTCACTGCATGATATAGTTATCATCAAATTAAGTCCCAATTCTCAGTAGAAAAGACATTACATTAACAACAAAGCAAAACATTTTACACAAGGCAAAAAATACATATCTAAAAATAAAATTACATGAAGAGTAGCTGACATGGTACATCAGCTCTCACATCAGCCCTCTTGTGAAAAAGCATGTGACACTTTCACTTCGGCATATAGTTTTTGCCATTCCACAGAAAGGAATACAAAAGGAACAGACAATTATTGTGATATGGTTGTTTGTGAATGTGATGCTTGGCTTTAGAAACTCATGTAAATGCCAGAAATTTATCTGAAGGATGAATTCTATCCTAGGGAAGAACACTTCTCATGGCAAATTCATCTCCTTATACTGCCATTTATAATATGGTCTAAAATATCAACAAAATAAGACTACCTGTATGGTAAGGGAGTTGCTGGTTCAATTTTCGGTTTCATCTTTGATGGATCAGTTTCTTTATTCTTGCTTTTCCCAAACAACCAGCCACTGAAAATATTAAAAGCAGCTTAAGAGCAAGCCATTTCAAATGTCCTTAAATGCTAACCTAAGTTTAATAAGTATAGTAATAATGAAAAATTCCAAAAAGTCGGTCAGTAGATCAAAATACTTCAATCAAAGTGTACCTGGCAGCTGAGACAAGGGCATCTTTCAACTTGCTAGCATAATGACGAGCCACATCAGCCATGAAGGGAGGAGCTGAACCTTCATGTGCTGTGAGGAAACCTGCAAATGGCCCTCGGCCTGTTGTAATGTGCAAGGAAGTGGCCGGCACTGCTAAAAGAAAAAAAATTATTGTTAGATGTTGGGTCATAATCATAACGGTTGTTTTAAGTGAACACGTAGAACTGTCATTACGTTTAGTTTTGAGCAATGACTTGGGGAAACTAAAAATTATAATTATTATGGTTTATTCCTTGCTCATCTTGTTTATCCAAGAAGAAAACTCACTCATTCACACATTGGGAAAAAAAAAATGGCAGGCAGAATACTTTACCAAACTTGAAATTTCTCCTGACTTCTTAACTTACCTGTGAAAACAGTGTGGCTGAAACCTTTGGCAACTGATGCTTGAGCCATGTGGTCGTAGATGGATGGGGGACACAGGCCTGGAGCAACACAGTCCTTCACCATTCCCTGGTCCACCAGCCCCCATTTTTTGTAACCAAGTGGAGGTACAGTCACTGTGTCACCCCCACTGGCAGCAGCTGAAATATCCAATGTCCACATATTTTAAGAAAAAACTACCAGTAGGGAATAATTATGAACTGGCTCCATAGTTAGAAAATATTAGGATTCAATGCTAAGAGACATAAACAACTAGCCTTAATATTTCATTTCTTCAAAACTCCCACTCTTTTTTGCTCAAGGATAGAAAAAAAAATCCCTTTCAATCTACTTTAACAGCTCTTGTTCTGTCTTCTTGAATGTTTGGAAAATCTACTATTATTATTTCAATACTTCAGAGAACATAACAATATTTCCTTACAGCCACTTTTACATCTCACGATATCTCTAAAAGAGAGAGCATACCACACACATTTTTTTTTATATACATCTGACTTCCCAAACAAGTAGGGCAGTCCACAGGAAAATGTGAAATGCATAAATACTCATTCAGAACTTTTCACCTACAGTGGAACCTCAGTTCTCGAACTTAATTTGTTCCCGAATGCTGTTCGAAAACTGAAATGTTAAAAACCTGAAACTATTTTCCCCATAGGAATCAATGTAAAATGGATTAATCCATTCCCAGAATCCAGTCCACCCTGTCTTAGCAGCTTATGACAGACACTCCCACAACCAAGATGGCTGCTTCACAACAACTCTAGCTCACAAATTATTTAATGAATGAACTTACCAACACCAAAGACGTTCGGTAACCGAGGTTTCAATGTAACTTTTTTTTTTATGTAGCTACATTTTAATTAAGTCTGTGTAGCTTAAGCTGATTAGAAACCACATCCCCTGCTGCCATCTACCTTTCCATGGGCCACCTCACTAGTACATTCATAATGTCTTTGACATTTCCTTAAAACATTTTCATATTAAAAAAATATCTAAAATATCAATCCAAAAAACAATATTAATATTAAAGTATTAATTCCACTAGAAAACTGTGAAACAAATATTATTTACATCAAGACATTGATATGAATGTCAAGACATGTCATCAGAGACCTCACCCATGTTGACAACCATATGGATGCCTGCATGGAAATATGTTATTACTTTCTACAATCTTCCCCAAGGATTAATAGTTTGATACTATTATTGTTTTTATTTTTTTATGAGTGAAGAGCTAATAGATAATGTGATGGGAAAAAAAAAAAAGGGAACTGGAAAGAACTTCAAGGGTGCACTTACAAGCCACCCTGCTGAGAGGGAGGAAGAGGGAGGAGGTAAGATTTCTGGATCAAATTTACCTACACCAACTACACTTCAAGATTTTCTCTTATCAAAAATCCTTTATACTCTATCATTTCACATAAATTTATCCCTTTGAAATTTGTATTCTTGAAATCTTTTCATATCTATTTTCAGTATTTCACTCACCATCTTCAAAATATACACATACACAAAGTATGTACTTTTAGGTTTTCATAAGATTTTTTCATAAAATAAAATAGAATTGTTTTACTTAGAAATCTGTGACCTCAAAAGTTTTCCCAGCCCAGACCTAGTGTGAATAGCCTACCACTGGCTATGTCACATTGCTTCATGTCACAGACTTTTAAGAGATATAATCTTCAATATATGACATAACTCCAGCTTACTCTGTTCCACAGATGCCTTTCACCCCACTGAATGCTCAGGCTCCTGTGGCTTAATAGTTCCTTAACTCCTAAGCTGTGGGTGTCACATATAACTGACAACAACCCAGTGCTACATCGGTTATAGCTGTCACATACAGATGTTCTGGCTTTCATCAGTGTAGCCACAGGGAATTCTGAAACTTATTATCTTCCCCAAAACACATATTGTACATTATATCATCAAGAAAATTCTGGAACTTATTATCTTCCCTGAATTACATGCATTATATCACCAAAGTCTCAAGTGTCTTGGTAGCTACAGCAATGGTTACACATGTAGTTTTAAATTCTCCCATATGCAATTCATCAGCCAGGAGGCAGCCACCTGCAAAAACAATAATTACTCCCAGTGGGGTCTAAAGCACTGGATCAGGGGGGTGCTATGAACCTATCATTAAACCCAGCTGTGACCCCACTGAATATTTCCCTTTGTGTCTCACAACACAAAGGGGCAGTCACAGCCTGCCCTCTAAAGACAATTCTCTTCCTTCACACAAAACTACAAGCACCTAATTACACACACATCCTTCACTCAAAATTCAAAATTATCACAGCGACTCCTACACCAGCCTCGGAGTCCCCATCCAGGGAGGGGACCACAAATGTCCCCAGGTTGGACTGATCTTCTGGTATCAACCTTAAGTGTCTTGACACACCCTTCAACTTTTTTTTCATTAGCTTCTGCAACATTTGTAGTCTTAGATCTAGTTTTCAATCTGTAGAACACCACCTCTCCTTTACTAAGCCTCATCTTTTCCTCACTGAAACACAGGTGTCTGAGACAAATGACAGTAGCTCCTCTACTTTCTCTGTCCTCATTTTCAATCCAAAGCTGGATGTTGCATCTGTGTGTGCAACGACTTAACCTGCTCTTGTGCCCACGCTCTTGAATCTTCCAAGTTTTCCACCATCTGCCTACGACTACAGAGTCACTCAAACTAAATTTATCAGTATTGTATACCTCTCACTTAACTCCTCTGACTATGAGAAATTCTTTGACTACTTAACTTCTAAAGTGGAGTGCATTCTGACTTTCTTCCCTTTTGCAGAGATCTCCATTCTTCGAGAATTCAATTTTCACCACTAGCTTTGGCTTTCCTCTCCCTTCACTGACCATCTTGGTGAACTAGCTTTAACTTTGCTATCCTTCACAACCTAAAGCAATTGGTGCAACACCCTACTCATATTCCTGACCATCTTGGAGATACACCCAACATTCTTGACCTTTTCCTAACCTCTAATCCTTCTGCTTATGCTGTTACCCTATCTTCTCTGTTGGGCTCCTCCAATCACAATCTCATATCTGTATCTTGTCCTATCACTCCAATCCCTCCTCAAGATCCCCCTAAGCAGAGGTGCATCTGGCATTTTGCCTCTGCTAGCTGGGGGGACCTGACAAGGTATTTTGCTGATTTTCCTTGGAATGACTGCTGCTTCCATGTCAGAGACCCATCTCTATATTCTGAGAGCATAACAGAGGTGATGGCATGGAAGCGTACATTCCTCACTCTTCCTCTCGACCTAACCTTGGTTTAACACAGCCTGTTCTCATGCTATACATGATAGAGAGGTGGCCCACAAAATGTACTTGAGCCTTCCATCACCAGAATCCTATGTGCTTTATATTTCTGCCTGGAACCATGCCACGTCTATTACTAGAAAGTTTATTATTAGAAAGTCATTAATAGAAAGTGTCTAACTCCCCTCATGACTTCTGGCACCTAGCCAAAAACATCTCCAATAACTTTGCTTCTTCTTCTTTCCCTCCTTTATTTCAACCAGATGGCACCACTGTGATCACATCTATCTCTAAAACTTAAATCTTCACTCATATCTTTGCTAAAAACTATCTTGGATGATTCAGGGCTTGTTCCTCCCTCTCCTCCACCCTCTGATTACTTCATGCTACCTATTAAAATTCTTCGCAATGATGTTTTCCATGCCTTCGCTGGCCTAAACCCTCAGAAGGCTTTTGAACCTGATGAGATCTCTCCTATTGTTCTCGGAAACTGTGCCTCCATGCTTCCACCTTGCCTAGTCAAACTCTTTCAACTCTGTCTGTCAACATCTACCTTTCCTTCTTGCTGGAAGTTTGCCTACATTCAGCCTGTTCCTAAATAGGGTAACTATTTTAATCCCTCAAACTACCATCCTATTGCTTTAATTTCCTGCCTATCTAAAGTTTTTAATCTATCCTCAACAGGAAGATTCTTAAACATCAATCACTTCACAACCTTCTATCTGATTGCCAGTATGGGTTCCATCAAGGGTACTCTACTGGTGATTCTTCTGGCTTTCCTTACTGAGTCTTGGTCATCCTCTTTTAGAGATTTTGGAGAAACTTTTACTCTTGCCTTAAAACATATCAAAAAGCTTTTGATAGGGTTTGGCACAAAGCTTTGATTACCAAACTACCCTCCTACAGCTTCTATCCTCTCTGTAACTTCATCTTAAGTTTCCTTTCTGACAATTCTATTGCTGCTGTGCTAGACGGTCATTATTCTTCTAAATCTATTAACAGTGGTGTTCCTCAGGGTTCTGTCCTGTCCCCCACTCTATTCTTATTATTCATCAATGATCTTCTAAACCAAACTTTTCCATGTCTTCGTACACATCCAACCCTTCAGGAAGTAAACAGTTCATGCAGGAAAGCCACAGAATGCCTGACTTCTGAACTCTCTAAAATTTCTGATTGGGGCAGGACACACTTAGTATTGTTCACTGCCTCAAAAGCTCAGTTCCTCCATCTATCACCTTAAAACAATCTTCCAGACAACTATCCCCTCTTCTTCAGTGACACTCAACTGTCCCCCTTTTCTACAATGAAATCCTCAGTCTGTCCTTTACTTATAATCTAAACTGGAAACTTCACATCTCATCTCTAGCTAAAACAGCTTCTATAAAGTTAGGTGTTCTGAGACATCTCTGCCAGTTTTTCTCATCCTTCCAGCTCCTAACTCTGTACAGGGACTTTATCCATCCATGTATGGAGTATGCTTCACATGTCTGGGGGGATTCCACTCATACTGCTCTTCTAGACAGGGTGGGATTAAAATCTTTTCATCTCATCAACTCCTCTCCTCTAACTGACTGTCTTCAGCCTCTTTCTCAATATCACAATGTTGCATCTCTTGCTATCTTCTACTGCTATTTTCATGCTAACAGCTCTTCTGATCTTGCTAACTGCATGCCTCCCCTCCTCCTGCAGCATTACTGCACAAGACTTTCTTCTTTCTCTCACCCCTATTCTGTCCACTTCTCTAATGCAAAAGTTAACCAGTATTCTCAATCATTCATCCCTTTCTCTAGTGAACTCTGGAACTCCCTGCCTGCTTCTGTATTTCCACCTTTCTATGACTTGAATTCCTTCAAGAGGGAGGTTTCAAGACACTTATCCTTTAATTTTTGACTACCGCTTTGAAACCTATTTGGGGATTGGTATCTCAGTGGACCCTTTTTTTTATTTTTATTTTTTTTATTATTTTTTTTTACCCTTGGCTAGTGTCCCTCCTATATAAGAGAGAGAGAGAGAGAGAGAGAGAGAGAGAGAGAGAGAGAGAGAGAGAGAGAGAGAGAGAGAGAGAGAGAGAGAGAGAGAGAGAGAGAGAGAGAGAGAGAGAGAGAATCTGGCATTTGGTTTTGACTCCTTATAAGAAACCACTTAGTGGAAGTGATATCAGATGAGAGCTAGATTTTCTGTATGCAGTATTGAAAGTGATGTTTGTGCAGATGACAGTGATGATAGTTGTTCTGAATCACTAGTGCCTCATAATATAACAAAGCTGATTAAACCTGATATTGTGGAACCTTCTAATGAGAATGAACATATTATAAGCTATACTTACTTCCAGACATATCTCTAATAGTTGTTCCTCATTCACTCAAACAATATCATAACTGCAACTGTTCTCGAGCGCATACACCTACTACCGGTCATATATATAAATATAAATTCTCCACCATAATTTCATAAAGATACGAGGAACAGACAAACACACCATCCCACACACAACATATATGCACACCTTTAGCAACTTGATTCCTACAGCCCCGAAGAGTCTGGAACAGGGAAAAACCATCAATAGTTGTGATGGCACGAGGATACAACATCACCAGCTCCTCTGTTCCATCCTGTGCCAGCACCAGTGGGCTCCCAGCTGGGTGTGTGCGGCAGGTCAGGCTCAGCACCATCTGCTCTTCAAATTGCTGGGACAGAAGCACCAAGCCATTCTGTTTGAAGAGTGACCAAGAAGTTCAAGTCTTAGGGCCAATATTTCCTGATGAACTTTATCTGGTATAAATGGCTGTGTTTGACTTTCACAATGCAAATCTAGTTTACAAATCTACATATGTACACTTCTCTTAAGTTACCTCAGTATACATGGCGACATATCCTGAGGTGAAGCCAACAATGATGCAGGTCCAGTCTGGCCCTCCTGTGCTGCTCTGCTTTTGGGAAATGAGTGGCAGGCACAGCACAGCACTAATTTCATCACTGCCAGAGGAAAAATTCTGATAGTTATGCCATTAATCCTGGCTTTTTTTTTCAGCTTACAATAATGATGAGATAATCAATCAGTTTTCTCATGATCTGAAGAATACAGAAAATGAGGAAGCTTGCTTACTCAGGGGTATATCCAACTGTGCCTCTCCAAGTTGTGACAAGCTTCATTCCCTCATTCTCCTCTGCCAAGTTTTCCCACCGACCTGCAGTGAAATAGCATAATGGAATGGCACTGTTTAAAGCTCCACTCTTCAGCTTCCTTTGAGTTGTCCTCCTCATGGTCATATTTTGAACATATCTATTTTAAATAAGCTTTATAGATACCCTATCCTTCCTAGCTTTATCTTCATTCTTCTTTCCATTCCCATGTATTCACATTGTTATTGCTGTAGAGGGAAGAAAAGAAAAACAAAGGGAAGGTAAGAAAAGTGAAGGGAAAAGAGGAGAAGAGAAGAGAAGAGAAGAGAAAAGAGAGAGAGAGAGAGAGAGAGAGAGAGAGAGAGAGAGAGAGAGAGAGAGAGAGAGAGAGAGAGAGAGAGAGAGAGAGAGAGAGAGAGAGAGAGAGAAAGTAAAACATGTGTAGGGTGGCTCTCTATGGTGGTCTTGTTTCCCATGACATCTCAGCATGAACCCTTTTAAAGAGTTCATGGTAGGCCACAATACCCACATTCATCTTCCTTGCTTGGAGGCACCCACATCATAGTAGACAGAGCAGCCATAAGGTGAGAAGGTTTGACCAATCACTTGTCATAAATTAGACCCCAACACTTAAGTTCGTTGCAATCCCGTTTTCAGTTTACATATAAGAGGAATAAATATAATATATAATGTATTCATGATTGATGGATATGTCAGGCTACATACTATTTTATCCTCCCAAGTTTCATGCTATCTGATTTTCGCGATCCTCAAGTATTGCACTTGGTCCTAAATTCTTACCATCCCAAGTTTCATGCATTATCATCCCCAGTTTCATGCTGCCTTGACAAGTATCAATCACATTTACCTACTGTCAACATCACACGTATACATGTAGTAAAACCCGCCAACCTCACCTAAAGTATTCCCCTCCCTCCCTCCCTCCCTCCCTCTCTCTCTCTCTCTCTCTCTCTCTCTCTCTCTCTCTCTCTCTGACACACACACACACACACACACACACACACACACACACACATGGTTTTAGATGTGATGGTATTGCAATGCCATAGCATTGCATCACCTAGATGCAAGGACAAAACCCAGACACACACACACACACACACACAGGTACTGTATTTTGAGATAAGGGAGTAAAGTGAGGGAAAAAAGGCAGCTTTATAGGCCAAAATGAATAAGCACTTTCTCAGTGTTTTCAATACCTCAAGTTTCATGATCCTTGAGTTTAGCATTATACCTTGGGAAGAAGGCAAGTGCAAAACTCAGGAAGGGAATGTAGTGTTGTATTTAGCATTGTGTGGCATCGTGACGTTTAGCATGTTGATGTTGTGTGTGGCATGTAGCTAGCAGTTTCACCATACTGAGCACAAATAGAGTGACAAGTGATGTTAAGTTACATATAACATTGCTTGTCAGTATTCTGCAAATAGCACATAATTCGTCACTTATTATGCATTGTTGTGCAAGAAGATTGTCATGATTGATTTATATGTGTAATCACAGGTTCTGACTGGATAAAATAAATATTCGTGTCAATATGGTGGGTCTGCTGTCAACCTTAACACATATTATTATTGATACTTTGACATATATCAACTAATGCCAGTTTGTAGATGATAATTACCTTGGTTCTAAACCAGTAGTTCTTAACCCCAGGGTCACAACCCAAAGTTGGGTTGCCAAGCCATTTCAATGGGTCACCAAGGATAGGTACACAATTTTTTCCCCACTACACCTATTCTAAATGTTATTGAAGCATTAATCCTGTGTATAGAACCCCTACGTCATTAACATCTGAAGCTAAGAAAATCAAAGAGACATAGACAATTTAATAGAGGTGAAAAAACAGCCTATGTCTGCTCTAGCCTTTTAAACCTAATTTGAATTTTAAATAAGAGTGTTTATGAAGATATACAGTTCTCCTTGGTCAATCTGAACAGTATTTTGGGTTGCAGCCAAAAAAAGTTAAGAACCACTGCTGTTCTAGACAGACATGTGTTAGGCTAAGCACCTACCAGTACACAGGGCTAAGTAGGTAGTACTTAGCTGTATTCTTGAGTGGAATGTCCAAGGGTAAGCAATGAATTGCTCTGTCCACTAGCTGGAGTGTAACTGCTACCAATGTTTGGGTGTGGCTATCTTGAGTAGGAGAAGGAGTGTAATTCCAGTCACTCCTCAAGTGTAACTGATTTCCCACTATGAAACAAGCTGACAACAGTTTTGTTTCAGGAGCATGAATCCACTCAATCCAGATCCTCAATGGTTCATACTTAAATTACTACCCACCAACATGAATTACCCCGTTGGAATGATAGCTCCAACACTAAAATGAATCCAGCCTAATTTGGTACTTGGGGTGTTGGCTGTTCCTATCCCACATTGCTGTTGCATTCATGGTTGACAGGCATGTGACAATCTCCCTCTCTTGCTCATATTGTAATCCTTTGCCTTAATTATCCCAAAATTATAAGTTTTTATATACAATTATATGATTTTTAATGGCTTTCAATTTGATGATGGAACAACAACACTGTATCTCTTCAGTACACTTAGGCTGTGCGGTGCTGCCACCCATGTCCTTAACACATGAATCCCCCAGGCTGCCTCCTGCTGACCCTGGTCAGGTCATTCCAGGGTTGAGGTGGCAAGAGTGTGAACAGGTACAGCCAATGCCCCATGTACCAAGTTAGTCTGGATCCACTATAGCTAGTGAGTGCTTTGAGAGGAATGCATTTGATTGTTAGTTTCTCAATGAACAGAAATAAAGCTAATTCATTACATTAATATGAACAGGTTACTGTCATATTAATCTAACATCTGCACATCCTTGATATCTTGTCTTTCCTTTTCTCTCTTTCTCCTTAAAAGTTAAAAGAACATACATAAGTACAGTGTTACCTCGTGATTCAAACTTAATCAGTTCTTCTGGCCTGTTTGAATTAGAAAAGTTTGAATTGGGAAGCAATTTATCCTATTCAAATTAATCTAAAAAATTAATCTGTTCCAGGTCCCAAAATCCCCCATTTTTTTAAAATTTTATGGGTTTATGTTGTGCCCTAAACATAGAACTGAATGGAAACACCCTAAATTACAAAACAAAAAATTAAGTAAAATAAAACATGAAATACTGTATATTTTGGTATATAAAGCAGTACTTGGATCATCCTAAAAAAAGACACGAAAAAGAGGGTCGTCCTATGCATCAGATACAAAAACAATGACCTTCAAATTTTACGCAAAATATCGCTGTAAATAAACACCAACCCCAAAGTGTGAGTTCTTGAAATTTTCTACCATCTTCAGTCTTGAAAACAGTTATTGTAGTGTACACAATTCTTATTTTGCACTAAAATCCTCTCTCTCTCTCTCTCTCTATCTCTCTCTCTCTCTCTCTCTCTCTCTCTGTGTGTGTGTGTGTGTGTGTGTGTGTGTGTGTGTGTGTGTGTGTGTGTGTGTGTGTGTGTGTGTGTGTGTGTGTGAAAGTAAGAACAATCCTGCGAATTGCTAAATAGAATGAGAGTGATAGGAAATAAAAATGAAATTACACAAGTGAGAAAGCATGGAGTATGCTTCACATGTCTGGGGGGTTCCACTCATACTGCTCTTCTAGACAGGGTGGAATTAAAAGCATTTCATCTCATCAACTCCTCTTTCTCATAGAGGCAGTGTTGCATCTCTAGCTGTCTTCTACTGCTATTTTCATGCTACCTGCTCTTCTGATCTTGCTAACATCATGCCTCCCCTCCTCCCACAGCCTCACTGCACAAGACTTTCTTCTTTCTCTCAACCTATTCTGTCCACCTCTCTAATGCAAGAGAATACTCAATCACTCATCCCTTTCTCTGGTAAAACTCTGGAACTCCCTGCCTGCTTCTGTATTTCCACCTTCCTATGACTTGAATTCCTTCAAGAGGGAGGTTTCAAGACAATTATCCTTCAATTTTTGACTACCGCTTTGGACCATTTTATGGGACAAGCATTTCAGTGGGCATTTTTTTTATTGGATTTTTGTTGCCCTTGGCCAGTGTTCCTCCTACATAATAAAAAAAAAAATATATAAAAAATAAAAAGAAAAAAAAGAAAAAATTACATAGAACGAATGAAGGGGAGAGAGTGCAAGGTATCACTCTTGTCTCTTATCAATGACAGATAAAGGAGAGGGGAGATGACAGAGAGAGAGAGAGAGGTTTGAGACAAGATGAAAGAGGAAGGGAGAGGAAAGGAACAATAAGAGAGAGAGAGAGAGAGAGAGAGAGAGAGAGAGAGAGAGAGAGAGAGAGAGAGAGAGAGAGAGAGAGAGAGAGAGAGAGAGAGAGAGAGAGAGAGAGAGAGAGAGAGAGAGAGAGAGAGAGAGAGAGAGAGAGAGAGAGAGAGAGAGAGGGAGGGAGGGAGGGAGGGATAGAGAGGGAGGGAGGGAGGGATAGATAGAGAGGGAGAAAATGGGGAGGGATGTGGTAGTGGGGGAGGGAAGGGAGAGGAGAGAAAGGGAGAAGGGAGGAGGGAAGAGGAATGCTAGAGGAATTGACCGCTTGAACAAGTGTTTGTGTTCAAATTGGAGGACAAAATTTGTTCACCAACCCTGTTCGAATTGAGAGTTGTTCAAATAGAAGGATGTTCATATTATGAAGTTTGACTGTATACTGAAAAAGAGATGGTTGGAGGCATCTGAAGTGGCTCCTGTCTTTGAGATACATACCTATGTTCAGAAAGGAAGCTCTATCATCAAACAGGATAAAAACAATAAAAACTTTTAACCACTGGAGCTAAGTTGCCAAAAAGATCTACCAGATTAAAGTTGATGAAAGCAATCACAGCAAAATTAAAGAACAAAATAGATTCCTTATATATGTACATCATAAAATTTTAATGGATCTTCTCCATAGTAAAATAAAAGCTATCTGCACTACTTATAAACATTCATTTGACAAATGCACAAACTAAATCCACCAGGTACTCAAAGCAACCGCTATAGACTCCTACTCACAGATTAAACAAACATGCATTAATCAACATTATACTCACGGGACAAAATGGCCAATCTGTTCTTGTAGCCAATAGCCATGATGTCACAAGTTGGAGATATGGCAGTGATGCACTCTGTAAGCCATGAGGCTTCAGGTTGTGGAGATGGGGAAGATGGAGAGGACCTCTTCAGGGAACCACCATCTTCATTGTTAACTGACAAGCCTTTTCCTCCTCCACCATGGTCAATATCATTCCACCCATCCCATTCTTCACTCCAGTCTATATCTGTAAATACATGTGATGGTCCTCAATAGGACTAATGCTACCCCTCTTGAGAATAAGACTGTATTACACAATGAAGATAAAAAGGCTTATCCATCTCACTGTACTCCTATTTCGATGAACAAATGAGAAGAGCAGATACTAGATTTATTGGTCTATCATGAGGATATCCTTTAGTCTATCTAGTAGTAACAATAATGCTTCTAATAAACTACATACTGAAGAATATGATAAAAAATAAAATAAGATTCTCTTCCTACTGATAATTTTTTTTTTCTCACTCTTCTCTTGAAGAGCAGATTTATGTTCACTTTTTTCCCCTCAGCTAATGATTTAGGGAATAGAAGTGTTAAATGATACTGATACAACATTCTTTCAACATCCACAGAAATCTATTATCAAGACCAGATTTATCTGGTCAGTGTTCTATAAATATTTGCATTCATATGCTTCAATTTTGGATAAAGAGAGAATTTCTTACTGAGGATCTTGAAATATTTTCAGCAGATCAGGAACAGTATTTTTTTCACAAAGGCTTTACCAAGCATCAGGTTAAGAATGGAACTTATGCCTTTGTTATCACTTATCACTTTACTACCTTTACTTAATAAAGGATCTTTATTATCTTCTATTTTTTTCCTGGAATTTTTTGTATTCTCATCTAAGGTTTTGCATATCCTCATGAAAAATTCTTATCTCAGTCTCTATTTGTTCATCTTTTTTTGCATTTTTACATGCTCATTTCAGAATAATGTGTTAAAACTGGGGAACAAACTCCAATTGTCACTTCATGGTGAAGCTACAGTAGTAAGCCAGTAGTGGTTTAACTCAAGAACCAGCCTCAGGCATAAAATACATATGTAGGCAATACCGTGAACATTATAGGAATACAGAAAGAATGAAGATTCAGTGTATGATGACAACTCTAGGAAGAGATATAGGTTATGATGTATGAGAGAAAGACTTATATACTGGATCTGGCAGAGATTAGACTTAAGGGCAGAGATGGGGAAGGAGTTGCAGCAAGGATATACCCTTATATATAAGAGAATAGAAGAAAAAAGAAAGATAAATGGAGAGACCACAATAGTGGAACCTCACTTTTATACAAAATGTTAAACTGGTAAATGAAAGATAAATAAAAGTATCTATCAAAATAAAGATCACGAAATATGATTTTTATCAGATTTACACATCCTTACATAGGGTGTACTCAGGAGGAAAAGATAGCATTCCCAAACATGTTGAAAAATAATTACAATAAACAGAAAATGATCATGATGGGAGCCTTGAATGCTAGTCAGGAATGATGGAAATGGAATAAAACAGTATGAAGACATTTTAGAACAAGAGAAAAACAAGGAACAAGAAAGAATAATCAAGTTTTGTGTAAGAAACAACCTAAAGATTGTGATAAAAATTTTTTAGCATAAAGAACATATATACACACAATTTTCAAAACAATATGTTCTTAAACAAATGACAGATGAGAGGGGGAAATCTCAGAAAAGTGGGTGAAAGGTACCAATTATAAAATCTTATTAATAAACCACATTGTAAAGGTGCATGAGAGAATTCCTGAAAAAAAAAAAAAGGGAGCAAGAGAGATAATTGAAGAAAAGCTGGGAGGAGAGCAACATGGATTCAAGCGAAACAGAAGCACTACTAACCTCATATATCAAGAATAACAATACAGAAATCAAGGGAACTAAATAAACCCACATACATAGCTTTCAATGATCTGCAGAAAGCATTTGATTTTGTGCTGAGAAGAAAGCTATGGAAATGTCCAAAAGAAAGTTATAATACATAAAGGAAAACTGAAAAGGGCAATGAGCCATGTAACTTATGTATATGTACGTGAGGAGAGAGTAAAGAAATAATAGTTGGTTTCATGCAGAGTCTGGAATAAAACAAGGCAATGCAATATCACTTTTGCTCTTTACAGAATATATGAACAAAGTTATAAGAAAGTTGAAAGACAAATATCTACAAAGAAAAGATGACATAATGATATATGAAAAGGAACAGCAGTTAAAAGACAGGAGAGGCACAGGAGAGATGAGATGAAGAGCTTTAAGAGATCAGTCTTAAAATTAATGTGGATAAAAAATCATGAAAGTCTGCACAAATAAAGGACAGTAGAAATAAGACAAAGCAGATTCAAGAATATTTGTAAAATAAATGATCTAGGAAGTATATTCCCTAGAAGGAAATAACAAACAAGAAATAAATTATAAAAAAAATACAAAAAACAGGAGCATTATAGCCTCTTCAAAAGATGAGTAAATACTGCAAGCAATCAACAAAATCATATTCAAAAGTATTCTGACTCCAACCCTGATATATGGTGTACAAATTTGGACTACAAACAAGAAAGACAGCAGTAAAATCTTAGCACCAGAAATAAAAACCTTAAGGACAATTATAGTAAAGATGAGAAGACAAAATTAGAGACAAAAGAATCAGAAGAGACACTGGAATTACCCCAATACTAAGAAGAATCAATGCAGCTCAAATGAGACATTTAAAAAAGATGGATGAGGAACAAATAGCCAATAGATGGAAATGGACACCAGAAGGAAACAAACCTGGAAGAACAAGAAAAGTGTAAGGATATTGTACGAGACATTTGAAAAATCCAGAAAGCCTGACAAGACCAGACATTACATAACATATTAGAATGGAGGAAGAGATAGGCTCAACTACCATGATATTCTCTAATTGGGAGGTGAAGTAATAAAATCACAATTCATTTGCTTTAGTTTATATATTTGTAAGGATTTTCTTATTGCTGATCATTTTCAATAAGCTATTACAAATCCTAGATACACTGATGTCAACCATCTCACATGCTTTTGGGGGGGTATTTTTAAAAGCAGCAAACAGTTTCCTGCCTTTCTCTGCAATATACATATTCCTTGAATACTGTTTTCAAAGCAGAAAAATCTGATCCACACATCCCTTATCTTTCCTACATACCCCATGTACTACATCTACCCTTCTTTCACTTTTGATTATCAGTCTCCAATTAAAATGTTCTTTTTATACATCTTACCTGCAACACAGTAAACAATCCTACTACATCTGCTACTTTGTTTTCTTTCATATAACATGACAACAATGGTTTACCTTACTTCCATATTACATTACATATCCGAGGGCTCCTTGACTGCATGTGCCCCATATTCAAACATTTCTCTTGTTATGTTACCAATGCTTGCAGCCTTTCTTACCTTCAGTTTCCCTAGTGCTTTTTCAATCATGTTCATTTTTATTTCACTCTGAAGAAAAGGTTGTCAATGATAATTATCCATCAAACTCTATGAGTGCCTTTTTTTCTAGAATCTATTAGTTTCTTCACTTCCTCTAAGAATCACTCCATTCCTCCTTCCTCATTCTCACAGTACCACTCATAGTTTCCTCATTAATCTTTTAACTTCTCCCTAAAATAGATTCTCATGGTGGAAATAACCAAGGGGGTGAGAACACAGCAAAATGAATACCACTGCTGAGTGAAGGTGGTGCTTGGATATCAACACTAATTTCACCCTGATGCTGTGCTAAATAAAGAATAAAGATTGAAGAAACTTTTATCAGCACGCCTTTTTATTCCTTGGCATCTGACTATAACTGACAAAAGAATAAAATTTTACTCTACCAAATAAGCAAAAAAAGTAGTTACTCTCTGAGGGCTCTTTAACCAACTAACACCTCTCCTATAGTTTAAAAATTGTTCACATTTAGCAAACTTTCTTTGGCATCTATTTACCACTAAATGCAAAATTTCATCCTACACAGACATATTAATATTCATATTCCTGTTCACTTTAGGCATAAATATTAAGACTAGATACCAGGTGCTAAGACTATACAGTATGGATGTTAGGGCCACTCAGACATTGCCTGCCTACTAGCACAAAATTATGTGAATATAATAAATAATAAAGGTATAAATAGTAAAAAAAAAGATGCATAATAGTATCCAATGAATTATTTAAAAAAAAAAGTTCTGTTTTTCCAATGACCATGGATCAGGTCCAGTCATGTGCAGCTCCCTATTTCAGACATTGCCTGCCTACCAGCACAAAATTATATGAATGTAATAAATAATAAAGGTATAAATAATAAAAAAAAAAGATGCATAATAGTATACAATGAATTAACTTTTCCAAAAAAAGAACTGTTTTGTTTTTTTCCAGTGACCATGGATCAGATCCAATCATGTGTAGCCCCCTATTCAGACTTAAACTATTCAAAACCAGTGGTTAAGGAAACAGATTAGGGAGATTCTTCCATGAAAAATTCTCCCTCTCCTCTGTTCCTTGTTAGCTATAAGGAAGTCAGGTTGATACAAGTCACCTGTTAGGTGGGTGGAGCCTGTTCCTGGCACAGGGGATCCATGCCCTCGCCCAGGATACAAGTGGGGACACAGCCACTGCACTATCTCTGATGGGCTGCCAATAGCTGCAACCTCCTCCAGTAGACAAGACATTTCTGCTCTGTGGAAAACATCGTCATTCACTCAAAATATGTCAAGAAGAAACACTTGAATATAAACATGCATAAATACATATACTATATGCACAACATAAAAAAAAAATTTGTCACTTTCTTATAGATCCCTGACCAGAAAGTGAAATTATTCCAATACAGATAAATAATTGTTTCATTTAAAAAGACTAATCTAAAGACAATTCTGAATTATCATATTCTAATCTTAAGATCAAGTGTTGATCAATAAACATAATGTAATATACCATAGATTTTAAACATTGTAGTGAAATAGTGATATCACAGGATTTTTATGCCACCAATATCAGAAAGGGATCATAATGTAACAAGCACTTAGTTAATTAGAACTTGATTATAATGAACTAGATAATTCCATAAAAATATCAGCATAGAATGAATTGTGGTACAGACACTTATAACTCTGTTATTAATTTAACTTGTGTTACTTTTTTTTTTTTTTTTTGCTAAGTTGAAAATTTTGACATGTTTTAAATGAATCTAAAAACCGTTTCTGTCACAAATATTTTTTTTCTTACTCACCCCTTCCCCACAGACACATAAGCAGAAATTCATAACAAAAAACATTAACTAAATCTAACCTAATCTAAAACTTAACCTAAACTAATTAAGTCTAACCTAACTAAACCTAATCTAAAATAACCTACCTTAACAGTAAATTTTTTTTGACAAAAATTAATATTTCAGGAATGAACAATTTGTGACAGTAAAGATACACACCACTGTGTTGTATGTGACCCAAGTACTTCACTGAGAACATTGTTTTTTTTGTTGGTACACATAATAATACCACCTAATCTAAATTTAATTTAACCTGATCTGACCTAACTATGCACATTACCAATTATTAATTATGCACATTAAAAGTTCTCTATATCACATAAAACTTCAATAAAGTAAGTTTCTCAGTATCCATAAAGGTAATCGAAAACAATACTCCTGAATGTGTAGAGCGTTGTGATCCTCTCTTAAAATAATACCCTCTTTTCTTTTGTCTACTTAATGATACACCAGTCATAAGCAAAGACACTCCTTGCACATGTCAACGATTATTTATCAACTTCCTAACAATAATTATGAAGATATTAGTTCCCTTGTTTCCCTAACCATGACACCATTTCCAAACTGCTACTTGGATGAATCAGCACCAGAAATGACTATATGAGGATGAATTTATAATCTAACAAACTATATCGTGGCTTCTTTGTGATTTTCTGTAAACATTCGTCAAACAGAATAGCCAAGGGCATTTGTGAAGAACAGGCTATGAAACATTCTTGAAGTGGACACACATCGAATAAGTGACAGAATATATATCAGTCTGTCTTCATTACCTTCCAGTTATTTAACAGCGGGGATCAACAGTAGAGACACGTAAAACCAGGGCACGTTTGCTTGACAATATGGAGCGTAAGAAGAAACAGCTGACTGTGACGTCGAGGTTGTTGTTGCTGGTGACGTCGTCGTGCCAGATCGTTCCCGGGTCAAAATTTCTCCCAGGAATAATTTGAATCCGTGAGCGATTTGGCACGACGGGAGTAATTTGGAGTAATTTGGACGGGTACAAAATTGTTCTCACCGTTCAAATTGCTTTCGAGAACAATTTCGACCGAAACCGACTACTGTATGAAACTTTATTGACTGTATGGAGTTTTACTGACAAATTACTATTACTTCGTTGTCCGTGGAATGTGTTACACTAGAAATGGAACAAGTAAACAAGAGTTTACTGTCTGTGAAAGTGTGAAGTCCTACCGCAATAATCTATATTCATGTATTTTAGGTATTATCAACATCGTTTTGGAATCTTATTTACAAATTACTAGTGCTCCATTGTCTATGGAATATTTTATGATGGGAATGGAGCAAGTAAACAAGAGTGATAACAGATCACCAAAATTTACCCGTAAGCGAGTAATTAGTCCGATATCCCGTACCTACGCGTTGTTATTTGTAAATAATATAAATGAGATATGTTAAGCGTTTTCTTCTTATATCTAAATCATAATCCATGTATTACGCGAAGCAGTTGATTTATAGGTTTAATCGTCTCTTGCAATTTCATTAAAGTTTTTTTTATTTAAATTGTTAAAAAATTATAGTTGTGCAATGGTGACTGCAGATTACACAGGTGTGGGCTTGACGGGAGGGGACATGCCTATGATTATCAAATTTCATTTGTTGTGAAGAGATACTATAAGATTACTCAACACGAAATTTTAACCTGATATATATATATATATATATATATATATATATATATATATATATATATATATATATATATATATATATATATATATATATATATATATATATATATATATATATATATATATATATATATATATATATATATATATATATATATATATATATATATATATATATATATATATATATATATATTTTTTTTTTTTTTTTTTTTTTTTCTTTTCTTGCTTCATGTGAGCTATATATAGAAATAAGTTAAGCCCAATGCCTTAAGCCTTAAGCCCAGTGGTGTTCTATTTGTTGACCTTAAATTCAATTGTGATAAAACGATTGATAACCAACATGAAACCGAAATCTGGTGAGAAAGGTGTTTCCTCTAACCACTACTCAGTGAATACCAACAGAAATGGTGAAGAATAGTTTGTCATGGCTTTGCTAGTTATGTGTGAATTGTTGATATATATATATATATATATATATATATATATATATATATATATATATATATATATATATATATATATATATATATATATATATATATTGTTGTGCACGCCATTTTTTCGGCCTTCAGGCGTCTTCAGGTACACACTACTGCAGCAGCTCCAAGGCGGTCAGCGCACACAACAGGAATCCACCACTGTTGTCTTGGTCGGGCCCGTTTGGCGAGTCGGGGCGAGGCAGGCACATGCGTTACCTGTCTGGCCTCAACAGACTATTGAGAGGGGGAAAGGGGCAACAAAACACAGGCTCACTAGCACTCCTGTCTTTATTGCCCACACAGAGCAGTACCACAGGGCGCAAGGCACATTACTACATTACAGTAAAAGTCAGTGTTGCACCACCACCCCTCACTCTGCAAAGCGTCTCTGTCGCTGGGTAGCATGTCTCACCTCACAGAACAGCTGCCAGACGCACAGCACACCACGAGATCACAACTCGTACACTGCGTCGCACAGCTAGCTAGCGTCAAGTACTCACTGTCTTAGTCTGCCGAGGCACACTACGCCATGTCCCGGGGCGCAGTCACGTCTTTGCAGCGGCAGGCGACCAGTGCCGTAGCTTCACACCAGTAGAGCACGCTGCAGACTACCGGGACAGGTGTTGCGTAGGCAACACCTGGGACCTATTCTTTTTATTATTTATACACTTGACATGTGGTATGCGATTGAGTCTGATATGGTTGCTTATGCTGACGACACCACTTTATATGCGGTAATTCCTTCCCATCAGGATAATAGACAGAAAATCGCTAATGTTCTCACTCGTGATGTCTCAAGGATTATGTCTTGGTGTGATCGGTGGGATATGAAACTAAACCCGAGTAAGTCCCACAGTATGATTATTAGTGGATCAAGGACGCCTTTTCCTCCTCACCCTGATATTGTTGTCAATGGAGTGCCAATTCCAAATTGTTCCTCACTGAAGTTGCTTGGAGTCACCCTTGATCCCAAACTCACTTTTGAGTTGCACTTGCGTTCACTTGCGTCGTCAATCTCACGAAAAGTAGATTTTTGCGTAAGTGCAGTCGGATTTATTCATCTGATATGCATTCGTGCTTTCCAGTGGGTCGCCTTCGTTGATTCATATAATAATAATAATAATAATAATAATAATAATAACAATAATAATAGGCTGTCTGTCTCTTTCTTCAAGGGACAGGCGTTTTCTTCTTGGTCTGGCGTCGCAGCGTGGCGTAGCAAGGAATGGGCACTTCTGGGTTTGGCGTCTTCTCTTCTGGGTCTGGCGTCGCAGTGTGGCTTAGCAGGGAAGAGGCATTTCTCCTAGGGTTTGATGTCTTCTCTGAGTCTGGCGTCGCAGTGTGGCGTAGCAAGGAATGGGCACTTACTTGTCTTAAACGTAACTAACATAGGGGGGATAGACAGTTTGGGTGAAGGAAGTGTGTTAGTTTGGTGGGATGGAAGGGGGGGGCATAAAGTTTGGGTGAAAGGAAGTAGTGTTAGAATGAAAGATGACGGGGAGACTATCTTGCTTTGCTTATGATGTTTTATTGTGACCAGGCTCCTCTTGCCTTTGATGATCTTTGAAGTAAAGTGTTCTAACTTTGTGTATATTTTAAGTTGATATATTGTTCAGCGTAGTGGTTTCGTGTAGAACCCTCCGTGTTCCCGTCTAGGCTGTGTGGTGGTGATGTACGTGGCTTGTACATGTCAGAATACCCCTCGTGGTTTGGGAGGGACCTGAATGACTTCCCTAGTGTCCACGACTTAAGGCGCAGTGGTTGACTCTCAACCCGTCACCACTGCAGGCAGTTATGTAGCTAACATCTCGATGGTAATGACCCCCTCGCCCCAACTGCCCTGTTCCGTTGGTTGTAAGCTTTCAAGTTCACCTTGTAGCATCTTGGCCGACATCCTCCCAGGACGACTCGGGGCACGGGAATTGGGGAGAGGAACAGGAGGGAACATGTTTGTTTATGTGCAGTAATGTGTTTTCGTCTGTAGTGTAAATGTGTCGTTCTTCACCTATATGTGTATATCGGTTTTAGGTTCTGGGTTACTTAATATTTTTATTGTCTTTCTGAACCAGGAATGGTTTTCATTGTTGTTTTGATTTTCTGTGATTATGTATTTTGTGTCTTGTAATATAATTTCTAATTTGTTTTTTGTGTTGCGCGTTTGTAGTGTGCTTATTGGTGTGACATTGTTGATTATATGTATGTAATTCTTCTGATGTGTAAGTATATGGGCGTCTATCATTGTGAACGAACCTCAATGCTTTATTTTGAAATTTTTGTAATGTTGCTAGTGCTGTTTTTTGAAGTGGTAATATTGGGTAGGCTGGGTAAGTTAAGATGGGTAGTACATATGCTTTTACTAGGTGGAGTTTTTTTTATCTAATTTTCCAAATCTTTTAATTGTTTGCAATGTCGGTTCAACTTTTTTTCTTATTGTGATATATATATATATATATATATATATATATATATATATATATATATATATATATATATATATATATATATATATATATATATATATCCTTTATTGCTTATATGGAATCCGAGTATGTTTGCAGTTTGAGCATATGGAATTATCTGGTTATTGACTAATACTGTTGTAGTTTTATTAATGGCTATGGGTACAATAGCAAATTTGTTCATATTTGTTTTAATTTTCCAGTTATTTTCAAAGTAGTTTATTGTTTCAATTTCTCTTTTTATCTTTCTTGAGAGTATCTTTTATTTTTCCCTGGTTGGCATATAATTTGTGTTATATCATCAACATAAGCAATATTGGCACAGTGTGATCCTGGTTTCAATATATCAGATGTGTATATGTTGAAAAATGTTTTGTGATAAATTGCTTCCCTGTGGCATACTGCTTAGTAGTGGGAATGAATGGCCTTCAAGTTTTGAGAGTATAATTTTGCCTGATCTGTTGACAAAAAAATGCTTAGAAGTTTGATATACAGTGGATGTAGATGTTATTCATTTGTATTTTTAACCCATTATGCCAAACTTTGCCAGATGTTTTTGATATGTCTCTTGTAACTATTGTGCAGATCTTGCTTTGTGAGAGAGTGTTGGCTGTTGTTTTTGTTAAAGTTGCTATTGCTGTGTTTGTAGACCTGTGTTGTCTGAAAACCGTGCTGTTAAGGTGGTATAAGGTTGTTGACTTCTGGGTGTGATATGAATCTTGCTTATTATTTTTTCATATAATTTTCCTGGTACTTTCAGTAAAGAAACTGGTCTGTAGTTGATGGGGTTTGCAGGTGTTTTGTAGAATTTTGGGATTAATTTAAGTTTTGCGTGTTTGTATATCTCGGGGAAGTAACCCGTTGAAAGGGAGATATTAAAAAGTTCCAACAATTTTTGTATAGTTATAGGTGGTAAGTTCTGAAGAATAGTTTTGTTTATATTTGATTGCCCTGGCTTTTTTTTTTTTTTTTTTTTTTTTTTTTTTTTTTTTTTTTTTTTTTTTTTGCTGTAGTCTTTCTTTTGTGATTTTTGTTAATAATGGGTCAGCCTTATTTAAGCATGTCAAGTCTCAGTTGGGGAATGGTAAAAATTGTTCTTAGTGTGTATTCAATGTAGTTAATTGTGATGTCTGTATTTTGGTTGAAATTTTGGTTTTCTTTGGGAGTTATTTTGAATGTCTCCATATGTTTCTGAATATGATTTCCTTTTCTTCATTGTAAACTTTGTTATTATTGTGTATAACGTATGGTGTGTTGGGGGTGTTGTGTCCGTCGTACCTTTTGATACATTTCCAGTATGGTTTAGAATCTTTGTATAGATATTTCATTCTCTGTATTTTACTTTCCCATTTTTTTTTTTTTTTTGGGTGTAGCATTCTTTTTTAATGGCAAGTTATATTATTTAGTGTTCTGTATTTTTGTCTAGCCCATCCAGTTTGGTTGCAATTGACTATTAAATTTTGTGCCCAAAATTGTAAATTTTCATTGTATTATTTATTATTTATTTTTGTTCCATTTTATGTGTTGTGCATGGTATGTGGTTTTGCATTGCTGTTGTGACTGTGTGCCCAGTGTTCTATGGCAGAGTCTAGTTCATGTGTGGACATGGATTTGCATTTATGTATGTTGCTTTATCAGGGATTTCTTGCTTAAATTTGTCCCAATCAGCTAATTTTAGGTCTTGGTTGGATGTGTGATTTTATGGTCTGGGTAGTGATGATGATGATAATGGGGAGATGATCGGAAGTGGTGAGGGGGCCTTGTTTCAATTCTATGTTATGAAATACTTCCCCCCCACCGAGAATAATGTCAGGTGTGCTGGAGCTTGTTTGGTTAATTAATGAATGTTGGAAAATGTGGGCCGAGGTGGTTAAGTTTTTTGTGGTCAATGAGTTTTTTTTTATATTTTTTTCCTGTGTTGTTTGCGTCATTATAGTTGAGAATAGAGTGGCCTGGCTGTCTGCAGTTCCAACAGCAGGGCCTGAGAGGGGAGTAAGTGCACAAGTCATCCAGTGAGTGCATCTTCCACCCACTCTGGCACTCATTTCTGCAGTGGCTGCACTGACCACACTACCAGCAAGCACCACAGAACTCACCAGGGTTGGTGATGCTCTTTTATGGCGTTGCTGGCTGCACCTGTGTGCAGCGGGCTGGGGCCAGGATAGGGTCAGATGCTGCTGCTCTCCCCGTGGTGTACAGGAAGGCCTCAAACTCCATGGCCTTTGCCATTGCCTCCTGCAGGTCCCCTGGGTGTGCCTGCTTTATGTAGATCTGCACATGCTGGTTTCCCAGGGCATCCACGAAGGAGTCACAGGCCAACACTGCCACCATGTCCTCTGGGGCAGCTGGGTATATGCTTACTACATCAGGGACTCAACAGCCAGAGCTAGCTGCAGGAGTGACTCACCTGGCTGACGCATTCAGCCCTTCACTCATTCCTGGTACACCTCCAACAGGAAAACACCGCCAAAGTGCCTCTTCAGCGGCTCTACCACCCTCTTGTAGGACAACTGCTGCTCTGCTGTCAGGTGTGCCAGGATCTCCAGTGCTGGTCCACACAGATTGGCCACCATTTGCAGCGCCTTGTTCTCAGCACTCTAGACCTGTCCTCGGGTGAGCAGCTTGAACTGGGCCTGGTACATTTCACAAACCACTTGGCTATCAGACTCTGCTAGAAGTTCTACCAGCAACCTGAGGAGAAGCTGCAACCGAGGAAAGTGGAGACAGGTAACATGGTGGGATGACAGTGACAGGCTGTGGTGGCGCAAACCACGCATGGCTTCTAGCAGGTGGCAACAACCACACCCACTCAGCAGGCTGTCCCCTGTCACCTGCATAGAGTCCTGTGTCCCCAGGCTCTGACCAGACATAGTGGTGGCCCTGTCCTGCATACCCAGGATACTCAGGCTGCCCCCAAATGTCGGGAACCTGTGATGGTGCCAGCTGGTGGTCCGACTGCTTCTCAAGAGAGCACTACAGTCCTGCTACTTCTTCCCTCAGCTTCTCCACCCTGGTCTCAGTGACTTCTGCATGCTCCTCACTCTCAATCTTCACTGCGACCAGTTGCTGCGCCAGGTCCTCTCGGAGCTGTTCACATTGTTCTGTTGTGAACTGCTTCACTTCCTGCATCATAGCTCGCAGTCCTTCCTGCATCCAGTTTCTCATTCGTTTGCTGTGCCTGTGCATCCAGTTTCCACTCCTGTGCGCTAAACACTCCGTGCTATCATAGCAAACATGTTCTTCAGTTACTTTCACAATTGCTGGTCACTGTCTTCCTTCACCCTTCGCAGCAGCTCCGTCCTCTGAGTCAGACATCATGCTCGCTCACCTGGCACCTCACTAGCCAAAGTATGAGCTGCACAGCTCTTAAATCCCATTCTTGATACCAGACTGTTGTGCACGCCCCTTTTTCAGCTTTCAGGCGCCTTTAAGTACACATTTACCATTGCAGCAGCCCAAGGCAGTCAGAGCACACAACAGGAATCCACCACTGTTGTTGTGGTTGGGCCTGCTTGGCTAATGGGGCCAAAGCACACATATGCGGCACTTATCTGGACTCAACAGAATACTGGGGGGGGGGAATTAAGGGGCAACAAAACACAGGCCCAGTAGCACTCCTGTCTTTATTGCCCACACAGAGCAGTACCACAGGGCACAAGGCACACTACCACACTACAGCATAAGTCAGGGTCGCACCACTGGCCCTCACTCTGCAAAGCATCTCTGTCGCTGGGTAGCATGTCTCACCTCACAGAACAGCTGCAGGTGCACAGCATGCCACGAGATTACAACTGATACACCATGTCACACAGCTGCCAGGGCACACTAACATCACACCATGCCCCAGGGTGTGGTCACTTCATTGCAGCAGCAGGTGACCAGTGGCATAGCGTCACACCAGGAGAGCGTGCTGCAGATTCCCAGCACAGGTGTTGTGTAGGCAAGAAACGGGCGGTCTCTCTCTTCTTTCTTCATGGGGCCGGCGCTTTCTTCTCTTCTGGGTCTGGTGTTGCAGTGTGGCGTAGCAAGGAACGGGCACTTCTCTGTCCTGGGGGACTGCCATAACTCCTTATATAGCATTGGCCCCTCTATGACTGGCTGTTGTGCTGCTGACTTTGGGCCAATCACAGTGTTTCCTGTCTCCAGTCTCATCCCAACTACCAGCTCAACCCTTACTGAATTCAGCGCTGCCAATGCCCATCTTCACTACTCGCGACACAGTGCTACCAACATCATCCCCTTGTTGCAATATATATATATATATATATATATATATATATATATATATATATATATATATATATATATATATATATATATATATATATATATATATATATATACACACACACACACAAACACACACACACATGGTGTAAGATTGAGTGGAGCAGAAGAGGAAAAGGATCTTGGTGTTACAGTGACTGGGAACCTGACCCCGGAGAGACACATTAGCAAAATTACAGGAGAAACCTATAACTTGTTGAGAAGAATAAGGCAGGCCTTTGCATATATGGATGAAGAGATGGTCAGGAAGATGATCATGTCACTGATAAGACCTAGACTAGAATATGCAGCAGTAGTGTGGTTGCCATACAGGAAAAAGGATATACATTAAAATCCCTCTTATCCGGCATCAACGGGACTGCCGACATGCCGGATACTTGAATATTGCCGGATACTTGAATAAAAGTGAAATTATGTCCACAATCACCACCCTACACTCACGCATCTTACCATAACAAAGATCAGCTGATCTTAATCAGCAGCTGATCTGATCAGCTGCTTAAGTGTAAGCACAACATGCTTCCTCTTTACAACTTTAGGCATGATGAAGGCGTCAGGCGATAAACAGTGCACACGCGGGACTGAGTCACTGAGTAAACACAGTGCAGTGGGCCGCAGGTGGAGCGAAGCAGTGCACTCTGGTGACGAGGGGACAAAGTATGCCTCGCGTGAGAATTTTAATCGATTTTATGAGTACACATTGATTTTTTATTGATTTTAAGGCTCGGGGAAAAATGTGCCAGATACTTGAACCTGCCGGATACTCAAATGCCGGATGAGAGGGATTTTACTGTAAGGAAGTTGGAGAGAGTTCAGAGAGCAGCTACGAAGATGGTACCAAGTACCATGGACTTGTCATATGAAGAGAGACTGGAAAGGCTACATCTACCAATGTTGGAAAAGAGGAGAGAAAGGGGAGACTTGATTGCAATATATAAAGCACATGAGGAAGTAGAGGAGGTGGACCGGAGCGACTTAATGGTCTGGGATACACGGGACACTAGAGGACACGGGAAGAGGCTGAAGAGGAGTGCTTGTAGAAGAGATGTCAAAAAAGTATAGTTTCCCATATAGAAGTATTGATGTATGGAACAGTCTAGATGAGGAGATAGTAAATGCAGAACATATACATGGATTCAAGGCTAAGTTGGATATTAAAAGATATGGAGATGGGACTGCATGAGCATAGCTCTTTTCCCATAAAGCCCAACTAGGTAAATACACACACACACACACACACACACACACACACTCACTCATACCTTGGTACTACAGACTAAAGGGGGGATTGTAAACTCACAAATCCCATGATAAATTGCTTGTATTCAACTTGTATCTCCTCCCTTATTTATGAACCAATTTCTTTCATTCAAAAATCATTTTAATCAGGGAGGGAAGGATAGGAGAATAAATCCTACTCTCTAATTTTTTTTTTTTTTTTTTTATAATAGTAAAAAATGTTTTTTAAAAGTTTGGTGGAAAATTTTTTTTTTTAATATTTGCCAAAAATAAAAATTAACTTCAATCAACATTTCAGAGGGTAGGAATTCTTCCTCTCTCACACTGTCATAATCTGCAATAGCCCATATTTGTATAACAGGAATAGCAACAGAGGAGATAATTTTTATATGTCAAAATCTGCCGTTTTAAGATATCAAGTGGTAAAGTCTAAAAATTTAGTGTAATTTACCTGATGCAGTTAGGGACTTGAAATTCACAGGATATAAACTTCAGAATATATAGAAAAAGCAGACAGAATTTCTTTTAGTTATTCCAATTGGTTTTGTACATACGCCTAGACAGATTCATGTCACGCTTAATTAGCAATCTTGGGGTGCGTGGAACAAGAATATTATTATATTTCGCCATATTTCTAAGTAAAAACCAGTGTTCCACAGTTTAAAGTAAATAAAATATTAATGCAAAAGATATCTGATGCAGATACACTGATTATTTGTTGGATTTACAAAAAAAAAAAACTATATATATATATATATATATATATATATATATATATATATATATATATATATATATATATATATATATATATATATATATATATATATATATATATATATATATATATATATATTTTTTTTTTTTTTTTTTTTTTTTTTTTTTGCAAATAGATTCGGGAAATATTAGTGATAGCTAAAAAATTTTCATTCTCTTGCTGTACATAGGGAGAGAACCATAGATTCTCACTGGAGACTAAATAAAACAGGATACTTCAGAAAAATAGGGGAAAAAATGAAAAAAATATCATACCTGAATCACAGCGCGTAAAACCACAGAAACTCACGACTGGACGCCTCATTGCACAACACAAAAAAAAATTATCACAATGTTGCATATACTAAAAATAAAAGTGGAAAAAATGTAGAAAAATTATTATTATTTATTATTTATTTATTTATTTATTTTTTTTTCAGGTCATCATCTTACAATCTTACCTAAAAGGGGGGAACATCGGTCCAATGAAGCCAATTATCCATAGATGGCGACACAGTGAGCCCACAGTTTTTTTTTTTTTTTCGCAGGGTTATGTTCCAAAGGCATCCACGAAGTGCTAAAATCCGCATTACATTGATGTTACCCCTAAAATGCCCATTTATTGTCTATTAATAAGAAAAAATTAGTACAAGTACTCACTGATGATGGATGAGATGAATGAAGATGATGAAGCAGCTGTGCAGCAAGATATAGCAAACATATATGGAGAGAGAGAGAGAATTGTGGCTGTGTGACGACCAGTGGGTGACCTTGACAGTGGCCCTGAGTAAGTAAACTGTAGGTACCATTGTTGCATTTAATGCTACATGCCCATCTCAAATGAATAAATTCCACAGCATGCACTCTAGACCAATGTGGCACATTCTATGGTTAAACCATGTCAATCTTAGCAAAACAGCACAATTGTTAATTCCTTCATGAACACTACTACCATTATTTACCCATGCAAGTTATTTCTAAGAAACACCTGCCTCAAAACTCTCTCTTCTATCTGTAGTAAAGGTATTGCCATAGCTCTATAATTATATTGTATAACAAATAATTTATCCTTGTACAGTGGTAGGCATATTTCTTTTACTGCATTTATTCTAAAATCAATTAGTTATAGTTAATGAAGGAATAGTTCCACAGGATTGGAAAAGGGCAAACATTGTACCCATATTTAAAGGAGGAGACACACAAGACCCACTAAATTATAGACCAGTTTTGCTGACAAGTGTGGTTGCAAAAAAATGTGAAAGGATAATAAAGAACAAATGAACCAAATTTTTGGAAGATAACATTCTCACAACTTGTCAATTTGGCTTTAGAAAAGGGAGATCTTGTGTCACTAATTTATTATGTTATTATTCAAGAGTGATTGATATCATACAGGAGAGAGATGGTTGGGCAGACTATTTATCTAGATTTAAGAAAAACTTTAGATAAAGTGCCACATAATAGACTGCTGTGGAAGATGGAAAAGATAGGTGGTGTAAATGGGAAAAATGCTGAAATGGATGGATGATTTCCTTAAAAACAGAGATGTGAACAGTAACTAGGGACCAGACATCAGTATGGAGCCCAGTAATAAGTGGGGGCCCCCCAAGGGTCACTGTTAGCAGCAATAATGTTTGTGGTGTATATCAATGATATGGTGGAGAATGTATCAGCTATGTGAGTCTTTTTGCTGACGATTGTGAAGAATTATAGAGATGTAGACAAGGTGTGGGAGTGGAGCAACAGATGGCAAATGGAATTTAACTCTGGTAAGTGTAAAAAGATGGAATTTGGAAAAAAGTAACAGGTGTAGCTATAACTATAAGATGGGGAATGAAACAATAAACAAGACAACAAGAGAAAAGGGTCTGGAAGTGATTTTCTCAGAGAATTTATCACCAGAAAAACATATTAACAAGATAACAGGTTAAACTGCCAGCCTACTAAGAAATATAAGAGTTGCCTTTGCTTATCTGGATGTAGAAATGATGAGGAAAATAATCACCACAATTATACATCCAAGATTACAATGCACAGCAGTAATTTGGACACCACATGAAAAAAAACACAAAGTTGGAAGGAATACAGAGAGCAGCAACAAAGATGATAACAGAATTGCAAGATTTGTCATATGAGGAGCAACTAGCTAAAGTGCAATTCCCAACCTTGGAAAATAGATGGAGAGAGAGGTGACTTGATTGCATTGTACAGATTGCTGAGTGGGATGGAAAAACTAGATACAGAACATCTCTTTATAATGAATGAAAGAGAAACAACAGAACATGGAAGAAAACTAAAAGTAACCACCTGCAGAAGGGACATAAATAAGTTTAGCTTCCCTCATACAAGCATAGAGGCATGGAATGGACTGAAAGGGGGAAGTGGTGTGTGCTACAAATATTCATGACTTGAAGGAAAAGTTGGATAAAAACAGTTATGGAGATGGAACAGTACAAGCTTAGCTCCTCTCCTGTATGTCAACTAGGTAAATACTCACACACACACACACACACACACACACACACACACACACACTTTAACTACTGTTGTGGGCAAGATCTATGAAATAGTGATCAAGGAAAAGTGGGCAAAATATCTGGAAGAGAACAAAGTTATAACAAATAGTCAATTTGGTTTCAGGAAAGGAAGGTCATGTGTGACAAATTTACTAATTTTCTATACAAGAGTAATAGATGAAGTACAAAACAGAGATGGGTGGGTAGATGCAGTGTACTTGGACATCAAAAAAAGCCTTTGATAAAGTTCTGCATAAAAGACTATTGTGGAAGATGGAACATATTGGAGGACTGAGAGGGACAATGCTAAAATGGATGAGAAACTACTTAAAGAATAGAGAAATGAGAACTGTGATCAGGGACACCTGTTCAAGTTGGAGTAAAGTAACAAGTGGAGTACCACAGTGGTCAGTGTTAGCACCCATAATGTTCCAAATATACATCAGTGATATGCAGGAGGGTTTGACCAGTTATAATTTATTTCCTGATTATGCAAAATTGTTAAGAGTAATAAAGAGCCATGTTGATTGTATGGAGTTGCAAAAGATACTGACAAGATTTATGGGTGGAGCAAGAAGTGGAAACTGGAATTCAATACTAAGAAATGCCATGTGATGGAATTGGGAAAGAGTAAAAGACGACCTGCATGGAACCATAAAATGGGAGAGGAAGTAATAATGATGAGCAAGGAGGAGAAAGACCTAGGAGTGGTTTTTCAGGATACTCTGACCCCAGAATGGCATATAAATGAGACATTTGGCTCGATGTACAGGATCTATTAGGATGGCATTTCATTACATGGATAAGATATGATGAAAAAACTATAAACATTATGCTATGTCCCAAGCTGGAATATGCAGCAGTGGTGTGGTCTCCGCACATGAAGAAAGATAAAGAAATTGGAAAGAATTCAGAGGGCAGCTACAAGGATGGTACTGGAGCTGAAAGACCTAACGTATGAAGAGAGGTTGAAGGAATTGGGACTGCAAACTTTGCAAGTTAGAAGAGAAAGGGAAATTAAATGAGGCAAATATAACAAAGAAAGAGGTGCAGGCTACAGTAAAAAGAGATGAAAAGTGGAAAAGCACCAAGTCTGGATGGATGTGCAGTGGAGTGTTTGAAGGCAGGTGGAGTTGTGTCATATAGTAGTTAGATTATTCGATGTTTTCTGACAAGCATGGTACTATTGGAGCAAACAAGTACATGTGTAGTTCCACTGTATAAAGGAAAGGGGGGTTAAGCATGAGTGCTTTAATTACAGAAGAATCAGTTTACTGAGTGTCATAGGTAAGGTGTATGGTAAGGTATTGATAGAGTATCAGGGAAGGTACAGATGGAATAACTTGTGATGTACAAGAAGGCTTCAAGAGGAGGAGGAGCTGTGTAGATCAGGTGTTTGCTGTAAGACAGGTTTGTAAAAAAGTACTTAGCAAAAGAGATAGAAGTATTTTGTACTTTTATGGATTTAGAAAAGGCATATGACAAAATTGATAGAGAAGGAATGTGGGTTGTCTTGAAGTTGTATGATGTTTGTGATAATTTGTTAAAAGGGGGTGAATTTTTTTTTATGAGAACAGTAAGAACAAATGTAAGGGTAGGAAAGAACACAAGTAAATGGTTCCTAGTCAAGGTAGGGTTACATTAGGGATATGTAATGTGACTATGGCTATTTAACATCTATATGGATGGTATGGTGATGGAAGTTAATGCTAGAATGTTGTGTAGAGGATTGCATCTGGCTACAGAAGAGGGTGAAAAATGGAGTGTGAATCACTTGCTGTCTGCAAATGATACAGCATTGGTGGCAAATACAGAGAAGTTGACTTGGCAGGTGGAGGAGCTTGGATGGGTGTGTAGAAGGAAACTGAAGGTTAATGTACGAAAAAGTTAAGTAATGACGTGCACCAGTGAGACAGGTGGTAGGATAAATGTAAGGCTGAATGGTGAGGAACTGGAAAAGGTAGACTTCCAAATATCTTGGATCTACAGTAGCGGTGGATGGAGGAGCAAAGACAGAGGTAAGAGCTCTGGTGAAGGAAGCAGGAAAAGTGTTAGGAGGTATGAATAGACTGTTTGAGAGTAGGACACTTAGAATGAATGTAAAGAGAATATTGTATGAGGGAAAGTAGTGTCTACTGTATTGTCAAGGTTTGGAGTATGAGAGTAGCAGAAAAGAAGAAAGTGAATGTAAAGCAGATGAGATGTCTAAGGAGTGTGTGTGGAGTAACTCAGATGGACACAGTCAGAAATAAGTAATTGAGAAGGGGAATGGGTGTTGCAAAAGAGGCCACTTAAGGGATGGAAAGATAGCATAAAGGAAGCTTAAAGGGAAGAGGACTGACACTAGAGTATGGAAGGATGATTGTGTATGACAGAAGTGAATGGAAAGTAGTTGAGTGTATGAGGAATGACACACCTCGGTGATCTCTGACAGAGGTGCCACACATCAATATAATTTCTCACAGATGTGGGGCATGTGGGTGTTGGGGGGGAGAGTACTTACTAAGAAGGAGCCTTGGTCTGGACCAAATTGTCCAAATTGTCCCTGTGAAGTGAGTGCATGAATAGTTTCTCTTCTCTGTCAGAGGCAAAGGGGCTAAGAGAGTGGCAAGAATGAGTGTGAATGTGAAAGTTGTCTGCCTCGTCATGATTACCCCTCTTTCAGAGAAGACAGTTTTAGTATATGTATGTATATGTATTTAAATGAATGATGATAGCTAATGTAGGTTTTGGTGTTTAAAGATGATGATGAAGGAACACTGATAATGGTTATGATACTATGGTAGGTTGATTATGTAATACATATTAGATATTGATTTGTAGTTAAAACAGTGATGGTAACAAATAACAGTTGACAATAAAATGTTATATGTTTTCTGAGGTACAATCATCAATTCATGGAGAGAACTGCTTTTCCTTTGTCCTTTGTAGCATTCAAACCCAATAAACAATATTCAGGAAAATTTAGGTAACTTAATCTACCTAAACTCAACCTAAGTTATCAATTAATGAATTCAATTTTTTTTACCTTCCTTCAGGTTGAAACAGTGGCTACAGTCATGTAGAAGACAAGATAACATGAATGTTAGTGCTCATTATGCCCACAACAACTTGTTGCTTTGGAGTATGCACTTTTCTGATTCTTGCTTCAAGAACAGAATGCAAAAGAACAGATTGGTCTGAGATGCAGTTCCACGTCAGTTTGACATGTCCAATCCTCCTCCCAGCAGATCTCCCAAGAGAAAAGCACCAACATCCCAAGGTTTATCCCCTCTAGCTAAGAAGAGGAAGATTGTAAATCAGAATGAACTTGAAACTTCAGGTACAGTATTTTAATATTTTCCTGTTCCTACCATTGATCACAATTAACAGTATGATTCTGAGCATTTGCTAATGCCATGACTCACAAGTCAACCACAATGAATACTTTCAGTAATAGATAACTATTTTCATTTTTAATGAGAACTGTACTCTTGTTTATAAGTGTTCATTGCTATAAGTCTAAGAAAATCTATTTATTTTTTTTATTTTATTTATTCATTTATTTATTTTGCTAGACCTACTGTCATGTCTTTCAAGGTTCTAACAGTAAGTTTTTCTTTATTGGATTTCTAGAGTTACCTTGGTGTTTAGGTGAGTAAACTCATTTCAACATTTTTGCTCAGCTGTGGCTGACACTGGTGGTCTCTCTTTGACACCAGAAGTGCAAGATGTCTCAGATGGATTCTGATAATAGAGTGAGACTGCTTCAAGCCAAGAATACTAAATTAAGATTAACATTCTAGTAAATACAGAATATAGTAAATCATAGCATTCTTTGTGCAGAACTGAGTCATTTGAGATAAATTATCAAGCTTCTAAAATCTTCCCATTGATTACTTTGCAACATCTGATGCTTATTCTTTTATTGATATTTACTATTGAGTAGAGCATTTGTACTTCCATCACTAATAGCCTACATAAATCTCATTCTGCAATTACAGATGAAGTGCCTTCGACGTACCCTCAAGCAGTTGCAAGACAAGAAGGCATAAGACCCAGTAGGTAGCATTTTGAAAATGTCTTCTGATTATGTTGATGGGCCATACCTAAAATTTTTTGGACAACAATTATGCATGTATTTCAAGCATGGTAAAGGGAAGCGATGGACTGCTGAGCAAAAAACAGTAGAATTTGGTTTGCACTTTAAGAGCCCATCAACATACTGCCTTCTATAAACAATGTTCACTCTGCCTTCTCTTACATCCTTAAAGAGATGCCTATCTAGTTTAGAAACTAATCCAGGAGATAATGAAACTATTTTCACCCTGTTGCAGTCCAAGTTGACATCAATGGATAATAAAAGAAGGCTGTAGCTGTTTGCTTTGATGAAATGTCTTTGAGTGCACGTTTGCATGATGAAAAGCATGGAGATAGGTAGTTGGTTTTCAAGATTTGGGATGTGGTACAGGTAGAACAACTGCAAGGGCAAATGAAGTATGAGTAGTAATGGTAACATGTTTGTTTGATAAATGGGAACAACCCATTGGGTACTTTCTGTCTGGTAATGCCATGTCAGGGGATATTTTGAAAGTCATTATAGAGAAGAGGATGTGGAGAAACTTTTGAATATTGGATCTGATATGCAAGCTATTGTAGCTGATCAAGGCTCAAACAACCACAGGGCTTTTTCATCTCTTGGTGTCACAGATGATAAACCTTACTTTTTAATAGGACAGCATCATGTGTGGTGCTTATTATATGATCCTTCTCATTTAATAAAGAATGTTAGAAACAACTTGAAGAAGTACAGTGCAATTTTTCAAGATAAAAAGCAAGCTCATTGGAATCACATTGAAATTTTTTATCAGCAAGATTCTGTCATCCAAATTTGCTCTTGCCCCAAAGCCAACAAATGCCCAAATTTTTTTCACATCTGCCCTTAAGACTATGTGTGTCTGTTTAGCTACTCAAGTTTTAAGTTGCACTGTAGCAACTGGATTAAATACTGATGTTTCTGTGGGCAAATTACCAAGCACTGCAATTCACACAGCTGAGTTAATCTCAAAATGGTACAACATTTTTGACAGTGTCAATGGACGAACCTTCCAAGCATATGAATAGTTGAAGAGACCACTGAAAATCACAAGTCCTCATCTGTCTTTTTGGATGGATGCCACTGAATGGATTAAGGGTGTACATTTCAATACTTCTTATACTTCACACTGTCTTGTTGGATGGAGACAGAGTCTAAGAGCACTGCATGGCCTTGTGCATTAACTTCAATCCATATGAAGGTTTTAAGTTTTTGCAAACATCTTACTTCAATCAAGACTGCCATGAGAAATTTTTTTTGCCCAAATCCAACAGAAGGGAAGAAATAGGGACAATCCAAACCCTAATCAGTTTAAATTCACCTTCAGACAAATTCAGTGTAACTTCCTCATTTCACCATCTTCATTTACCAATTGTGTCCCAGACTTTGATTCTCTCCTCTTCACACTGTCTGATTTAAACAAAGTGAGTGCCCAGTCATGGGCTGTTTCTGATTTCCCATCAACATCCACTTCAGTTTTTTTGTGACACTAGTGATTTATCTTTTGATTACCAAGTTGATGTCTTAGATGCTAATGGTATGAGTTATGTTCTAGGTTATGTGCTGAGAAAACTATGTATTTTATGTTCCACTTGTTCCTCAGATCTTTTGTACAAATCTAATTTTCTTGGTGAGTCAAGCCAGGTGTTTACACACACATTACTTTTACCATTGTACTATATGGCAATCTAGTTAAGCAGACATAAATGAGTATAGATCTTTTAACATCACTGATATCACATCTCAGATGTCTGGCACTTCTCCCCACATTAATAGAGATACATATGATGGTATGTAATTTATCATTAAGCTGGTTACTGCATTCTTTTATTACCCATCCCGACACTCCATCCGGTCCTGTGGCCTTTCTCACATCTATAAAGGTGCGTCCACATGGTCGAACAGTATCCGGCGGACAAAACTGTTACCAGTTACAATGGAAAGAGGAAAGGCTCGCAGATGACGTCAGAAGCGAGCACCAAGAGCTGTACCGGAGCTGTCCATGTTCGTAGTATCGGAACCTTTAGGTACGGATCCTTAACTACATCATAGATTGTTTGGCATGTCTCAGGAATGATTGCAGACGGACTGTTTATATATTCTTGTTGTGTATGGAAGTGTAGGAGCACCCGGTGGAAAGGTAAATCAATATTGCCTCTAGACGTGCTTCTGGTGATATGCTTTCCCTCATACAGGTGTCCTGCTTCGTTATGGAAGGTTTTATCATCTCCAGTGTTGTAGAAGCTGTTTGGGTCCATCCTCATATAGTTTGTGAAATCTGATTCATAACCAATACACATTTTATGTAAAATGGTTGCATGACTTCCCCTTTCTCTTTGTGTTTTTTGACCAGTCCTTGCGCCATTCCCTTCTTGTCATCTTGTCCTTACACAGTGCACCAATTATTATGCTGCATAGTGCATTTTTTTCTTTTTTTTTTTTT